>NC_141761.1:7013693-7339318 GCF_982258835.1 Parasteatoda tepidariorum
TTTTGTTAATTAACTATCATCGTTTTTAACAAATGAAACTGAAATGGCGACTTGGGGACGATTGTAACAATAAGTAAAGGGACGAATGTAACAGCTGAAAATAAATCATCTTATGTTTACAAACCATTACTTAACTCTTTAAGAACCGCCAATAGTTTCCTATATCATTTATATTATGTTGCGTGTGCATTATTTTATTTTTCACCTTTCACAGCATAAATAAAATTTTTTAACCCCTTAAAGTTAAAAGTTTAACCCTTAAGGTCTCTGTTCATTATTATTTTTACTCTTAAAATATCACTACTATTTCGATCAATAAAAAAATATATCACAACTATGATAATATGTATAATTAACTATGTTTTAGTTGAATTTATGAACTGTTACAATTGTCCCCACTTACGGGGTCAATTGTAACAAGTGCACGACTGTCAAAAATTGTTAATAACTAATATAATAACAATTAAAATAAGGTATTTATTTTTTTTCTAGTAGAGGACGGTCTACTTTACTCGTCTGTCAATTCATACTAATAACATATTGGATTTTTTGTTAGTTAAAAATAGTTTGGTAAAAATGTTACAATTGACCCCACTCTCCCCTACTCGAACCAACTGTCCTTTGAATACTTCTCGAATCCACTAAAAAACATTGATATATCAAAGGTTTTATAGATAAAGGCTTATATAATGTGGTTGATTTCGCTCATTGACGTTCCTCAATAATTCCCTATCATCTTATTTCGATGTGCATCTCAGATATTTAACACTAGAAAGACTGAAACTTAATACACATATTGCCCAAAAGCAGTAAAAATGACTGCATTGTGAATGCGTCAATAAATTTGCTTAAAATTTATTTTTAAAATTTTTTATATTATTTACAGTTTTATAACAGGTTATTAGTAAATATTAATAAAAAAAATGATATGTTGTACAAAATGCCACAAAATTCTAAGAAATTGTGTCATCATTGTTTTTCTAATTGAAATTGAAAGCAGTCAAAACGACTTCCTTGGACAATCTAGTGTTAATTATGATTGCGTCTGCTGATTTTGAACACTTTCACACTTGCAATACTTTTAAAATATTTTATTAGTTATATTCGAAATAAATAAAATTATTAATTTCGAAATTTAAAGAGTTATATTTTGAAGAGGGTACATTGAAGTTATATCAATGCTTAAATTTCGCCCCTAAAAAATCTATACGTTTTTATTCAAAACCTTTTAAAGCGAAACCAAGATTTTAAAATTTACTATTATAGCGACGTTTTACTAAAGAAAAAAAAATCTTAATTCCTTTTTATTTTCGATTTCTTTCGTCAAATTTTAATAATTTTTTTTATACGAATTCCAACTATTCTGCTTTCGTTAAGGTCTTTAAAAAATTAATTATAAAAGGGACGATTTAAAGAAATCTCGTACTTAATTTAATACTGGTTAAATAGGGTGATTTTTTCCTTTTTCAAACATAATTTAAAACCTTTCATAATACTTTGATACTTTTGTAATTAGATATTTTTTCTGATATTCAGAATAGCATAGTTTGTAAATACTCGTAAAAAAGCACAGGAAAAAAAACTAGAAAAAGAGCCCAACACTGTATAAGCTGTACAATCTTAATATCAGATTTGTTTTATGCAGTTTTAAATGAAACTGAAAAGAATTCATAGGGCAATTCCACGGAAGTGTCAACTTTTAAGTAAAATTTTTTTTTTTATGAATTGCATATTTTAATTTTAAAAATATATTCAAAAATAGCCAAAGTCTACATATTGCCGTTTCATTTTTGATAATTTTAATTTTTTTGAATCTGGCAGCATTCTAAAGTAATCACATGGTTGACAAGTGAATTGTTCACATTTGTGCTCAAATTGTTTTCTTGAAAAATACTTTTAAAATAAAAGAAATGTATCTTTTGCAATATTTTGATAAAAATATGCATATAGAACAAAATGTAAACATTTTAAGTTTAGTATATAAAAAAAAGTAACTTCTTTTACGTCATTCCGTCACATGTCTTAATAATGCATAAATTTCCTGAGAACGAAGATAAGATGTGACATTGGCAAGTTAGATATAAAACCTCTTCAGAGACAACCTAATTTTCAAAATGTTGAAATTTTTACTCATTCTTACATAAATATTAATCCTGTTTATCTGTTACATTCTGTTTATCATTTACATATAAATAAAATATTTTTTAAATGAAGGCTTTCTTCTACTAAACTTTTTGTCATTCCGTCATAGCAAATAGATGTTAATAACTGCTAGCCAACCTGAGGTTAATTTTCCAAATTCACATTTTACATTGCTTACACATTATACTAAAAGTATAAAATAGTTCAGAAAAATAATAGCTGCAAAATTCGCAGAAACTACCAGTTCTAAGCGGCGTGCCAAAAGCTTGGTTGCCAAAATGTCATTCCGTCACGCAAATAAAAAGTTCGTAAAATTAAAAGTAAAAAAGATAGAAAATCCTGCTTTTTTAGTTTATGAAGAGCATTATGCCAATAATAATGATATGCATGAGAAAATTTCTTTTTATTTAAAATTAGATACATAGAAACTTCAATTAATGGTTATTTTGCAAGTCAAAATGTCATTCCGTCACATATGGAATTGCCCCATAATTATATTCAATCGTTCGTTATTTCTAAAAGAAGGAGTCCTTGTACAATGTTTTATTTCAAGTTATAAAGGAGCTTTTAATAATTTATACATTTTTAATAACATGATATTCTATAATTGCAGAGTTATAAATAATGGATTCATTCACTACTGTCTCTCAGTTTCATAAAGTTTCGAAGCGTTAAAAATATTAAAACGGATATCCATTAAATTCTCTTTAAAAAAGGTATATAGCTATGAAAAGTATAAACTATATTTTATTAAATCACAGCACAGTTAAGTATAATTATGGAAGTTTTGAACCATTTTAGAACTGCCCAAGTGTCTTCATTTTACGAAATAGGAAGTAGGGAAATGTTTTTTTTTTATCTGAATATCTTGCGAAATCTTGGGAAATATTTGTTTTATTTTCCAGAAAAGTCTTAGAAAAAATTCTCAATTAAGATTTATTTCAAAAACTAATAAAAATGAAAGAGTTAAAGATAAAAAATTTCAATGATTTTAACGTGAAAAAGTAGTTAAGTTATACAAAGAAAGTGATAAATAAATTATGAATTTTTTTCTCGTAAGTGACTGAAAAAAAATTGTCATAACTGGATATCAAAAACGCGCCGAACTGAAATTAATCTTTTTTTTTTTAATAGTTTGAAAATAAAAGAGAAAGAAAAGAGGGAGATACCGAAATTAAATGTCATTCTTACAGTGGAAAAAATTTTTTTTAGGAAAAGTTGCCGGACTTTAAACGCTTTAAAAGGGGTCGGGCCATCGATATAGAGGCCGCCTGAACTTCTGACATTGAAAGAAAAACTATTTTATTTCAATATCTAAAGAATATAATAAACAAAATCATTAGCAAACTACATTTAAATCTGATTTAAACATGCGCAGATATTTTATTGATGTCTTATTTTAAATTTAAAAGTAGTTTTGTTTTGTTAAGATAATTTCTTAAATTAAACTAACCAGTTTAAAAACTATTGATTTTGTATTTATTACATTTTTTGAAAGTAATAGGGTATTTAAACTTCAGTTATTTTGAACAACGAGAAGCAAATGTGATAAGCGAATAAAAAACAAATGCGGCATGTAAACAATTCTTTATAGAACTTCACGAAGAGCTTCTTTTCACATTTTAATTCGCAATTATCAGTTTTAAAAGCCATTGATTTTTTCAGAAATTCTTACGATTTTATATTAAATTTAATGCGATTTTAACAAAAATTGAATGTCATAAATACTGCGCAAATTTACAGATTTACAAACTCAAAACACTTATAAGTTTTCAAATTTTATTTTTCTGCGAGATTACGCTTACTTCAGCAATGTTATTAGCAATTTCAATAAACCCGTTCTTAAAACACTAAGATTAATACAACGTATAATGAAGCAAACGATATTCTCTTAGTATCTATGGAATATTATGTATTCGAC
This sequence comes from Parasteatoda tepidariorum, assembly GCF_982258835.1. Taxonomy (NCBI): domain Eukaryota; kingdom Metazoa; phylum Arthropoda; class Arachnida; order Araneae; family Theridiidae; genus Parasteatoda; species Parasteatoda tepidariorum. Next base: position 7,017,757 of record NC_141761.1, read on the forward strand.
AAAAGACATCAAAAAGTTATTTGCATATAAAACTTAATTCTTCCAAATAACTTTTTGCAAATAAGGATTTTACATATAATATTCAAACTAAAATAGTAAAATCTACAGGAAAAATTTAAAAATCCAATATTTTCATAAGTTAAAAGAAATTAGATACTATAAAGTGAAATAGCAAGAAATAATTTCCATTTAATGTTTTTTTTTATACAATACTTGCATTCTTTAAAAACATAAGATATTCTCGATGAAGTTAAAGATTTAACATTAGAACAATACTAAAAAGAGTATAAATTATTAAAAGCTTTGTTTCACACAAAATCTACGAAATTACCGTTAAGACTGCTTGATTTAAATTAGCATAATTTAGCATGGTTTTTAGCACTAAGGAACAATTAAATTTACTCCAAAAAGCATGTGGTATTTTTAAAAATGGCCTTTGGAACTATGATCCAGAAATCTAAATTCAGATTCGTAAAAATTCAAACATGAATTTTAGCCTTAAAGTATCGAATTTTCAAAAATCAGGAAAACGTTTCAAAATCCTAAATACAAAGCGTAATAGCATTTTTCACGAAAGGAAAATTTCTAACCTCTGTTTGCATTTATAACGTTTAATATTTTTATCAAACAATTAGGTTTGCTGCTAAAAATCAATAAATTTTTAAATCTTTACATTTGAATTAATAATGCAATGTAAAATACACTTAGTACATTTAAAAAGTGAATAGTGTTTTTACAATATAATGGAATTAACATATGCTGACAGACTTTGCTTTTTAATATAAAGAACATTTAGCATTAGTAAACCAGATCATTTTAAGTGCCATAAAACTTTTGCTCTCTACCATGCCGAGTAAACTGGTTTTAACTGGATTTTAAGTAAATCTTTGTAATTTTTCTTCTAAATTTTTTTATTTAGGTTTCTTACCGAAATAAGAGTTCGTGCTTAAGTATCTATAAAAGATCGGTTATCGCGATCCCATAACGTAACGCAACAAAAATTTGTTCTTATTTAATAAAAGACCAAAAATAAACTAAACGTAAGTTTTATTTCCGTCCAAGACAAATTACAAACTTTTACAAAATTTAGCATTTTAAAGAAATCAAAACAATAATTCAATACAATAATTCAATACAATAAACTAAAAACATTCGCCACTAAATCTATTTAATAAAAAAAATTAAACCAATATTACATTTACTATTTTGTTTCTACACAGTTGGAGATTTATAAATGGCTAATTATATAAGTTAACGTAATTGTTTATTTAACTATTTTCTCTGAAACTATTGTAATAAAATTTTTGAACATGTGATTGCAACATTTTTAAATAACAAAACTTAAAAAATTTATGACAGTTCGCTTTTAAAATTTTGTTCAGTTAAGTTTAGCTAAGAGTTTAAATTTTATTTCGCAGTTTTGAATTTTTATCTAATCTCATTTAATTAAAGCCAAAATTGAAGGAATCATTTTGAAAAAGGGGTTTCTTCAATGGATCCAAATTGAAGGAGACCCTTTTACAAAATGACAGATTCAACCTTAGGCTTAAGCTACTATAAAATTTTAAATTTTGTTCAGTTAAGTTTAGCCAAAAGTTTAAATTTTATTTCGCAGTTTTGAATTTTTATCTAATCTCATTTAATGAAAGCCAAAATTGAAGGAATCATTTTGAAAAAGGGGTTTCTTCAATGGATCCAAATTGAAGAAGACCCTTTTACAAAATGACAGATTCAACCTTAGGCTAAAGCTACTATAAAATTTTAAACTGAAATAAATTTAAGAAAAATATAAATTAACGTAGTGAATATAATTTTTAAGAGTGTTTTACTATTACTATTAAAAAAAAGGTCTAGTTTTTAAACGTAGAAAGTTACAGAACAAATAAAACTGCATTGTCATGCACAATTTTAAATTTATAATTAATATATATCGGAAAATTTAGTAATCCAGAAAAAAAATCATTAATTTAGAAAATTTAAATTTATATTTTGACAACTGGTTCAAAATTTAGTATCTTTGAAAATTTTAAAAAGATTATAAACTTGTTCAGAAACCTTTGGCTTGATACAAAACAAACTACAGGATTAGCTAGTATTCATTGTTTAAAACATGATTTATACTAAGAGCATTTTTAGTGGCGAAATGTGTACAAAAAGAGTGCTTTAAAACTAATATTCAAGACACATTACTCACCAAATACTTATATATACACAATAATATCGTTGACATCAACATTAAATATAAATTGAATTTCATGCTATTGTAATACGATACGTTTGTTATTAAATACACATTGTTTTAAAATAAACTCATTTAAGAATACAGATTGAGTCATGTAATCTAACCGATACAAGATATTTAAGAAAAGCATTTAGCTTTAGGGTAACAAGAATTAAGATTTCAAAACATAATTTCAATTCAAATTTAGTTACTTTTAACACAAGTTTAAAGCGAATAACAGATTTTAAATTTATTGGTAAATTGTACTTTTAATACATGGAAAAAGGTAAATAATTTAGTGTTAAACATTTCAATTAAATTTTGGCTCATAAAAAGTTCGCATAAAATTTGTTTACATTTAAACCTTTTATTTATTTGCAAGACTTACGTAGAATTGAAAAATTTAGAAAATTATTAAATGCAAATACTTTTAAATTACTCCAAATTTAGAAAAGTTTTGCCCTAAGACACTCCAGAAATTTGTTTATCGATTATTAGCACTTAAAGATTAATAAAAGTCAAAGTCTAAACTTATCTGCATCGAAATAAATGTTGAAAATGGCAACTATAAATGTTCGCTTCTGTAGTTTATATATTTTAAGACTTTGAAAGTTAGAGCTGCATTTTAAATTTTGGTATAAAAATTTTCATCTTTACATCGATCACAAATCTAAGATCTAACAATTCTAAGTTTTAAATTCAGAAGGATACAAAGTTTAACGCTTATTTTAAGATCTTCCATGAAAGGCAGCCCTCATCCACATAACGCTTAGATCACTTTTTTAAAAAAAAGATTTTTAAGAGATTCTATCACTGTCTTAATCTCAATGAGTGGTCTAGTTCTAATAAACACTTTTAAAGCGCTGGGGGATTTTTCAGGGCACGAACCTGCGAAACTAAAATTGCAGTCCAGGACCTTACTGTACTCCACCAAACCCTTTAAAATTTTATTCATGACCTAGTTTAAAAGTTTCTATGTTGTTCGGCTGTAAGTGCTAGAGTTCCTAGGAGTCTCTGTCAAAGTTCACGTTTAATAGTAATATTAAAGTAAAAGATTAAATCCTTATTTTTCCTTCAATGTTACTTCAACTCTAAATCAAATTATCAGTAGTTTTATTATAAACTTGGGAGTCTTACCTTTATTAAAAATCGCAACACACATTTGCCCTCTTATAACTATAAAACACTTCAGGCATCCAGATTTCCCCTCTAGAGTTATTTTAATATGTTTACGAACAAATAATTTCTGAAAATTTTTATATTTGAAATTTTTTTAGTTTAAACACTTCGGTTTTATAAAAAGCTCCGTCTACTCAAGTTAAAATTTCTTAAACTGGAAAAATTAAAAAGGGTTTAGTTAATAATCGAATTCTATTTAAACTTTTGGTTTAAAAGTATTGTGCATATTGACTGGAGCTTTGATTTTGTTACAAATAGTTTTGTATTGGCACGAAAGCTCGTATTATGAGATTTGAGGGGCTGCAGACGCAAAACTATATGTTAATTGAGCAACTTTTTACATGACTTTTGTCTTAAAGTTTATGTAATTTTAGACAAATCTGGGGCTGTCATTGAAAACAAATTTCATATTTACTTTCTATTTAAAGTAATTTTTTCGAAAGAGTTTCTTTTACATTCAGATTCTATAAAATATTCATGTCAAAAACAAAACTAGTAGAAAATTAAGTCTGGCTAGAACTAAATGGAAACCTGGTTTTCTAGGTAAAATGGACTTGAAGGTTTGAATGAAGCTATAGTTATAAAGCTCTCTCAAATGTAATAAGCGCAATTCGTAAGCTGTAAATTTATAATAATTGCCATTAAAATGACCTTTTTACAGTGTTTGAAAGTTAGTTTTTACTTTGAAGAACTTGCTGCGACCTTTGAAACAAAAATTCTTTAAAAATTTAGTAATTCAAAACTTTGATTTTTATTAAAAAATAAAATTTCCGGTTAAGTTATGAATTTTTCAACTCAGTTTCTATTCAGTCCAATCCTAATCATAATTTTACTTTTATTCAAAAAGATGTTTAGTCTTGTACTCTATTCTTATTCTACTACTGAAGCAGCGAATTAGTGTTATGGTTAATGTGTTACGTGATTATTGAACAGTTAGTCATTATCTGGCTACTCCAGCAGCAAATAAGAATCATTAAAACTACCAAGTTTATGATAGACTTTAAATGTAATTTATCTTCTATTTACTATTAGTAATTTGACTGGACTAAATAGCTTATTACTTTTACAATATTAGCCACTTGCTAGAATAATATTGATATTAGTTTTGAACTACGTTGAAAATTCTTGAGACAAGTAAGCATTTTTATGGAAAAATTATTAAATTTTCCAACTGTAATTACACCAATATTATAAAATCTTTAGATTTAAGCTAAATCACGCAAGAACAATTCTTCAGAAATACTTATTTTTGAATTTGTTTTCTCAACTCATTTTAATTTGAGCACTTAGACTATTAAAAACTTAATTATATAATTAAGCTGAAAAGTGAAAATCCTATTTAGGTTTTTACATTCATATAGTCCCCCCCCTCACTTCCGCCTTAGGGTTTTCAGAATTTAGTAAAATAGTCATAAGTCAAGTCCATTTTTTCCTAACTGAAAAGAAGGTTTACTGTGAAAGCAGACAAATTGTATGCTTTATAAATGCCCTAAAACTGTTCAATTAAAAATTCGTTCTATAAACTTGGTACCGAACGACGTAAATATAAGGCCAGTTTCCGATATTCAAAATCAGATACTTCTGAATTATTAAATATAACTTTAAAAGCATTTTTAGTCTGTTTTGTGCATCTATAAAAATACCAAAATTTCCAGCAAAAACTTTGACAATTGCTTGACATTTTAAATTTAATTATTAATTGAATTCATTGTTTTCAGAATCACACCCTTTTTAACTTAAAGTTGAATCTCATGAAGAAAAAAACGCTAATAAAGAATTAAAATGAATGTTTTTATTTGAAGGCACTCAATTTTATTACTTTCACAATAAGAATGCTAGTTTCTTCTAATTTTTGTGTCAACAATCTAAATTTGGATAAGTTCGGCGAAATTACAATTAAGCAATTCCGAAGACTGAGTGATCGCCCAATGTTTTCAATTATACTAGCGCAAAGGATAACTTGAAGGACAAAAGATCTGAGCAGAGTTAAAATCTTACATTCTTCTCGATGACTTCATAAAACGTCCCATATAATCTTAAATCAATTCAAATTTCGGGTAAGGAAAGAAGTTTTTCATGAATTTTGATGAGGGAATTAGCGTACTTAGAGATGTTCTCTATATGCCCTATATTTTTATTATAAAATGATTTTTTGCATCTAACAGTATTTGCTTTTACCAATATTTACTGGAATCTTGTAATTTGACACATTAAAGAAAATTTTTAAAAATAAAAATTTATGAGCATCTGTTTGCTCCTTGACTTTCTATAGAGTTTAGGAATATTGTAATCAAAATTTAATTGAAATGTTTTTAATTATATCTTGCTTGAAAAGAATTCTTAAGGCTATTTATTAGAAAAGTAAGATTGAAACTAATATCAACGATATAAAATATCTGCATGAGTCAAGATTAACATGTGTAGGCAATTAATGCGGTAAGTGTACAAATTAGGAACATTCCACATAATATAAAAAGAGTTCTTGACCTGTATATAGTTCTATTTCAATTTGTTGCATTCGACGCTCATTTTTATGCAGTGAACTATGGGTGTTCATTCCAATAGACGTGAGGACGGTAATAATTCTGAAAAAACAAAAAAAAAAAATCATCACTTTCATAATTAGAGATAAAATGAGTGTAAATACTTTGACAAATTTCCTTCAAAAATTACTGGAGTGGTAACAGTTTAAAACTTTCGTTGCAAACTAATCTTAAATATGAAATTTTAAACTGAAACTAAAATGGCTCTGGAATTAAATTGAAATCAATTTACATTGACGGGTTATGTTTTAGTGAGAAAATTTTTTCAACTGACATGAAATTCAAATTCAATAACTAATATTCATTTGAAACTAAGATATAGTACTTAGAAAAAACAAATATTTAAATTTAACACAAGTTTAACAGTTAAAGTTTGAGACGTAACTAGATTTAAAATATTGTATTATATATTATAATACTTTAAAAAAATTACTAACAGAAACTCGAAATTCCGAAGACATAGTCAAACAGAATTTGAGCAGAATAAGAATTTGTATCTGGGCTATCGTGGTTTCATATATACGATGGTAGAGTAAAAGGTAAAGCAAAAAGGTTTTGCGTGCACAAAACAGTTGTAAAAACTTGACTTTAGCCAGATTTTGTTTAACTTTCATTAAAACAATCTTAAAAGTCAGATTTCCGTAAATAGCAAAGAAAAAAACTGACTTCCACTTTCAAATATAGATTAGTGTCTTAAATTTAATAAATTCAAAAACTACGTAGTTTTATTACATAGTTTAAAATATATATTTTAGAATACGCAAAAATTTCTAGTAAAAGTTTTTTTTAAGATAAAAAATTGAATAAAGCTTGCCATAAAATTTAAGACTCATGCAAGCAATTTTTGAAAATCTGTCAAATTGTTTATTTTAAGAAAAATACACAGAAAATATACTATTTGTAGAGTAATTTATAGAGCTTAGTAATTGACGGCCAAAAATAAGAGTTTGCGCCTAAAGAACTTAACTAAACAAATATTTTACAGAATAAAATACAGCTTACATACACACCTTGTTTCGATGTCCTTAAAGCCAGAATTCATTTCTGGTTACTTCTGTTAATCAAGAACATGTTGCTAGTTCTTTCCATGCTGTGAAATTCAGGCATCCGGTGAGCAATAGTCAGGCTGCAAATTCATCTCACACTGTGAAATTCAGGCATCCGGGGAGCAATAGTCAGGCTGCAAATTCATCTCACACTGTGAAATTCAGGCATCCGGGGAGCAATAGTCAGGCTGCAAATTCATCTCACACTGTGAAATTCAGGCATCCGGGGAGCAATAGCCAGGCTGCAATTAAATATTAACTAATTACTGGACCGTAAACCACTTACATTAGTAAATGAATACTTTCAAAGTGATTTTTAAAAAAAAATTTCAGTTCCAAATGTTACGGTAAAAAGTGTACAGATTTCTTACAGCCAATGCACTAAATTAAATCATTTTGAGTGGAAGAAAAAATGAAGCTGCTTAAAAAATATTTTAAAATTTTTTTTTAAACTTCAGATTCATTTAATATTACACAGAAAAAAAAACGACACAGTTAAAGGGAATTTTTGTTTGACGATTCAGTTTATCAACCAGGAGGCTGATCAAACTCGTCCATTACTTATCATTGGAGAGGAATTTTACAAATTTTGCCATTTAACAAGTTAATAAAGCTTTCGTTAAACACTGCAGAAAATCTCAATTCACAGAAGCTTTTCAAATGATATAAATTTTAAGCAAAGAATTAATCAGATCATAAAATTCACGAAACCAAACTCATTTTTTGATCCCATAAGTTGCTCTTTATTACACAATGTTCTAAAAACTTCGCATTGCCTGCTTATTCTTATTAGCCAGAAAAATCACTGTATTTTATCTCAAGATTTCTTTAGTTAGCAAGAGCATAATTAAATAAAAATTATCTGTAAATTACTTGTTATTCTGTTTCAATCTATGTATAATCTTTACTTAATATTTGCTTTGAAATGCTCTGCGCTTTAACACTTCGTTAAAGTTATGATCATTTATGAAGTAATTTCATATTAGCATACAAAACATTTCATAAAAATATTTATAAATATCAGTTTTACGATTTTTAAATAGTCGATTAAGATATTTACATTTTTGGTAAGTTATTTAAAACTTTCAAAACATGCTGTTAAAATAATTACAAAAGTAAGACATTCTTGACTAGCAGCACTACTTAGTACCAAATAATCTACCCGAAAATTTAATAGGAATTTAAAAAGTCTTGCATGTTGAGCTAGAAAGACTGATTTAAGTTCTATCCCAAACAGAATCAGGAAGTAAATCAGTGGATACATTAAAAACCTTTGATCTTTTAATTTTAATAAATTGGAAGTTCTCTTGTTAATAACGGGTGATTGGGAGGCGAAGCCTGCAAATGAAAATCAAATTTAGAAATTAAATTTAGTTTTAGCAGTTTTTTAAATTCTATTTTAGGGTTCTGTAATAGAAAATAGTTGTCAAGGCAATAGTAATAGAAAATAGTTGTCAAGGCAATAGTAATAGAAAATAGTTGTCAAGGCAATAGTAATAGAAAATAGTTGTCAAGGCAATTTTCTCGAAATCTACAAAAGATACTCTTTTTACATTCGAACCGTAATATTCTTGTGTAAAATAAAAAATTGCTTTTAAACCATCAGAACTCTGTATTTCTATAAAAATTTCATTTATAGTAGATAGAACTGCTAAGTATTGAGGATTGATGGGCGCAATAAAAACACGGCCCGAAACCAACTACATACGAAAGCAGAGACATTGAAGACTTGAAGCGTTGATTAGCGGAGAAATAGAGCACATAATTAGCACGGCCAGTAACACACCTGCTAATTACTATCGTATTGTATCTTATGAATTTTATTTGACAATTTTACTAGTTTCTATTAATAACCTTTGCTGAAATAGAATTTAATTTATTAAAAATTTTATAGTTTGTTTTTATAAAATTTACGGGACCATTTACCCTGACTTATTTTACAAAATTCATTGCTTCAAATAGACTTCCTGTGAGAGATTTGTAAAATTGAATTCCTCATTTAATGGCACGGCAAAAAGCTTGCGCGTAACCCAAAAAATGCCGACAACCGCTTAATAAAAAGTGTTGTAGAACAAAGAACAGTTCCAGAACATTGTGAAACAACAAGTTTAATGAATTACTTTGTGTAAAGTATCTGCTACCACTTTTGGTACTCGGTAGAGCAAGCATTTATATTTACAGTAAAATAAGTACACACAGGATTCAATAAAGTTACTTTAAGAGACAATCTGATTAAAGTGAAAAACATTCAATTTAGATTCCATATAAATAGTGACTCTTTAAATAACATTTGTTTGAAAAACCATACAAAGGCGTTGTGTAAAGAGAATATTAAGATTATTTCGAAATAAGTTTAACAGAACCGAAAACTAAAGTTTTCCCCTTTTTCGATTAACACCGTTTAAATTGTGTCTGAAGGCTCGATTTGGTTAAGGCTCAGTTTGGTGTTCTTCGCACTATTTTTACTTTTTCAACATAAAGTTCGGAGAGTTAGTACACCAGTTTTCAGCGTGGTTAAAAGAATCCAGTGGAAATTTAAAGTTAAAAATCTACCAAATAATAGAAACCCTTTACCATTACTTTTGAATTTCAATGAAATACTGGTGAGAATATAGTTTGCAGAAAATTACTATCATAAAACAAAAGGTGGAGACATTAAAAACATCGTTTCTAACTTAAAATCCTAGACTGCAAACTAGAAAATAATGAATTTGGAAGTAACTTAAAATTAAGCGAGTCTGTTTAAAACAAGGAAACTTAAGACACCCGCAAAAATCGAAAACTTGAAAAATGTAGCTTTTGTCGAAGAGTTTATTTGTTTTTGATGTACTTAAAAATATTCAGTTTAATAAATTGCTATTTAACTGTCCTTTCTTACTCCAAATTGCACTAAATCTCAGTTTTAATTCTGTTAAAGACCGCTCGGTTGTTTCTCCGATAGAATCATTTGTGAATAATTTTATTGAACCAAGAGTATGACAATACGGAGTTTGTTGGACGAACATAATATACAGAATAATTTTGACTTGTTAAATCATGCGATTTTCAATGACAGAATCGATTTGAATAATAAAATTTATGAAAAAGTTTAATTTTTCACTTCTGACTAACTATTTGATTGCTGTTACTTAAATTTTATCAGTTTTGGGTGTTACTTTGTCTTACAATTCGAAATTTTAGACTACAAAATAAAAAATTTGCTGGGAATTATTTTGGGTTAAATAAGCTTCATCAATGAGTGAGTCACCGTTTTTGAATGGATCGCCCGATGCATAAAAAAAACAATTCAGACCAGAAGCAAAATTTGAAAGTTCTTAAGTCTCAAAACGAAAAAACAAATCCTGATTTTACAACTAAAAATACTTTTTAGCAGCGAATATTAGTTTCTATCTAAATTCATAGCAGTGTTGAAGACAACCAACATGCAACCTATAGTTTTCACCCAAAGTGTATCGACGTTCGAGAAAAAAAGAAAAGGAAAGAGTATTTAATGTATGGTGTGAATGAGCGAGAGACTAGTGTAAGCTTCTACCATTATAAAAATTTCAGATTTATAAACATTTAGATTATTAGAGCCTATAAATTCCTGAAAGCTAGATTCGGTATTATTGTGAAAAAAGTTTCTTTATAAGATTGTTTATGTTTTTAACATCTAATTTAGAAAAATAGTGCATCAGTTTTTACACTGTACACTGATTTCTTTTATTTCTTTGTGTTCCCAACGAAAACAAATTGTGTTTTTGAGAGGAAATTCTTCTTAAAGTTTAACGTTTACAAATGCTTAGTCTCAAAGAGTAAAGAAATATTTAAAGATTAAAACAAATCTTCATTAATAAAAACACAAGAAAATAAAAATGCTCACTTTTGTTTTCATAGAGATTCCACAAGCATTGGTAGTTTTATAATCAGGAAAAAGAAACTCCATTCGTAATTAGACAAATCCAGTCAGAAATCCTGAATGAAGCAACAAAGAGTAACGTTACTTTTAAAATAAACTAGTCAAATATATAATATACATTGATTATAAAACATATTGGATAATCGTAATGGAGAAATGCATATGAACTTTGCATAAAGTTTACGAGAAATTTAAGTAGATTGCAAATTTAATAGGGATCTGTATCTTTTGGGCAACAAATTTTATTCATAGTGGTCAGAAATCTAAAAAAGATACTGCTTTGTTAACCCACTGGAACAAGATTTATAAACAACCCGATATTATTAAATACATAAAAATAAATAGAATGAATTGGATGGCCCACGTGATTCGAATGAGTGATGACAATACAGTAAAAAGATACTGCTTTTTAGACCCACTGGAACGAGAAAGTGGGGAAGGCCGCGGTTAAGATGGGCTGATTCTGTGGAGTCTGATTTTTATTGCAATTGATGTAAAGAATAGGAGATAAATCGGAAGTCATTATGGAGAAATCTTCAGATGAAGGCATTGGCCCACATTGGGCTGTCTGGCCAACCATGATAATGGTTAGGAAACTGGAGAAACTTTGTCCAAGTCAAAGGCGTATTTATTATTTGAGTACCCTAGCAAGTTTGAAAGTGTCCAACAAGATACATTTTTTGGGGTTATATAATTGCTATGTATTTTGCTTATATTATTGAGAAAAACATGAAACGATGATAACCAGAAAGCACAGCAGAGCTGGGATTAAAAATTTGAATGTCAATCTGAAAGCGGCCGGAATTTACAACAGACTATCGTTTAGGCATTATATCGGAGATCGTTATAACCAGGAAATTATCGAATAAACTCACAAACGGGTCTGAAACTGTTGGAGTTTCAATTTTAAGATTCCAAATATGAAAGTTAATAGAAACTAATTAAAAAGTGATCAAAAGGTCTACTTTGAATTATCCACTTTAATTAGAAGTACTCAATATATCGTCAGAGAAGTTTCAAAACATGTTGTATGTAAAATAAGGATTCGAAACTCTGCAACAAAAAAACTGCATAAAAAATAAATCATACGAGTTTTCAATAAGTAAGATTTTCAATAATAAGAACAATTGATTTTAGTTCTCTGTAAAAACTCTGGAATAAAAATTCAGAGTTGTATCTAGTAACAAGAATTTGTACGAATTCAACACTACTCAGGAAAAGGTTAACCAATCGAATATTACGTAGATTTTTTATATAGCGTGCGTAGATGCTTTAAGCATCTAAGCGCTATTTAAAAATCCTAGTTCATCAAAATCTTATTTTCCGAGAATTAAAAATTTAGTGAAGCTTCTTTCATTTGAAATTAAATTATTTATTTTAGAGTTACTGAGACTTTTTCAACGACTATAAAGTTGATATGAATATGAACTTTTTTATCTTAAAATAATTTCATACAAAAAATATTGCTGGTTATACCAAAATGAAAGTAAACTTACCTGTTAATATTGAAGCAACAACAGACGGTATATCCCACAATTTCAACTTTGCACGAACCACAGATACGTGAGTAAAGAACTAACTAACTAATCAACTTTTTTCAGAGTACCTATCCATGTATGGATATCTGCTCTTTCATTGAGTAAAGAACGAGCGAGTGTTGCTCTCTTTATATGAAAGGGTGAATGCTTCGGATCGCATCCGACTGTTCATTTTTGTCACAAAAACCATTTTTCTCTTCAGCTGCTTGCTTGACAGGAAAGGATTGATCACTGGTGGCTTCTCACAGTGAACTGATCGTTAAGACACGGTTCCCAGAATATCACCGAATTCAAGCATCACTGGCTGTGGTCAGTGTGTGGATGGGTGAATACTTGGATCAGTCTGCGCAAGTTCCGAGGGCGTGTGGTATGGGTCCTCATTAGTATGCTCTGCCGTAGCGTGCTCAACTCCACACGTAGGCTGCCAAGCTACCGAAGCGGAGTCGCCATCCCCGCTGCAGAAGATCAAAATAGTGATAGCATGTCTTCGGATCATGCTCAGGGATGTTTCCCAGACCGTTGCTAATAGCCCATTGTGCAGCTCTAGTGCAACGTAAATGAACTAGAACTACAGCTATCTCTGATAGGGACCGTGGTAGCTCAGTGTTTAGAGAATCGGACTCTGGTTCGGAAGGGCCGGTGTTCGATCCTGGATGCCACTAAGACCCAACGAATAAATGCATTATACTTACTCGTAAAATCTGTGGAATCTGAAATCCTGTGGTGGGTCACCGAGCAGTACCGTGGGTACAGGGATTTGGAGAAATGTCCGTCCTCTTCAAATCTATGCCTGCCTTAAGAAAAATCGTGATGGCATGTCTTCGGATCATCCTCAGGGATGCTTCCCAGACCCCCGCCTATAGCCATTGGCCAGCTCTAGTGTGACGAAAATAAATACCTACTAAACTAAACTCAGTGGCCCGACAGCCCATAGAGGGCCAAGGCCTACTGTGCACATCTCAGTTTTCTTGACCTTGGGCTTTGGGGTACAGGAGTAGATGTTCTGTTTAGGTGGTCAGTTAAACGCGGAACCTCCAGTGTTTAGCTCCTAAACATGCTTGGTACTCATTTATCGACCCACTGAAGGGATGAAAGGCTGAGTCAACCTCACCTCGAACGCAGGACCTGTGGCACGAGAGCGCGAAGCCCTACCACCCAGCCACCGGTGACCTACTTACTTTCTTATCTCTAAAGGTATTTTTATCTAATGAGTACCTTAGAATGTTTGATGCTCTCCAAAGGTGTTGGTACTGCTACACCATATTTGGCCATTGAAAACCAGGCATTAAATCACTTTTTTTTATCCTTTATCACTGAACTTTTCTTTGCTCAGCTACTTTCGCTATGCATCTATAATTTTAGCTCATCTCTCTCACGATTCAGAGGATAAAAACGAGAACCATATAGATCCTCTGCATCAACTGAACTTAGTGACCGAACGTGCTCTGTTGTGTAGAGTTAGAGGGTTCAAGTCTCGCCGTAAACCTGGTGTCTCTGCAATGTCCTAACGTGTACTATTCGTTCTTAAATTTTGACAAATGACATATGAGCCACCTCTGTCATGAGCAATATAGCAGTAATATTTTATTTGTCATTTTTGATCGTATCAAATACTCAAAATACTTTCCAAACAAATAGAGTCTAATTTAAAAACACCACGTATTGAATATAGTGATACGTTCAAAACTGATACATCACTGTATAGTATCAATATTTTGAATTAAGTAATTTTAGAAGGCAAAACTCGCAATTTCAAACAATATTTTTTGAAAAATTAAAATTTTAATATTTTAATATTTCTTGAAAAATTAAAATTTAAAATTAAAGTTTTCTTAAAATTTTCTACCACAATATTTTTCTAACCAACTTCCTTTTGTTTTCAATATTCGAACCCGCTCTCTTTTTTATCGGTCCTCTAACCCTGATATCATTTGAAGAGTTTACAAGCCCCACTCTCTTTTGAACAATTCTCCAACTCACTACATTTTTATTGGTACTTGAACCCTCTATCATTTAATCATTACTCGAACTCATTATTTTATCAGAATTCACTCAATTTTAACAGTTCTCGCTATCATTTGTTCGTATACTGGATTCTACTATGATTTGATCATTACTTGAATCCACTATCTTTTATCGGTACAACGGGGGAAGTGCCATACCCTCTGGAGGTCGGTGAACACAACTCCAAGAGGGTGCTGTATATAGAAATAAAAATGTATTAAAATAAAAAATATATTAAAATAAATAATTAATAAGTCAGAAAAATGAAATTTTTAAACACCGAAATTTATTGAATGTTAGATGGTGAGTTATTTCAAAGCATTTAAAATACTTAAATTTTGCTAATGCTTCATTACAATTAATTCATTTATATTTTTTTCCAAGAAACAAAGACTGAAAGAAGTTTAACGTATTTTATTTTCAAAAGAAATTAACGGTAGATGAGATCGAAAGTGAAGAGGACGCACCGGGATACGTCCATCCCTGCATCTTTTATTTGTCCCACAGTAGTAATGATTGTGGAAAGGCCCTCAGACGCCCAGATAAATTTTGATGATGATGATGATGGTTGTAAGACACTGTTCCCAGTAGATTACCGCACTTCAGGCATAAGTTCTACCATAAAGTGCTCAATTGCAGCAAGTTAAAAGATATTTTGTAAAACGTGTGGATAATTTAAGTATTTTGTTATTGAGCGCTCTTTTATCTAAATAAAAGCTATGGAAACCTATTTAAGATCTACAAAGGCACAAGTGAGTTCTTTAGTAATAATTTCTATCAACGAAACAATTGATTTTGAAGAATTTGTGTCAGCTAAAGCACGAAAAAATATATTTTAATGTTCATGCTTATATATTTCTATTCCATAAAGGATTACGTTGATTAAAAATATTACTTTTAATGGATATTTATATTAAAGTATTTGAGGTGATTCATTAAACTGACAGATTTCATTTTTTTTAACCTTCATATCGGTAATTGTTATTCATTTTCATCTTGTGTTTCTTAAATTACCTCTCATTGTTGATTTAGATTTTATAACTTTCTGGTAGTAGTATAGTATTTTAAAATATAAAAAGCAATTTTATACATCGTTAGGACTACACCAGAGAGAGAATTCAAAAATTCGTTTTTTATTTTTAAGATCACTTTTCCAAAATTGAGTTTCCAAAATTGAGTTCCAAAATTGAAAAACAAAATACAATTCATAATAACGATACTTCGAAATCTGTTTGTGAAATTAAAAGTGTTATTTATATGTTTACTTGTGGCTTTTGTAATATGAAATATGCGAGACAAACCAGAAACTCTTAATATTCGGATTGATCAACACTGTTCAGATATAAACAGTAATAAAATTATCGGAATTTTATCATTTTAGAGAACATAATTTTAACAGTGTCAAAATTAATGTTTTAAATACAGCAGATTTTGATTTAAGACTACAAAAAGAAAATTACTGCATGCTTTTATACAAAAAAGTTTTGCCTTATCGGCTAAACGATACCTTCCAGCATACACAGATGAACTTTTTATAACTTTTCCACTTATTCACTTTTTCATATTAAAGATAAGCATACAAATCGAGGTAAACGGGGATAAAGAAATAATGGAAACTTTCTTAAAAGTGGCAAATTTAAATTTTCTCCCTTAAGAATAATGATGTATATAAGCTTCAAGATATTATTATTAATTTTTCTTTTCTTAATTTACATTTCAAAATTCTTTGTTTCGATCTTGAAAAGGTTAAAATGAGTTAAATTTCCCCAAAGAAAAATTTAGACAATTTATATTTCGTTATTAACTTTCCAGACCCTATTTTCGATGAGATCAGGTTTCATAATATTTTCTTAAAATTTAAAAATTTTGTTTCCATTAAAAGATTTTTAAGATAATTAAAACCTTTAAATATAATAACTCTTAGTAGAACTATATTTAATTATAATGATCTAAGCAAATATTTAGGAGTGAATTAATATATCCGGTTATGAATGACACTGTGAAGACGAGAAATATATTGATGATTTTGTTGATAAGCATCATAAACATATTATTAGTGGTAATTTAAATATTATAGAGTGATTAGAACTTTTTAATTTAATTATAAAAGGCACAAAATTTAGACCCATTTACCATGCATCAATTAATAAAATTCTAAAATGCTTTCTTAATCTCAATAGTTTTGGTTTAAAGATATAAAATAGATTATCTTAACCTTTAGGAATATAAACAGAATGGAATGTTCAGTATTACTTTAAAAACTTTGATTTCAATATAAGGAAAATTAAAATAACAGTAACAATTCAACAAATGTTTCTAAAATTGTTGAATTAAGCAACTACAAAAATATTTTTTAATTACCTCCATAGACAAAGCTAACAATATTTATACAATCTTATGTAAAGAATTCTATGTTGAACTTTTAAATACGGAGTTAAAAACTAGTAAACATTTTTAGCTTAGTTTTTTAAGTAATATCGCTAAAAAAACTTAGTTTTATATAAGAGATTAAAAATTAAAATTAGCAATAAACAATTTCCTTACTTAATATTCAAACCTAAATTTAATAAAATTGCTATAAAATTTAGAACAATCACATGTGGGTAATACTAATACTTACCTAACTAAACCAGGCACCATATTCTCTAACTATTAGCAATATCAATTATTAACAATATTATTAAACTTTTTATTGGATTATCGCTAATAATCAACTGATTTTAGAATTTATTAAACATAATAAAATTAATTCTATCGCGCCTTCTGATTTCCGGGATCTTTTCAATAGCTAAATAAATTCCCCTTTCTAAACTGAAAGATGTTCTTTTGAGTTATAACTATGATTTTAAAAATATCCTTAATTGCGATTTTGATTGTTGGAAAATTCTAATTTTTGCCTTTTCGATAATTATCTTTACAATGGAAAAGATATTTTAAT
This sequence comes from Parasteatoda tepidariorum, assembly GCF_982258835.1. Lineage (NCBI taxonomy): Eukaryota > Metazoa > Arthropoda > Arachnida > Araneae > Theridiidae > Parasteatoda > Parasteatoda tepidariorum. The sequence goes on from NC_141761.1 coordinate 7,035,124, forward strand.
TCAAATTGAAGAAATAACACAAGGATATAACTATTCATCTCTCTTAGCTGACTTATTTTTGCATTATTATGAAAAAAATTATGCTCTTAATATTAAATTTGTTTTTAGATTTATTAATGATTTAATTTTCTTTGATTTTTTAAAATTATACAGTTTTATTAAATAATATTTACCGCGAGGAATTAATCCTGCTTCGTAATCATGATGATAATATTTGAATTTGGGTATAAAGGATGAAAATATCTACTTTGTTGATTTATACGATAAAAGAAATGGTTTTAATTTTAATATAAATAAACTCATTACTTGGAATACTAATGTTTATAAAAACATCTATTTAAATACCATTTTTGATCAAATGAATAGAATTAATAGAATATGTAATGTTTATTTATCCAAAAAAACGAACAAACGCTTTCAAAATTTTATAAAAAACAATGTATTCCCAACTAAAGTAATTAAATTCTGTATAAAATCTTTGAGTTAAATGTAATGTTATTACAAACAAGTTTAGTAAAAATTTCTGTGTTAATTTTCATAGTTTTTACCACGTGCAAATCCATTTTGGGAAAATCTTTGGCTAAAAATATGTGGAAAACGGCAATTCAAGTCTCTCTTTTTTCTCTTAAATGAATGTTAATTTTATTTTTTTGTTTAAAATTGAATTATTAATTAATTTACCATCATTCTGAGTATAGTCTAGGCAATAGAGAACTTTAAGTGGGAAAATTCAATAATTTTTTCTAAATATATTTTTTGGAGTGTTGAAAATTAATCCGCAATTTACGACCAAAGATTTTTCATTGAAATATGCTTTTTTTTCTAGGAAAAATCAAGAATCCAGTTTATTGCAGATATTTTTTTTAACTTTTTGGCATATTTTAAAACTAGAGAAAATCTCACAGAAGTTACCTACAACTGTTGAATTATGCAGTGTTTCCCAAAGAGTGGTACGCGTACCCCCAGTGGTACGGGAACAGTTTAACGGGGGTACGCGTTCTTATGCGAAATATCTTGAAACAAACGAAAATTTCAAAAAGTTTTATTTAAAAACAAAGCTATCCATGAAAGTTTACGATGACGTATTTTTCTATTGGCTATTTTTTGCTGAGTTAACATTCAATAATGAGTGGTGACAGCCAGTTGTGATTTTTAACTTTTGTGCAGTTTTTTTATCATAGCAAAAAATAATATCCTCCTTCTCATTGATGCAAATAAACTTATTAACAAAACTTAGTGACAAAAAAGAAAAACATATTTTTAAAAAAATACATTCATTTTTTTTATTAGCGGTACTCATCGTTGCGAAAAATTTAGAAAGGGTACACGAAAGTCATGAGTTTGGGAAACACTGAATTATGACGTCTCTAATGAATGAAGATATCGAAATTTGTAACAAAAAATTCTCTTGTGGCATGTAGTAACGCATGAGAAAAGAAAAATATTTCTGACCCCTCAAGGTAGAACTCCCCCACTTCCCCCGATAACCCTAATGTTTCCTGGACCCTCCCCAAAATCATAATTTTTAGGATATTTTCCCATTTTTATTTTCGACCTATCTTTCTAAGTTTTTACTCAATTTCAGTTTCCAACAGCATTAATATGTGTATACATTAATATCCTTCTTCTATTTATTCCTTCAGGAAGTGGTTTAACCGTTTAACTTTCGAACAAACCTTAAAAACTTTCCTAAAACCGCTATTTTTGGCATTTTTTTGTAATTTTCAAGCAAATAAAGTTTCGAATGAGAGTTTTCCTCTCAATTTTATATTACTTATAAACAACAGAGATCTGCTCCCACCCTGTATGCCCTATCTTCTCTAATCATGACTTTTAAAGGCTCTTTTCCATTTATATTTAATGGACTTTTTTTTATTTTTTTTATTTTTAAGCAATCAAAAGATGAAATACGACTTTTGAAATTTTGAAGTAAATGAAAAGTGTAAGTGAAGCAAAAATAATATTCTAACAGAGTAAAAAATAAGAAAAAATTGAAAAAGATATAGTTTTATTTAGTGTTTAGTATGTAAAGGTGATTTTTTTATAACAGCTCTATCCAAAGTTTCCTCAATAGTGATTAGATAATTAGATTTATTTTCTTAGGGTGAATGTTCGTTATTTTCGAGTAATAATTAATAATTTTATTAAAAAAATCCGAATCTTAAGTTTTCTAACTAGGAAAAATAAAACCATAATAAGTGAAGGACTAAATAAAAATTTTAAGGATATATCGTTGAAAAACAATGGAGGCTATAAATAAGTTAAATTCTGTTCATTGTTTGTAAGTTATATTTATTTAGATTATAATATTTTATTTTTAATTTTTGCTTCTTACTGTTTTTCACACTATTTCTATAATTTTTTCATTTATTGAACACAGTTGTAAGTAACTTGTGAGATTTTTTTTCTAGTTTTCAAATATGCCATCGGAACTTTTCTATCTGAAAGCAAATAAAAATTGTTCGCAAAAACTGGATTTTTCTAGTTTTTTTTTTTAAAAAAAATTTTATTTTCCGGAAAAAAAATTAAGTCGAATGATTCGAATTCATGTTTAGCACCCCCAAAACACAAATGTACAAAAAATAAAAGCTTCCAATTTCTGCCGGTAACGTCCACTTTTGAGCTCTATTGCTTGGGGACTCTATAATGATTCGCTAGATTTTAACCTTCTTCCATACCAATTTTTTTGAAGAAAAAAAAATGCAAAAAATCAGCGTATTTTTTTTATTTCATTCATAAATACCAGGAACTAAAACGGAACGTAATACACAAGTTCTAAGTTGACTTTTTAATTTTTTTTTTGTGTGTGTAAAAGGTATTTAATTTACCATCAGTTTACTATCCCAAATGATCTCGGGCAAATGAAAAAAGCTAAATATGAATCTTTGTAAATGTTCACATTTTCATCATCTAAAAAATCATCTGCATTACTTTCGCGCGCGAATGCCATTTTTTACTCTTTTTTTTCCTATGTCAATTCATGCACCACCGTGTATACAATGGTACAAAACACGTCCCACAAACAACACAACTCCCAAACAAACGTTGGCAAGCTTCCAATCACAGCAGATTATCATTATATTTCGTTTTGCTTGGGGCCGAATAAAAACGTGATAAAACAAAACGTATTAACGAATTCTGCTATGCCCGAGTTTACACGGGGTAATAAATATTTGTAATATATACCTACCGAGCCGTGATCGCTCAGGGGATAGAGCGTTCGTCTTCCAATGCGGAGAACCGGGTTCGAATCCCAGTCGATACGAATTCCGTATCTGGCTTGCACCGACCACAGTGCTGACGTGAAATATCCTCAGTGGATAGACGGATCATGGGTCCCCTTTCCGTCAGGCTAACCGTGGGAGGTTCTCGTGATCTTCCTCTCCATGTAACGCAAATGCGGGTTAGCTCCATCAAAAAGCAAATATTTCCCAATACTCGATCCAGGAGTTCCCTTGTCTTCCTCATAGTGTTCAAAATGACTAGGTTACGGAGTTGAACATTAGTTGTCGTAAACCCAAAAAATTGGGTCTGTTGTTCGACGACGGTTATAAAATTAAAATAAAGATATGTATATGTATATGTATATGTATATGTATATGTATATGTATATGTATATGTATATGTATATGTATATGTATATGTATATGTATATGTATATGTATATGGATATGGATATGGATATGGATATGGATATGGATATGGATATGGATATGGATATGGATATGGATATGTATATGTATATGTATATGGATGTATATGGATGTATATGGATGTATATGGATGTATATGGATGTATATGGATGTATATGGATATGGATGTATATGGATATGGATGTATATGGATATGGATGTATATGGATATGGATGTATATGGATATGGATGTATATGGATATAGATATATATGGATATAGATATATATGGATATATATAGATATATATGGATATATATAGATATATATGGATATATATAGATATATATGGATATATATAGATATATATAGATATATATAGATATATATAGATATATATAGATATATATAGATATATATAGATATATATAGATATATATAGATATATATAGATATATATAGATATATATAGATATATATAGATATATATAGATATATATAGATATATATAGATATATATAGATATATATAGATATATATAGATATATATAGATATATACCTACTCGTGTTATCTTTGCTTAAATGTTTATTTAAGATTCCAAATGCGTGTAGTGTTTTTATTTTATTTTCGATCTCTCTCTTTCTCTCTACTTTTTAAAAAAAAAAAATTTGAATTAACAGAAATGTAGGTAGCCCCTCTTATCTCTGGGCCCCTCTGATTACATTCCTGTTCAGTGCAAGGGAGTGAGAGAATGTCGGCAGAGGCCAAAAAGAATGTGTGAATGAACACTTAATATCATTTTTAACGGGGAAATTAAATTACACATCAGTGTATGGGTATGAAGTCGGTCACTCTTACGATAAAAGCTTCGAAAATAAGTCTCGAAAGAACGAAAACATTTAAAAAAAAAAGAAGAAAGGTTCTTTTTCTTTCAGGTAGGCGAGTGTGTTTGATTTGATTTCGCTCCCAAAGAGAGTGAGCGCTCTCTCTCTCTGTCATCTCACTTAAAGAGAGTGTTGGAAGGCGTGCTCTCCATTTCCAAATCTAATTATCTTTAAAAGACGAACACGATGCGTGTGTGTTTAGAAAAAAAAAACTTGTAATGCTGACATAGCGGAAATACAAAATAACTTCGGTAGCTTCAATAGATATTGTAATTGTGTTACAGTGTTTTTCAAACGACATATTCGAGCTCAATAGGATCGATACAAATTTTATTCTTTGCATTTCTTAAACAGTCACTACCGCCTTCGTTACCTGGAGCAGGAGTCAAGACGTTTTCGCAATTTGTCCTACATAAATGTGAGCAGTTAAGTTCAAAAATCTATCATTTAATCCAGTGTTTCCCCTAAGTGTGGTACACGGGAGCAGTTTAGAGGGGGTTACGCGTTCTTACCAGAAATATCTTACGACAAGAAAAAATTTCAAATTTTTTTTTATTTAAAAGCAAAACTAGCCATGAAAATTTACGATGACGTATTTTTCTATTTTGGCTATTTTTGCAGAGTAAACAGTTAATAATGAGTGGTGTCAACAGCCAGTTGTGATTTTTTACTTTTGTGCAATTTTTTAATAGTAAAAAATACATTTATTTTTTTATTCGTGGTACGCAACGTTACGAAAAATTTAGAACGGGTCCACAAAAGTCATAAGTTGGGGAAACACTGATTTAATCCATTCATTTTTTGATTGCTATCTATTCTCTAGATATTGAAAAGATCATTCAATAGCATTATCAGGTTGGCCGCTCCACAGCTAGAAAACCAGGGAAATACAGGGAATTCAAATATCACCTAAAATAACGGGGAATTTTCAGATTTTCTTTACAAACTGGGGAAATACAGGGAATTTTGTTTCTTATTTTCGTCTTTTAAAAAATGGTAACTACTCAAAGCGTAATCTATGGGATATTTCAGCTAAACTAAACTATTTCGTTTGCTATAACATTATTTAAGTATGTTCAGCTGTTTTTTCCAGCCATTAAAAACTAATAAATATAGTTAGCCCAATATAGCTCACATACTAATTGTTGTTTCCTCATAATATAGTGTATACAGAAAAAATACAGGTAATTTTTTTCCTTCCAGATTTGAGTGGGAAGCCTGATTAGGTTCATATTTCCTTCATTGCAATAGTCTGTTCGCATAATAGTTTTTAAAGTGATTTCACTGATGCAGCCACTCTCATTATAAAAATGAATAATATTATGTGTGAGCGTACAAAAACGTTCCTACAAAAATCTTCACTAGTCACAGATTAACATAAATTCTTGCAGATGAACAGAAACAATTAAACAGTAATTGGTGTCTGTGTGTGACTCCTTCAACAGAATTTTAAACATTTACCTCGTACGAAGAATTCGAAAAATAATATGATGTTCAGAGGAAATGTGACATCTTGACGTTAAGAGGAAGATGTCAGAGAAATTTTCTTTTGAAATTATCAAGGGATTTGTTCGAAATGAGTTAGTTCGAATAGCGTTAAAAACAACTTATATACAAAATTTCAAAAAAAAAAAAATATTTTAAATATTTATGAAAATAGAAAAATTAAAATTTCGAATTTTTAATGCTTTTTTTTATATTATTCCTCGCATCTTTAATTTTATTAAAATGACAAAATTCTTTTATAATATTACATATTAGGAAATATAAAAAAAGTTGTTGGGCGTACTTATTTTATTTTTTATTATTGAAACAAATAACAGTAAAAATGCAGCATTTTTGGAAAAAAATCATGATACTGCTTTAAAATATCATGTACAAAAATTTACTATTTACTTAGTTCAAAAAAATTTTCCAGCAAAATCTTAATAATATTCATAAATATTCATAGCATCAGATTCTCAGGTCAATAGAGTGAAAATTAGCTTTGCTGGAACAGTTTAAAATTTGCAAATTTGTCAAAAAAAGAAATTTTGAGAATGACTTTTACTACTTTTTCATTGCAAGACGTCAAAGGGGCGTGGTCAAAACTACGTCAATTTTCTTCTAATTCAAGAATTTTTTTTAAATGTTCAGTTAAATGCCTAGATTTTTTTTTTTAAAAAAGCGATTTTCTTTTGTGGCAAATTTTTGCTTATTTGAAAGTTTACCTTAGCAAATAAATATGGGTTTTCTTAAAAACAGGTTCATCTTCAATATTTATTTAAAGTTCATTTCATTGGATTGGACAAATATAACATCCCTTCCCTATAAATGTTTTCAGAACTGTATCAATTCAATAATAACATGATGGGTTTTAACCCTTGGCTGTCGCATGTCAGCCACCACTTCAAGGATGTTAGCCACAACAAACTACACATTGTAGCACTGTGAAGTTGTTTTTCTGTATGTTCAAACAGAAAAATGAAAGGACACCAAACTAATTATTTTATGCGACACATGTTCTTGAAAACCAGGCCTTCCTATTGGAGACTGTTTTGAAAGATCGATAGAGAACTATAAAATATAATTTTGACATAAATTTGAAACATATTGTGTGGCATATATCTAAAGTTTAAAAAGGAATAAGTAAATGTTATTTTCCCATCATAATCTTGCATATTATATTTTACTGTTCGTTCGACGAAAATGAATTCCGACCAGCATGGCACCCATGTATAAACTTAATACAACAGCAAAGGGTTAACGGTTATTTTTTTCAAATAAAATTAAAATTAATAATTTTTCTGTTTACATGCACGCTTAACTGAAATCATTAATTTATTTTCAAAAATATGAAGTGTTACTTTTTTTGATCAACAGAAAATAATGGACAGATTTTTATAAAAATTATTTGCCAACATTTTATGTTCTTTTTTTTTATTTTCGCCTATTTTTCAAAACACTTTTTTAATTAAATGAATAGAATTAAAAGAACATATAGTAATGCTTATTTATCCAAAAAACAAATATCCAAACTCTTTCAAAATATGATAAAAAAAAACAAACTATACCCAACTTAAGTAATTAAATTCTATATGAAATCATTGCTAATTGCATGTTATTATTAATAGATTTACAAAAAACTTCTTTTTTAATTTATATTTTTATGATGTGTAAATCCATTTCGGGCAGTCCCGCAGTGGACTGATCGTTAAGACACGATTCCCAGCAGATCACCGAAGTCAGTGTGCTACGGTCAGTGTGCGGGTGGGTGACCACTTGGATCAGTCTGCGTAGGGACCGAGGGTGTGCAATATTGGTCCTCGTTAAACTGTTCTACCGTAAAGTGCTTGACTTCGCGTGCAGGTCGTTGGGCTACCGAAGCGGGGGTGCCATCCCCCCTGCACAGAATCAAAATTTGTAATGGCATGTCTTCGGATCCTTCTCAGGGATGTTTCCCAGACCGTCGCCAATAGCCCATTGTGCAGCTCTAGTGCGACGTAAATGAACAACAACAACCATTTCGGGCAAATCTGTGGCTAAAACTCAGTGCAAAACAGGAATATCACGTCTCTCTCTATCTCTTTAAGTAAATGTTAATTTTCTAAAATTATTAAAATTGTATAGTTAAATATCAACCTTATTAAACATAAACTTCTTAAAAATTATCCAGTATAATATTACCTTGCGCACATCCATTTTCGGGCCAATCCTTGTTAGCTAACAAATCAAGCGCTTTTCAGTAGTGCAGTAAGAACGAGCCATAAAACAAAAGCCTTCTATTTACGTTTTAGCACCGTTTGCGCTTTCATTTTCATATTTTGTAACCAGCAATCTTAATACGAAAATATTTAAATCATTCTTGAAAGTTTCCGATACATTTAAGTTCGTTTGAATTCACTTCTCGCTTGATAGATTTCATTTTGCGTTTTGTTCTGTTTTCTCTTTACATTTTATTTTCTGATTTTTAGGTAATGTATTTTTTACTTGGTGAGTTCGATTTCGTTTGATTTTTTAGTGCTCTTCACATTATTGTATTGATATATTTTGCCTTGGCTATATTAATACAATATTAGAAAGCACTCATTTTTGCGGATATAACGGTGTGAGATGATGAAGAGATTATATATTTTTATTTTGCTGTTTTCTGGCTTTTTAATGTGTAATAAATTTATTTTTTAATAAGTATTTTAATAATTTATCTTCAGTTTTCGTTAATCTTTATTATTTTCGGTGTTTTCTCGATATTTTTACCTTATTTTATGAGTTCTATACACTTGCAGCTTATATATATATATATATATATATATATATATATATATATATATATATATATATATATATATATATATATATATATATATATATATATATATATATATATATATATATATATATATATATATATATATATATATATATATATATATATATATATATATATATATATATATATATATATATATATATATATATATTATTTTCCCCACAAAATCACGTAAGAGAAATTAAATCTACTCTCACTATGATTTTTAATCTCGATATATTTGAAATTTTCCTATTAATAGGCGGAACAGCTGGACGTCGGATTTGACTAGTTTAACATAATTGGAATAATAAGAGTCATAAATTCAAAATGTGTGTAGAGAGAAAAAAAAATAATTAAAATTTTCGGAACACAGGTTCCAGGTTTTCCTGGATTCGGCGAGAGAAGATTAATGTTTGAGGCTCTCTCCTGTCAATTTTCCTTGACGACGGCGACAAGGAAATTAAAGTGCGAAGATAAACGTACGGTTTCGATTTTCGCTCAAGGCAAGGGAAAAAGAGAGTCGTGAGGTGTTGTTGATGTTATATATCGCGAAAAAATAGAGTCGATATTAAATTTTCAGCTACTCACCTAAGTGTTCTATGGAACGATGGAAGATTTTTTTTCTTCTTCAAAAAATGAATAATAATTGTCACAGAAAAATATCGACTCAGATAGTTTCCCAAATGTTAAAGGTGTTGTATTTTGTTCACAATACTAAAAGTGAGAATGAATTTAATACAGTAAGACTCCCATTACAGCGTCCCCTACATTATCACGACCGATGTAAGTCCCGTTTGCTAACTCCATAGAGCGCGATCGTATTTTAAAGTCCATTCGACCCTTCATTTCATTATAGACTCCAATATTTAATTAAATTATTTTATTTATAAAAAGACTCAAAGAAATTATTTCTTTCGACGTTATTACACATTTTGAACGTGACATCATCATAGTTGGCCAGACAGCCCCATGTGGGCCAATGCCTTCCTCTGAAGATTGCTCCACCGAGTCAGCCCATCTCAACCACGGCTTTCCTCGTTCCAGTGGGTCTAAAAAGCAGCATCTTTTTTAATTGTATTGTCCTCACTCATTTGAATCACGTGGGCCATCCAATTCATTCTATTTATTTGCATGTATTTAATAATATCGGGTGTTGTTTTGTGCAGTTATAAGTTAAATCTCCTTCTTCAGTGATTGTTTTCATTTAAACCACCCAGCATACTCCTCAAAATCTTTCTCTCAAATATTGCCTCCAGTTTAGTCACTGTTCAAGTCTCAGAAGCGTATGTCTGGCCTATCAAGAGTTTTGTAGATTAAGAACTTCTCGAAAGATTTTATAAATCTTCTCAACCCTATTTGCCAGATAGAATCTGTTTCTTTATTTCAGGAGTCATTCTGTTGCCGATAGTGATAATTGATCCTAAGTGAGTAAAACTCCTGACTGTTTCAAATCCATAAGAATCTATTTCAAGAGAGGGGTTTAGGGATCTTTCGAATGTTACAAGACAACCTAAATTCGTGTGACAATAAATGGATGTTTTTTCTTGTCTGAAAATTGTACCCAGTCTTTTGTTTTGGGTTGACTCTTCGCAGTTATCTACCACCCGTTATTATAGAAATAATGTATTATGAACAATGTTAGTTTATTTTACCATACATTCGTTTCAGCAAACTGTTCTTTATTGCATTATTTCCATTACGATACCCGTTTGCTGTTCTATTAGACACCGCACCGTTTTAACTCTCAGAAGAATTGAATTATTTATTCGAATACTGCAACCGACATTTTCACTTCATTTCTACAAGTCCCAAAAACGGATGTTCTTTGAAGAACTCTCATTTTCCCATTAAAAGTGGGTAAATTCTTTTGCCCTCAATGAGTGAATATTGAATGGTGGATCAATTACTTTCCATTATTGTAATGGAACCACCTCCCGCATGACTTTTTTAAATTTGCTTTATCAAGGGCTCCTGTTTTATTATCTTTTTTTATTTTCTCTTTTTGTAAAGTGGCGGCACATTCTCCATGTAAAACAGCATTCTTCCTGTTTTTATTTTTTTTTTAGACTCGAGGTTTCTGGGCATACAACAAGGGCTTCTTATAAATAGATAAACGTTTATATAAGTGCCAACTGTATTTTTGTGCTCTCGCGTTATAACGTCCACTATCACTTCGACCAGAGAGGGTCGTTATATCGAGCACCGACTGTATCTCTACAAAAGCCTTGCACATGTATGGAAACAGTCTTTATTTCACTTGTCAGAAATTTGAAAGTGCCTTCAGTTGAATTTCCAGAGAGTTTTTGTTAAATTTGAGTGAGTTCACCACCGCAATTGAATGCTTTACTAAAACAGGCTGTGCATGAAATTGATCGTCAACTTCTTAATCACTTATAAGTGTGCATTCATGTAATTGGCAAAAAAATAATAATTATTAAACAGTGTCCTACTAAGATAATATGGACTGACGTTGGATTAAATCTTTTAAACTCTTCATTTAGAAAACATTAAAAACCGATAATAGCAAACAAGAATATAAAAAATAAATATAATTAGTAAATTCCTTTAAATTAAGGATGTAACATCTTTAAATGAGGATGTAACATAAAAAGCTTTAAATAATCTTTTCATGATTATTTCTTTGCGATGTAAAAGTGATAGACGTTTATCGATATTTCTAATTTAGTTCCACGTCTATCGATCACTTTAAATAGTTTGAAATTTTGTTTAGATTTTGCAGTTCTTGCTTGAAAAGCATATCTGTTCATTATATCTTCAGATATTTCAAGTGAAAACTGGTTAAACACAAACGAAATAACTTTAGATTATTTTTTTTGTACCTGCTGTCATGACATGAAATAGCTTGATTTCTTAGATATTTTCAGGATAAATTCTCATTTAGACACCCATACTGTGCATTGCCAGCACAATAAATTAAAAATGGGGTAATATTTCTATAGATATATATATTACAGACGGGAGGGATTTGGAATATGCTTATTTTTGAAAGCTTTTCCTTCCCTCATAATTTTTTTCCCCTTTGAACTCTCAGGGGAAAATAGCCCGAACTGAAAGAAAGCTAAATTTCATACATTAATAATTTCATTCTATAACATCTTTCATACATTTTATTTTGATGGGTCTTTACAATTTCTATAAAAAATTATTTTTGATGCATATATTTTTCTTAGGAAAAATCTTTACATATAATTTTAGGGATTGTTTCAGAGATCTTATTCATTTAGATATCTCTAAATTCTAATGTCGAAAAAAAAATATAAATTTTTTCTTAAAATAAATTAAAATTGCTAACTTTAAAGCATAATAGTTTGATTTATTAAAAATTAGACTATAAAAATGTCACTTATTTTAACTTCTCATAGGAAATCTGTGATGATTCTTTAAATAGTGTATTTATTTTTTTGTTACGAAAGTAGGAAAATATATTTTAAAAAAAATAAATTTGACTATGATAATTCAAACGTGAAGTTGAAAAATTCCTTTCATAACTCGCGATCTCTCCAAAAGATACTTCACTCCGTACAATACCCAATATTCTGTTCAGCATTGATTTCAGGTAATACAAAGAAAGAAAGAAAAAAACCCGTCAAGATGCATAAACACAAGAAAACTCTTTCATTTTACTTAAGAAAATAAGGTTAAAATATCATCTTGTGTCTTTAGTGCCTCCTTAAATACCCCAGAAAAGGTGAAAAATGATGGACACTTATGCTTTACTATTTCAAATTTTGTTTTCGCTTTTATAATGATGGTGGTTACTTTTAATTCAATATTTGTCTTTAATATGAATAAGCACTTGAGAAAATAACGAGGCGTTAAAATACCCTCTTGAATTTTATTAGCTTTTTTTTAATGCCCGAGAAAAATCTCTACAGTTACATTTCTTTAAAATTCCATTTTTTGTTTTAGATTTTGAAATGATGGTTACTTTTAATGAAATATTTATGTTTATTTTGAACTAAACATTAATAAGAACTTGAAAAAGAGAAAATAACGATGCTGGTGAAATAATCTCCTTAGTTTTAGAACCTTTTTGAATGCCCCCAGAAAAGTTGAAGATACGCATTTGTGACACATATTTTTATCTATTTCAGATTTTGTTTTCGTCTTTTGGAATGATTATTTCTTTGAATTAAATACTTTTCTTTGCTATTATATATTTTTCTTAGATAAACTAGAAAATGAAAGGAAAGAAAGTTTAGGTTGATAAGATACTTATCTGGCATTCTTATTAGGTTGTCTTAGCTAATAAGTGTTGAATAGTTAGAATAATTTTCATCTTTTGATAAAAATTCAGTGATGAAGTAATTATCCATTTTGGCATTATAAACATAAACAGTGCTATATCTCCGCATGCTAATGAAAAAAAATTTTTTTTCCAATTGCCCACTTCACTTCCTTATGATCCTCTAATATTCTTTGTTATTAAAAGGATAGTTGAAATATAAAGTAATTTGATTATTCCTTCTTATTCTAAGAGGAATAACTTCCAGAAAACTGGTGCTGGGTGATATCAGAATTATTCTTCGGCAGAAATCGTGATACGTCATCATTTTTTTAAAAAAAGAATACTTTTAATAATCACAATTTTAAAAATATTTGAGGAATTATAAGGAAATGTAGAATATGTAAACTAAAAGTTTAAAAAAACTCGGTATTCATACATAAATTGCAACACTGACAATCGAAACAGCGAAGTTCATTCGCCAATATCCTTGAAGATTTACTTTCCTCTTTTCGGAAGTGGGTTTTACTCAATCGAATCGTGATAGAGTTGATATTTCTCGTGTATCGATATTGATGGAGTGTCGGCATTTTTCGGTGTTTATCGTTTATTATCATCCGTTGATCATTTTCGATATTTATCGAGTGAACCTATTTTTTGATAAATATCGTGTGTCAGTATTTACCGAGTTCACGATATTTTGTGAGAATATAATTTTACTTCCACTATAATTAAAAACGATATTTCACGATATACCAATACATTGTTCCAGGACTAAAGAGAAGGGATGGTTCACTCCTTTGAAGAAAATCTCGCCTCGCCAAGCCTGCGATTTTCCCCTGTGACGTCACGGCGGAGCAAAGGTTGAACTTATAATTTAAGAACAGAGCGTTCGGCCTGACTAGCTCTAACTAATAGTGGACATTCTTTTTTGTGGCAGATTCTAAGACACTCGTTGTTTTTTTATAATGATTTTCTTCAGTTTTTGTAGTGAATTTAAAAAATTTAAAATTGTTAACGAAGTGCCAATGTGCGTGATTGCAACTCGTGAAAATTGCAAAACTGCATTGCTCAATTGGAACGTACAAAACTTTTATATTGCAAAGCTTTTTTTAGTTGCAAAGTATTTATCTTGTCATTTACAACAACTAGTGAAAAACTTTTTTGCAATAAATAATAAATATAAAATATTAGTTTAAAATCGCATTTTTTATTCATATTATGACCAAGAATTTTTTTTTGAACTGAAATAATGTGCTCATGGTGTAAAGTTTGAATCTAGAAAAGTCGAACTTATTTTTACAGGAAGAATGGAACATAGTTTTCATAATATCTTTGTTCGCGATCTCCGATATCTGTGTGCGGATTGAAGTCATTAGGAGGAAAATGTAGCTTCAGCTCTAAGAGAAGAATGAACCAACCCTTCTGTTTTCTTTAGCCCTGATAATAACACAGTTCTAAAAAAAAAAAAAAAAATTCTCCCCTATTCAGATAATAATCCAACAAACCTTCCTTTCCGAGTCGCCAACAAAAAAGATGAAATAAAAATGGAAGCCAACCGCAAACCTCTGCTCGTGAGGTCAAGAAGCGTCGCCAAAACATTAGATATATCAACGCACGAAGACAGATACTTCTGAGATATTTCTAGCAAACACTGGTTGCCCCCACCCCTCCTCATTCTTCTATCAGTCGTTGTGTTTGCTCTCGGCTATCTGATAAAAGTACCCTCCCACGGTTCATTGATTTATTTTCCTTCCAGAAATAAAACGAAGAAATGATTTGTGTGATGGAAAAGATGATTTGGATGCGAGACTAAATTGTCCATTTCTGCTTTTTATTTGTTCGAATTTGGCGGTACAAACATCAGACAGGATGAATGTATCGTATTTGGCGATGGTTTAAGAAAAAATAAATCCATTAACTGCTATTAGAGTGTTTACTTTTTCAATCGTCGAAGGGGTTGTTATGACCATAGGGGAAATCTTGAATTTCACATACACATAAGTGATTAAAAACTTCAAGTAACGATAAAAGTGAATTCAAGAAAGTAAATAATGAAGTTATAATGGCTGATTTTTTATTCTCTAGAATAAAATGTAAACAAATAATGAAAAGATACCCTACCTTCATTTATTTGCAATTTGATATTCAGGAGGGGAAAAAAACTTAAACACTTAAAATTTTAGGATTTAATTTAGGTTTACATGAATTTAATTTTTTTTTCTTATTTTAAATGTTAAAACGCCAATGGAAGTGAAAACATTTTGTCAGGAAAAGTTTCGCCTGTGATCAAGCTTCTACCGGATTACTCTCATTTTCGTTAGATGGAGAAGGAAACCTCGAAAAACGTCCCACGGCAATCCCGATCCATTCACCACTGGGTATATATGACGTCATGCTGATATTTCATTTCGGTTTTTTGGCTGCCTGAGCCGGAAGCGTCATTCGTATCTATCAGTCATCGCTGGGATTCGAACCTGAGTGGTGGCCAGTGCTCAAATATCGCGACTCTTCTATTTATACGAGAGAAATTTTGAGAAATATTTTACCTATTTATAATAATTCCCTCAAAGAGACACGTGACTTTAGTATCAATATGCAAAAGTTTAAAGATAAAGCGTTACTAATTTCAGTGATTAAATTTAAGTGATAAGGGACATCACGACTGGCGAGTTATCATAACAATAGTGTTCACACGTGATGGAGTCAAAACGCTATCAATGTGATTGATGACAGTTGAATTCTGTATTGACTATTATTTTTAGGGTTATACATGGGGATATTTTTCTCTGATAAGGTAGTAAAATTTATGACGTAATTTTTGTCAACTTGATTTTAAATGATTTTGGCATACATGATCTTCCGATAAGTTAAAATGGTTTTGAAATCTATTAAGACTAGTGGAAGAGACTCATAAAGAATAGCCACTGTAGTGTATAGCTACCACTACAAAATTATAATTTCTATTTTTTAGTACTATATAAGACATGTTAACTCGATTCTATGGTGGGCTACCTTTTCACAGGTTGACAGTGTCAACATGGGTAACCTTCGGATGTGATGTGAACACTTCTATCTAAACAAGCCTACTTCGATGGATGTTTCACACCGAACTTTGCTACTTGCGCCACCTCCTCGCGTCGTTGCTTCTCAGTCTGGATCACGCACAACGTATTTACCCGACTGCTAAAAGCAACACAGGAGCGACCGTGAACTTAATACAGCTCTCCCGTCTTTTCACAAGACATGTTAACTCGATTCTGCGGTGGAGTACCTTCTCATAGATGAAGATTGACATTGTCTATACAGCTCTTCCCACATGGGTGACGCGGACGGGATATGAACCCATGACAGAAACTACCACTTCTATTGGAACACGTCTACTTCGATGGAGGGTCCACATTGAACAGTTGACTCGTAACTGCGACATTATCCACCTCCTCGAACTGTTGCTACTCAGTCTCGATCACACATACAACGTATTCACTCGACTTCTAAAAGTCAACACAGGCTCGACCACGACTTCAATTCGTACGGTGGTCTTAATACAGTTCTCTCGGCTTCTCACAAAACAGCACTGAATCAACTAGTGGTATCCGTTCATCGAGATCTATCACAATTATATTTCTGGTGGGGGAGTACTGTAGTGTATATCTACCACTACAAAATTGTAATTCCAATTCACTAGTATATAAGACATTCTATGATGGGGGTACATAGATGAAGGTTGACAGGGCACAGACAAACATATTCTAATCCTTGTTGTTTCAGATTTGCATTGTGCAGAACTGGGTCCAATGGAGAACGGACAGTTCAAAGTGACCGGAGATCATTTTGGTGCCAGAGTTATGTATTCATGTGAAGAGGGATACTGGATGTCCGGACCCAAAGAGAGGGTGTGTCAAGGAGACGGATCATGGAGCGAACACTCACCAGAATGTCGACAAAAAGGTTCTTTTCTTTTTATACTGCAGTTTTAATAATATTGATTTTAATCTACTTATAGTTTCATTGAAAGCATCATGAATACCTGGTTTGAGATAATTTTATAAATACTAATTATTTGACATGCTGACCTTATAGCTTAGCATCAGTGTTTCCCAAAGTGTGGTACGCGGACCCCCGCAGTTTAGCGGGGGTACGCGTTCTTATGCGAAATATCTTGCAACAAACGAAATTGTAAAAATTATTTATTTAAAAACAAAGCTAGCCATGAAAATTTACGATGACGTGCTTTTCTATTGGCTATTTTTCGCAGAGTTAACAGTTGATAATGAGTGGTGTTAACAACCAGTTGTGATTTTTAGCTTTATGCAATTTTTTTAATTGTAAAAAATACATTCATTTTCTTATGAGTGGTACACAGCCTTGCAAAAAATTTAGAAAGGGTGCACAAAAGTCAAAAGTTTGGGAAATACTGGCTTACCTGATGGAACATGGATTACACCGCTATTAATATTTAATAGAACGATCCTAAACATCACCATCTTTTAAATAAGTGGAAAAAAAATTTATGAATGAGAAAATTTCAAACGTTCCTCTGGAATGAATATAAATGTTTGAGTCGTGAACTAAAATGACCTCTCTGCACACATTTCAGGAATGATAAGAGAGACTCATAATATCTTGCATTGCATCACTAAATCTGTTTACTCCATGTATCATATTAGATTCTATTAAAGGCAACTGAAATGAAGTGTATATCTTATTGAACAAGTTGTAGTCATGCAACATTGGATCCAGGGTACTCATTAGGCATCCACTCACCTACAACTTATAGCAGCACGTGCAAACTTGGAATCCTGCTTATAGCAGCACATTGAACTTGGGATCCGACTGATTACAATACATTCAACTTGGGATCCTACTGATTACAATACATTCAACTTGGGATCCTACTCCTAGCAACACATTCAACATGCAATTTAGTTTACGTGAAATGCATGTAACTTCTGGAATAGATAGGGGAAGAGAAGTTGTAAATATTTAAATATGCAATAAAACTCCTTTGGAAAATAAACCAGGAATTTTCAGAAAATTGCAATATATATATATATATATATATATATATATAATATATATATATATATATATATATATATATATATATATATATATATATATATATATATATATATATATATATATATATATATATATATATATATATATATATATATATATATATAATCAAGATTCAAAATAATATTTTTGTGAAAGATTATTAAAGTATTCTTCAAATACTTATTTTACATTATTAAACAGTAAAAAAAAAACTTATTGTAACTTTTAGACAAAGCAACAAAAGGTTCAAAATCCTTTTAAAAAAGAATTGTTTCGAGATTAAAAGGTTTTTTTTTACAGTGCTTAGATATGTTTCTCATTATTGAATTCAATCTCCAGTGAACATTTTCAGATAATCTCATTTTGGCAGAAAGCAAAAGATTCCGCACATCACCCAACTATGACCCAGTTTTTCAAGGAATCTATCTTTTAGCGATCATGCTTGGAAGGTCATGTCACGCGATGTGCTTAAACCCTTCTAATTTTCACACTTACAAGAAGGCCATAGATGCGTATGTTTAGCTGACCACCAGTGGTGTGAGGCTAAGAGGATCGCGGAAAAAGAACTTTTCGTGGCCTATTCTTATTTCACCTCCGATAGGTATTTTGAATTTTAGAAGGGAAGAGTCTAGAGCAGGGGTTGCCAAACTTTTTTGATCATCGACCCCTACATAATTTTTCGAAATCTCCATCGACCCCCATAAAAATAATTTTCTGTTAATTAAAATAAAACTCTATTAGATACTGTGTTTGTACATTTATTTTATGATTTTGAACATTTATTAAAGTAATAGTACATTGTGTAACAATAGTTTTATGAAAAATATATTAATGCTGAAATTTAAATACCTTAATATTTATGAAATAATAAGTAATTATAAGTAAGTAGAAATAATAAGTAAAGTAACTACGGATTTATTGCATCTTAATCAATGACATGGGTGTGCTTGGTGTTTTTTTTTCCTGAAAGGTTCGTTATATTGGGTTCAAAATTGGCCAATTTTAATCTTAAATCCCCTCGAAACTCCACAATTAATTTATTTCTGTTCTTAGTTAAGATTGAATTTACGTGACTGAAACCGGCTTCAACCATATAGGAACTTGGAAATGCTATCATAAATGGCTGAGCTATTTCGTAAAGTCTTACATATTTTTGCATTATATTTATATTTGTCCAAAATTTGCTTATTGTTAAATTTTTAAAAAGCGTCTTTGCTTCAAATCCCCATAATAATTCAGCAAGCTCATCTTGCAGGTTGATGTCCACGTTTTCAATTTGAGCAGAAAATGGCACAATAATCCAATCAGTGATGTCAATGTTTTCCAAATCAACAAAACGCAGTTTAAAATCGTCGCTCAATTTTTGAAGATTACCTGTATATATTTCCAAGTCTTCTTCTTTTATTTCTAATTGTCACATATCTGAAAAATACTGATAATCCTTCGACCAATCGACCCCCATTCGACCCCCTGGCTCAGATCGACCCCCGCTTATGTTAAATAGACCCCTGGGGGTCTATATAGACCACTTTGGCGACCTCTGGTCTAGAGCGAATGAGCAACTTATGGTAGAATTAGTCATCTGGCCAATATTTTTGTTCTTTCTCCCCAGCATCTTTTGTGCAAATAAATGTCTTTATTTAAAAGCTATGTGTGGTGTTCCACCTCAAGTGCCTCACGCCAGACACAACGCGTCAGAGAAGACGGTGGAGTTTGACGTGGATGATGTTGTCCAATACACGTGCTTCCAAGGATACGATCCGCACGGATACCCAAAGGCCAAGTGTCTCTTCTTCAATGGGACGACACAATGGTACGGATTAGATCTAAGGTGCATACGTGAGTATTCTCTATTTCCTACGTTTTAATGATCTTAGTCTCTCGTATTGAGTACGTCTTATCAATGGATCAGAAGTTATCTCTTTTTAAGTAGGGGAGAGTGGGGTCAATTGTAACAGGGTACGATTGTAACAGAGCAAATATTTCGAGTGTCGGGTTCTAGATTTGATTCCTAGGAGGCGCACAAGGTGTATTTAATAAATTTACGTGTACACCCCTTATGGCAACCATTTTTTTGTACTTTTGAAAGAGTTACATCACAAAAGATATTTTTACGCCACGCAAGTACTTTTTTTGGTATTAGAATATTATATTGTAACAAAGTAATTTTGTTTAAACAAATAAAAATTATTAACCGAATATGTAAGTGGACACCTTAATTAACATTTAAAAAAAAGATTAGTTTTGTTAATTAACTAGCATTGTTTTTAGCAAATGAACCTGAAATGGCGTCTTGGGGACGATTGTAACAATAAGTAAAGGGACGATTGTAACAGCTGAAAATAAATAATCTTACGTTTACAAACCATTACTTAACTCTTTAAGAACCACCAATAGTTTCCTATATCATTTATATTACGTTGCATGGGCATTATTTTATTTGTCACCTTTCACAGCATAAATTAAAATTTTTAACCCCTTAAAGTTAAAAGTTTAACCCTTTAGGTTTCTGCTCATTATTATTTTTACTCCTAAACTATCACTACTATTTTGATCAATAAAAAAATATATCACAACTATGATAATATGTATAATTAACTATGTTTTAGTTGAATTTATGAACTGTTACAATTGACCCCGTAAGTGGGGACAATTGTAACAAGTGCACGACTGTCAAAAATTGTTAATAACTAATATAATAATATTTAAAATCAGGTATTTATTTTTCTTCTAGTAGAGGATAGTCTTCTTTACACGTCTGTCAATAAATACTAATAATATATTGGATTTTTTGTTAGTTAGAAATAGTTAAGTAAAAAATGTTACAATTGACCCCACTCTCCCCTACTGAACATCAACTCATCATCTTCCCTTAGAATGCTGATGGATTCGGTCAAAAAAAAAACTGGGAATGTCAACTTTTAGGGACGTTATTTGGAAATTTACGTGATTATATATTTCTCTACGCATAATTTTTTCCCTCAAGTTTTTTTTCGCGTATGTTATTAGTGAACTGAAAAATGATTCTTATCACCTTTTGTTTCTCATCAACAAATCAGCGCTAAATGAACTTATTTTTTACCCATACTTTATTTTTCCACCCTTTATTGAACGATATATATATTTATCTCTGTCATTTATGATTATCATTTCAAATAAAAATGTTTTTACTTTAAAGTGTACTACCCATAAGACGTAACTTTTTATGAAAACATACTTAAAATGGTAGATAACTTCATAATACCAGCTCTTTCAGAGACAACGGTATGAACTGTGCTTTTATTTCCAAGTCAAGCAGGGAAAAGCCTCCAACGGGAATCGAACTCAAATTTTCACAATATTCTTTAACCACCAAGTCATTGTATTCACTTCTTAAAAATTTAATAATTTAAAATTATCTATAAATAATAGTTTGTAGTAATTAGCAATTTTAAACAATATGTAAACTATGTATACTTTTATAATTAGCTCTGAGTAAAACTGAAAATGATGCAAAATAATAGTCTTGAGGGAATTACCTTTTTGCACTATTACTTGTGTAAAAAATGTATTTAAAGCATTTTAAAGTAACCAAAAATCTAATAGGATATTTTAATAAAAAATTGCGCGTGCAAAATGTTTAAATTGCTGTGATCATTTTTAATCTGAAAAAGTACGGGGATTGAACACCTGTCCAATATTTTCAATACAGATATGTTTTCCTAATCAAACCTAATCGCATATTAAAATATCGAATAACCTATGGATTCAGATGTAGCTCTTAAAACACGAACTAGAACTGATTAAAAACTAGACTGAAATATTAAAGCATGAACTAGAACATAATTAAAACATTACTCTGTTTGAAAAAACTTCCAATACTAACGTTAAAAACTTCGATTTGAAATTTATTATCGTTTTCAAGTTCCAGAAAAATAAATGATCCAGCTCATAGCTTTTAACAGTATCATATGTTTCGGACATTAACCAAAGCGACTCTACGGTTGTCGGCATTCACTGGTGACCTTCTCCTGATTTCGGTCTTTTACAGTGACTGAAGGAAATCTCGACCTAACGTGCTTTTACAAATAAAAGCCGCTCATTATTACAAATATCCATCATTTCTTGAAATAATCTTATTAGAGTCCCCTACGAAAATTCATTTCAATAAATTAACGCTGTGACATGAAAATTGCATAATTAATTCTCATTAAGTGAGACTTCTTAATACCTCCATAAATTAAATATCTTCTGCTGCATTAGAGGATAAATAATACTCCTCTTCAGATCCCATTTATAACAACAAAAGGGAGAAAAGAGGGTGATTTGCATTTCTGCTACACCCTCTCCCTCTCTTCTTTCAGGAAGAGATCATTCCTTATTAAGACTCTACTTAATCCTTCGGAAGATCCTACTTTAGACTATATTATCTTCAAATGCTTAATCCAGTAGTTCATATATATATATATATACACACACACAAATGATGAAATATTTCATTAGAGTGAGCGATTTTTCTTTTTAAGAAAATTGCTTGTTTATAAGGAATTATTTTATATATAATTATATCTAATGTAAATAATTTGTTATATTTAATGTAATATAGAAAAGAATGCCTTTCTTCTTCAGATACTGTTGTCAGATGCGTAAGTAGGAACAAGTGCAAAATTGTACTTTTTTCAAGTAAAACCTTTATAACTTCTGAACTATTCGTTCCATCATCTTGGGATTGATCTCAGCCAATTCAGCGTAAATGGTTTTTTGTTGTTGTAAGCAATACTATGTTTGCCTTTCAAGCAGAAATCCAATGATCTCGATTTACTTCCATTTCACTTCAAAAAGAGGGAACATTTGAGCTCTTCTCCCTATTCTACATAAGACAGTGCAGAAAACGATATCAGACGAAATTGAAAAGAGTTAGAATGAAATTAGACTGAACAAATCTTTAAAAAGACATTAAAAATCTTGCATCCAGCTATTCCAGGTAAGCAAGAACGTCGCTCAATAAAATAGAGATCGATTCTCGAGATAAGAAAAATAACTGCAAAATTCATCGAATTCCAAAGGACTGATCGTAAGACACGGTTCCCAGTAGATCATTCTCGGTGAGCTGATGGGTGATCTTTTTGACGAGCCAGCGAAGGGACCCGGGATGTGCAGTATCGGTCCTAGTTAGACTGTTCTACTGTTAAGTGCTCCACTTTAAAGAGGTTGATCCATCTGCCAATGTATGGCAGAGGATCAAAATGATGAGGGCATGTCTTCGGATCTTCCCCAGGAATGTTTCCAGGACGGTCACCCAGGTCTAGTACGATCTGAATAAAGTAATACTATTAACGAACGCACGACCTCTTGGATGGATGAGATTTTTAAAATGACACGCACTGTAAAGACTTGGCCATACATTTGATAGAATAACCAAATTTATTATTTTTTTTCCCAATGCAAGCACTGAACTTTTACCTTCTACGCCCAGAAAGATGCCGGGAGTGTTACTCATTTAACGTTACCCAGTAGGCACCTGTGAACCTAAGTCACGGAGACGAGCAACATTACTCACGCCACAGGAGGGTGGGCCGCATTCACACATCAGAGAACAACACACAGAGAGAAACATCCATGCCTTGAGCGGGATTCGAATCTTCAGCCATTGGCTTCGCAGTCAGGCACGCTAACTACTCGACCCTCTGGCCGGCATAACCAAATTTATAAATTCTGTGTTTCTAACTACAAGTAAATTAAATATAAAATGATTAAAAAACACACACAAATACAACAAAGAAACAAATGCAGAACGGACAAGAGAAAATAGATCCATCTCTTCTTGACGCAGCTCAATTGTTACAGTGAACAACGTTTATCTAAACAAAGTCCATTGTTTATTAGTATTTTTTTTTTAAAATATGGGTGCTTTGACTGGAAAAATTCATCTTAGATGGGTCGATGTTGAAAACAAAGAGCTAGATCATTTATTTATCTGGAATTTGAAAACGGTAATAATTTGCAAAGCGATGGGTGATCCAGTTGTGCCTTCGTTATTGTTGTATTTTTAAAGTGATCTAGTGACGCCACCGATGTTTTTTTTTAGTTTTGATTTGTTCTTGAGTATGATGTTTATTATATGGTAGAACTGTTATACGTTTGAGATTATTAAAAAGTTGTCAAGTTTTTAACTTTAGTATTGGTAGTTTTTTAAAACAGAGTTGTGATTTAATTATGTTCTAGTTCGTGCTTTAATATTTCAGTTTTGTTTTTAATCAGTTCTAGTACGTGTTTTAACCGTCTCATCCTTATGAAGTAAAGATGGACGTTTTATTTCAACAAAAATGATTTAACAAACAAAGTGCTTCATTGTTTATTAGTATTTTTTTAAGATATGGCCACATAAATCTTCGAGTGGAAAAATGTATCTTAGACGGGTCGATGTTAAAAGCGATGCACTAAATAATTTATTTATCTGGAATTTGAAAACGATAATAAATTACAAAGTGATGAGTGATCTAGTTGTGCCTTCGTTATTGTTATATTTCTTAAGTGATCTAGTTACGCCACCGATGTTTTTCAGTTTGTACTTGAGTGTGATGTTTATTATTTGGTAGAACTGCTATGTTTAAGATTATTTGAAAGTTATTTTAAGAGTCTCATCCTTATGAAGTAAAAATGAACGTTTTATTTAAGCAAAAATGATTTAATTTTATTCCGTGCCTATGTTTTGATGTTCGGCAAATTCTCCTGTAGCAAGGTCATGCGACCACCCAGGTGAGATAGAGAATGGTTGGAGAGAAGGAGAGATTTTTACATTTACCAGTAGAGTGACCTACCACTGCAACGCAGGGTATGAATTGGTGGGCAGAGCCAACAGATACTGCGAGACGAAAGGAGAATGGAGCGGACTTTTACCCTCTTGTCGTCGTGAGTATTATTACCCTTTCTTCTTTTGATTCATCACCTATATTTCTTGTTCAATCTCCTCTCTGTCCTCCTCCTTTAGCTGTGCAGTGCCCTCTACCGATAGATGTTACAAATGGCAGAGTGGATTACACTACCTCCACTTATAAGTCAGTGGCTCGATACGAGTGCCTTTATGGATACAGGATAGTCGGTCCCGTGACTCGAACCTGCGAAGCGAATAAGAAGTGGGAAGGAGAGGAACCCTACTGCGAAGGTAAGCACTAATGAGTAAACAATGCTGTGGATTTGAACAAAAATAAATTCCATTTTGATTTAAATTTTTTATGGGAAAATAAAGGAGAGAGGTTTTTTTATTTTTTTAAATAATTATAAGTTTTGATCTGTGTTAGGATGTAATATCCTGTATTAGGATAATAATTAGGATCGCAATTAGGATGTAATATTTTTTGTGAGATATATATATATATATATATCACCCCGCTGTGGACTGATCGTCAAGACACGGATCCCAGCAGATCACCGAAGTCAAGCATCACTGGCTGTGGTCAGTGTGTGGGTGGGTGACCACTTAGATCAGTCTGCGTAGGGACCGAGGGCATGAGTCCTCGTTAAACTGGTCTACCTTAAAGTGCTCGACTTCGCGTGCAGGTAGTCGGACTACCGAAGCGGTGGTGCCATCCCCTCTGCAGATTATCGAAATTGTGATGGCGTGACTTCAGATCATCCTCAGGGATGTTTCCCAGACCGTCGCCAATAGCCCATTGTGCAGCTCTAGTGCTACGTAAATGAAATGAACTACAACACTAAGTAATTTACCCTTTAATTATTGTTCCGACTTATTGTCTTTTGCGTACATAGTGATTAGTAGATGTTACCGTGTTATTTTAGTATTTTCAGAGAGCGAACGTGAAATTTTAGCACTTAACCTTACTTGAATAAATTTCAGTGCATTTCTCTATTAATATTTTGACGTAAGAGGAGAAATAAATGTTTTTTAATTTATTGACCTAGTCTCATAATTAATCAGATGTAAGTTTTATGGGGTTAAGATATTTTTACAGTAAAATTTTCAATGTTATTCAACTATGCATTGCATAGACACGCAGTTGTTTAAACTTTTTTATTTTCTCATGAAGAAGATGCTTATTATATGTAGAATTTAATTTTAGTAAGAATTCTTTAAATTTTACTGTAAAGTTTTCTTTGCTAAAAAAACCAATGAAGAAGTGGCATGACTTACTCAATCAAGTTATTCTGCTAATCAGTACGAAAAAATGTTGATTCGAAATTAAAATACAATGATATTTAAAGTTTAAGTGAGAAAATTTTTGTAGAAATATTAAAAGAAAATTCATTTATTTGAGAGGAAGTGCGTTAATTCATAGTTCAAGTTACATAAATTACTGAAAAATGAAATTTGATCTCAAATTATGAAGTATATTATTGGAAATCGTGTGAGTAACATTCTGGAACTTGAAAACTTCAGAAAGTAAAGAAACATCGTAAACCATGGTTAGTCAGAAACCGCTTTATTAGCAAGTTTATTAGTCCTCTGATAGTCTCGTGATTGATTTCTTAGTTCAGCATATCAGATTCATCGGAAAATATATTTTACCTGTTAAGATAGTTTCTTTGAGAGCAATGTAAAGCATAAGTATGCGTCGGAAGTAGTACTTTAATACATAAAACTCTTTCACTTTTTGAACTACAGTCGCACTTCTATTTAACGAGGCTCTCATAAGGACCTGCAGTGGACTGATCGTTAAGATACGGCAGATCACCGAAGTCGAGCATCACTGGCTGCTGTCAGTGTCCGAATGGTTGACCACTTGGATCAGTCTGCGTAGGGACCGAGGGCATGAGTCCTCGTTAAACTGGTCTACCGTGAAGTGCTCGACTTCACGTGGAGGTCGTCGGGCTACCGAAGCGGTGGTGCCATCCCCTCTGCAGATTATCGAAATTGTGATAACATGTCTTCGGATCATCCTCAGGGATGTTTCCCAGACTGTCGCCAATAGCCCATTGTGCAGCTCTAGTGCGACGTAAATGAACTACAACAACACTTTATTCACATTTTTTAAAAAAAAAGTTTAATAGATACACGTGAACGAACCCACGAAAATGTGTATGGAATAGTTCCATCTTTCAGTGACCGCCCTTTCGGGGAAGTGACCGTCTTATAGTGGACTGATTCTCAGACACGGTGACCAGTAGATCATCGTTGTAAAGCATAGTAGGCTGAGTTCAACGAGCAGGGTCGGTGATTCATTGAATCGAGAGAGATAACTGAGGGTGCGCGGTATGAAACAGTTCTACCTTTAACTGCTCGTCGGGCTATCGAAAGAAAAGAGCTAGCGATAGATGTTATAAAAAATATTACCGCGTTTCATTCATAAAAGAATCTTCTGCTCAACACTATCCCCGAATGTTCATTTTATGGAAAGCCTTTTTTCAGGCAGTAGCAAGGTGAATTAGAGACAGTTTATAAGATTATGGATAGAGACGTTTAAGAATTTCAGTTAAGAGAGTCGTTAAGAGTGATATCATTTAAAACGTCGTGACGCTTAGAAAACCATTTAACATTAACGCCGTTATAAATCATTGTATCCCTCCCATTGTTTTGAGAAAAATAATCACTCCGCAAATTCTTCGAATAGTTAAGTTTTGGAATGCAAGCCAGAATAAATTAAATTCAAATTTAGGATAAAATGAGGAAAATAATATAATAAATGGACGAAGAAAGATTGGCAAAGAAAGGAGAAATTGGCAAAGAAAATTAAGAATTCATAAGTTTTAATGAATTGCGCGTAAGCTGTAAGTACAGTGCGAAAAATAAAAAGCGGACCAACCTGAATAACTTTTTGATCTAATGATCGGATCATCACGTTTTAGGACTCCATCTTAATGGTTTAAAGGGTAAATATGCTAATTAATTAACTACTCTAATTAACGAGTGCAGATGATATTTTAAGTTACGAAATCAGACAAAAAGACGTACTTTCGTTAAATAAACTAACCTATTTTTTGACCGATTTTGCGTATTTCACCGTGACTCGAGAAATTTTTAAGGGATAACTGAAAATTTTTTACACATAATTATAAAATTCATTTATCCAAAGATAATTCCATGCAAAAATAACTTTTACTAAATATTTATCATTGTGTATTACTTTATTTGATATTATAAGGTACGTTAAGGTAAGAATCAAAAAGATTGAGTACGTGAAAATTCTATCAAATTCATGTATTTTTGGGCAGTGTGCATGAGGTGTTAACGGAAAAAATGAAAGGATTTTGTAATAGAAAAGCAAACGTGTTGTAGATGAAATTAACTTTTTGGTTCACAAAATGCAATCACAAACTCGAAATAAACCTTTTTGGATTTAAGAAAGAAATTTTTAAGCCAACCCACAAGTGCAAATAACCAGTTCCAGCCTTTTGTACGCTATTCGAGCAACAGAACTTCCTGTTCATTCTCGAAAGTCTTTCTTTTCTAAATGGAGAAAAAAAAACCCACAAGTTCTGCTTCTTTAGCAATTTATATGCAGATGTTTGGGAAAAATTTTGATCCCGAAACCTTCTCTATCTCCATATATATGGGACATTTTCCTGTCTTGTTTTTCTGCATAACAATATAGAGAAAAATCTTGCATTTATTTAGGACCAAATTTTTCCAATAGATATAATTCGGTATTTAATGCCGTCAGTTAAATTAAAAAAGTTTATTTTAACATGTGTTTGAGCAATTGTTAAGGCTTATAACGACACAATAAGACTCAATTACTTTTAGGTTGAGAAAAAAGCGAAGAATCAGAGAAATCCGTGATATGCAGGGTCCGTAGGTAAAGATAATAGATATCCGTAAATTTCAACTTAGAACTTGTGTATTATGTTTTGTTGTAGTTCCTTGTATTTTTTAAGGAAATAAAAAAAATATGTTGATTTTTCGCATATTTTTTCAAAAGAAATGGTAAGGGAAGTCGGTTAATTAAATGAAAAAAAAGTATAGGAATATCAAAATTTTAATTACTTTCAAGAAAATTGGAGTTTCAAAAAGGAAAAAAAAATCGTTTAAGTTACTAAACAAAAATGTCCCTTTCAGCACGTTTAATTTCTTAAATCATGTTATTTTTTTTACAGCAAATTTAATAAATAACTATTCTTGTGAAAATTATCGAATATTATTTTGTTTCATTCCACTGTACATTTTTTTTCTTCAATTGTTTAAATCTTATAGATTTTATCGCAGCGAAACAAAATGTGAGTTTAACACCCAAAATAGCGGCTTCACTATTACTATTTTTTAATACGGGGAGGTAATTATTTCTTTTCTTCTTTATACGTACTTACTGTTTAAACTCTGAAGGTTTCTATCATATATTTATTTCGTATTGAATGCAAAACATTTCAATAAATAATAGATAACCAATATATAGTTTTAAAACATATAACTAAAAAGTAGCTTCTACATCAAATTTTGTATTTTTTATCTTCGATTTGAACATCAAACGGAACTGATATTTTTGAATTCCTAACTTTGATAATATTTTGAGATTATGTATTTTAGTTTCTTTTCTTTCCTTCTTCTCTTAGTGGAATGGAATTTCTTTAGCGAAGCATTTTTATTAAGTATTTGTAATGGAATTACTCCCCCCCCCACCCGACAAATGTTTGCATAAAATTTGACGATGCTTTATTTCCGATGCCATCGGAAACTTAGCATATTCAAAATCATATTTTATTCATAAGCATAGTATAAGTAATATTATTCCCTTCATTCCGTAGAAAAAGGGAAAAAAATATTCCATATATTTAAAGGAATGTAGACATCATTTTGTTTTAGAAATTGTGTTCAGATAATTTGAATTAGTTTTAAAAATGTTAGTTGGGGGAATAGTCTGATAAAAAACACATTTTTAGTTTATTTTGGATGAGTTGCAGGTGACTTGTGTAAAATTCAGCGCGCATACGATAAAGCTCGCCACTCTTGAACCCTGATTTATCGAGAATTATGAAATTGGAAAAACTTAGTACAATGTCTGTTGCTTGTTTCTAAGAAGAAAGTCCCGATTTTAGAGAGCTATATTTTCTGATAAAAAGAAACAGTTCAATCATTTCGAGAAAAAAAGAAGAATTTGGAAGTAATATATCTCTCTGGAGTACTGAATTCCCAGCTCAAGCAGAATAAAAATATAAAATAATGAAAATACATATATAATGATAAGCCTGAATAATTTCACGCTCCCCCTAATGACCCCGAGATCCTTCCACGGGTGCACCTAAAAGGGGTTTTATAGAATCTGTAGGGTTCCGTCGATATATTGGTTTGAGAATTTTATAGAATTAACTTTTTTTTTCTTTCGATTCAACCTGTCATGATTTTTGAAAGTTTTCACTAAGTATTTGACCCATAATCGATCATTTATTTAATATTTCAGTCATTTTAACGAAACCATTTGAGTAAAATGTCAATGATAAGAGAAATAGCAAAATTTGAAAATGTATCGATATTTTCCATCGAGTATAGTGTTCAAATAAACTACAATAGCGATACGAATTTACAAATAATTGCATCTTTGTTTCTCCTCAAACTTTTCAGTTACAAATAAAATAATTAAACTCAAGAATAAAGTATTTTTTTTAATAACCATTTCAAAGAAGATAATTCGGCTCATTTAATCCAATTTCATCTCGATATATTCCCGCTTTTAAACAACACCTCATAGAATAGAGAAGGCCTTAGCACGGGTTGATTTAGCAGTTCGATGTAACGAACATAAACTGCGCAGTGGAGGAAAAATACGACTGATGTCACTCAGTTTGGGCTACTAAGCTGTGCATTGGAGGAAAATGCTAAAGATGTCATTAGTAAAGAATCAAATGTCTTGTTTGTGCTGAAGCCTTCTCTCTTCTAGAAGTAATTGATTCAAATTAATTCTTTTATTGTGCATGCACGGAAAAAAGTTGAAAACAAAATTCATAATTTTGTAGCGAATCATATTTGGTAAGTAATAAAAAAAAGAGTCGAATTTTAATATCTTGAAAATTAAGAACGTTTCTAGCAATTTTCCGAGTAGTTTATGTATTTCTTAAAAGAAAGCTTTAAAGGACAAAGGATTTTCCACAAATTTCATTTTGTGTCATAAGATAAAATTTAATAACAAATAATAATACTTTATAACAGTCGTCCGTAATACAATACAATAATACAACACAATACTGCGCAATTTGTAACGTTTTTTTCCCTTCAAATCTTAAAATTATAATTTCGTTATTAATTGAAAATTGTTCAGTTAAATTTTGTTTATTTTTATTGAATCTATTTGAAGTTATATTTTTATTTTATAACAACTGTTGAACAGCCGACCCTACAACTAATGTTCCACTAATGTTCAACTCTGTAGCTTTGTCATTTTGAACCCAATCCAGAATACAAGGAAACTCCTGGATCTAGTATTGGGAGAAATTTGCCTTCGTGGAGGATTTTTGATGGAACTAACACGCATTTGCGTTACATGGAGAGGAAAACCACGAGAACCTCCCACGGTTAGCCTGATGGCAAGGGGACTCTAACCCATGATCCTGATACCACTGAGGATATTTCACGTCAGCACTGTGATCGGTGTAAGCCGGATGTGAAATTCGTAATGGTTGGCCAACTATCGCTGGGATTCGAACCCGGTGCACCTCATTAGAAGGCCAACTCTCTGAGGCATCAGGGCTCTTTTTAACACTAGGTTGCCGAAAGGAAATCATTTAAATTTTTTTTTCATTTGTAAAAAAATGTACAAATAGTAATGCATCAATTAATATTTTCTTTCCAAAAGTAGTCAATTTTTTTATTGTTAATATTTACTATTAACTTGTTATATAACTGTAAATAATATAAAAAATATAAAAATTAATTAAGCACATTTCTTTACGCATTTATTCTTTCACAATGTAGTCATTTTTACTGCTTTTGGGCACTATAGGTATATACTAAGTTTCAGTCTTTCTAGTGTTAAAGCTATTGCAAAAAAAAGGGAAGTTTTTTTTTCAATAGAAATGTTTTCTGAAATATTTGAGCTAGCCAACGAAATTTCATACAATTATTGTAAATGACAACCGAATTAACACATTTATTGCACTATTTTATGGGGTGTTGAGAAACGTTTTCTTTTCTTCCAGAGATTAAATGCGGCAGTCCTGGTATTCTTCATAACGGATACGTGAAGGGTACGAGTACGAGATTTGCGACTGTCATCTATTTCAGTTGTCTGGAAAACATGACATTTGTGGGAGAGTCTGCCACCACCACATGTCAGCAAGATGGGACCTGGAGTCATCCAGTTCCAAAGTGCATGGGTAAGTGTCCCTTTTCTACAACAATTACAGTTAAAACCACTATTTTGGGTACACAATAAATTCAGTGTTATATCGACATACTTTGGGGACGCAATAAGATTTTTCTTTTTTAACTTTTTGATGTTATATATGCAGGGGAATGTTTAGAAGAACACAAAATACCTTTTCATAAAAATGGACTCTTCACAAATTTGTTTATCTTCATTATTGTTTTGCTAATCGAATAATACCTTCCCTTAGCTGAAAAAAGAAAGATGGATGTAAACAAATCAAATTTTTGTCTTCGGCAGACGCTTCTTCCATTATACATCCGAAATGAATATTCTGCGTTCAGCAGTATAGGCTAAACACCAAATATTTGAATGTTGCATCTCTAATTCAGTAGCAGCAATTGCTGTTTATTTTTGAAAATTTAATTTTTGTTATTATAATTTTACAGAGTTGAGTATAATCTTGTATCTATTTACAATTTAAAAACTCCTTTTAAAAAAATTTTTTTTTTGCAATAACAGGTCCCTATTTGCACACATTCACAAAAGCAGGACCCTGGTTGAAAGAATGTGACTAAACGCCTATTTCATATTCACAAATGACGAGTCATTTTTTCACAATTTTACAAAAACGGACCTTTCACAAAATGTCTGGACAGACCATTGATATGTAGGGGAGAGTGGGGTCAATTGTAACAGGGTACGATTGTAACAGAGCAAAAATTTCGAATGTCGGGTTCTAGATTTGGTTCCTAGGTGGCGCACAAGGTGAATTTACTAAATCTACGTTTTCACCCCTGCTGGCAACCATTTTTATGTACTTTTGAAAGAGTTACATCACAAAAGATATTTTCACGCTACGTAAGTACTTTTTTTGGTATTAGAATATTATATTGTGACGAAGTAATTTTGTTTAAACAAATAAAAATTAGTAACCGAATATGTAAGTGGACACCTTAATTAACATTTCAGTAAAAAAAGATTAGTTTTGTTAATTAACTAGCACTGTTTTTTACAAATGAAGCTGAAATGGGGTCTTGGGGACGATTGTAACAATAAGTAAAGGGACGATTGTAACAGCTGAAAATAAATAATCTTATGTTTACAAACCATTACTTAACTCTTTAAGAACCACCAATAGTTTCCTATATCATTTATATTATGTTGCATGTGCATTATTTTATTTGTCACCTTTCACAGCATAAATTAAAATTTCTAATCCCTTAAAGTTAAAAGTTTAACCCTTTAGGTCTCTGCTCATTATTTTTTTTACTCCTAAAATATCACTACTTTTTTGATCAATAAAAAAATATATCACAACTATGATAATATGCATAATTAACTATGTTTTAGTTGAATTTATGAACTGTTACAATTGACCCCGTAAGTGGGGACAATTGTAACAAGTGTACGACTATCAAGAATTGTTAATAACTAATATAATAACATTTAAAATAAGGTATTTATTTTTTTTCTAGTAGAGGATAGTCTACTTTACTAGTCTGTCAATTAATAATAATAATATATTGGATTTTTTTTTAGTTAAAAATAGTTAAGTAAAAAATGTTACAATTGACCCCACTCTCCCCTACATTAACTATAAATGTATTTATATATTGTGCCAAAAATTAATTTGCAAAGTGTTAATGATGGTTCAATATAAAAAAAACAATTGAAATAAGATCGTAAACATACCTGAAAACCGTTTTTATTGAAAATAATCCGATATTTTTGTTTGTCTAATCATTTTTTTGAAGTCAACTTACGAAGTACGCATTGGGTTCAAAGCATGAAAATGGTTTTCGTTTGTGAATGGTGCTCCATCCATCCTCTACGGAAAAAATTCTCTTTCATTGTTAATGTGATGGTTGTGGTCATTTGTGACTCAAATTTAACATCAGATAGGAATGTTAAGACTGTGACTTCTTAAGAGATAAGGGAGGCCATTCTAAGAATGGAACAGTCTTGGGGTGGTCAGCAGTGAGCCTTTTCTTCTCAGAAAAAAAAAGGAAAAATTGCAAAAGATGATAAAATCAGATTTTTTTACCATTATTTGGAAGCCATTAATAAATGGAGAAAATAAGGTAGAAATTTGGAACAAAAATCGTTTTTCAGGGGTTTATTGCTTCAGGGAATATCGTAATATAGAGAGTAGAATAATATTAATTAATTTGGAAGTTCGTCGGGACTACGAAACATTATCGTAATAGAGGGAGTTATTGTTGTATCGTAGTAGCGAGAGTTTACTGTTGTTTTGTATGCATGAGAGATGATATTCTTCAAGAGGACGAGTGAAGTTCTATTTTCACTTCCATTTTTATTTTAACGTTTGGAGAAAAGAGGATTTGGGAAGACGGCGAATTGTTGAAAATGTTGTCAAATGCAACCCAAATTTTGTCCGTATTACTCAAGACGCCGTGTAGTGCTACAAAAATACAATTCACATGTTAACTCGATTCCATGGAGGGGGGGTACCTTTTCATAGATGAAGGTTGACAGTGTCTATAAATCCTGTAAGGATCGCTGCCATCATTTGTTTGATATCTGGATAGGTTGTTGCTTATCCTCAAAGACTCCAAAAAGTTCTTGACAGCCAGAAAGTCGATGACAAGAAGGAAGTCCGCCCTGGATAGTCCGACACAATCAAGTATATGTTTCCGTGAGGCTGAATGGACGCAGCATTTTTTACAAATTTTTGTGCCACGTTCGAATGTTAGATACTTTAGGTGACCAGTTGAGAATGTGGCCAAGGCAGTCTGGGAGCTTCGATCGCAATTGATTCCTAGAAGGGTGCCAGGAGATGTTGCGGTGTATATCTGGATATGGATTCATGAAACCAATTTAAAACAAGGCTGTAAATAACTCTATTTACAGTAGTAAATTGTAAACAGAGCTATTGACGTTGGTACTGTAATTACTCCCATAGACAAAGCTAACAATAATTATGCAATCTTCTGTAAAAAAATTCTATGTTGAACTTTTAAATACGGAATTAAAAAATAGTAAACATTTTAAACTTAGTAATTTCAATAATAATACTGTCATTAAAAAAAATGCTAGCTTTATATAAGAGATTAAAAATTAAAATTCGCAATATACAATTTCCTTACTTAATTATCAGTCCTAAATTTTATAAAATTCCTGTAAAATTTAGAATTATCACATGTGGATCTAATACTTATTTAACTAAACCTGGCACCATTTTCTCTAACTACTTAAATAAAATTATTAACAATATTTATAAAGAAGGTTTCTCTTGGATTATCACTAATAATCAAGCCTTTTTAGAATTCATTAAACATAATAAAATTAATTCTATTGCTACTTTTGATTTCCAGGATCTTTTCAATAGCGTTCCCCTTTCTAAACTAAAAGATGTCCTTCTGAATTATTAGTATGATTTTAAAAACATCCTATATATATATATATATATATATAAAAATTAAAATGTAGAGAAAACATGAAAAAAATCACAGAACAATGAGAAAAGGAAAAATGAAGAATAATAATAATAAAAGTTAAAAAGGAAAAAAAATTATAAAAATCCGGAAAATAAGATATAATCTTTTTACCAGTTTACACGATTATATCCGCAAAGAGTAGAGCTTTCTAATATTGTATCAATAGAGCCAAAGCAATAAAGTCGAAGTAATTAGTTTATTTGTATTAAAATTAAAATAATTTCTTTTATCGTATAAATAAACAAAGCAGATACTTTCTTCTTCTTTTCTCTTATTCTTCAAAGCAAATATATATATAATACCTAAATCCAAAAAATTGAAATTAATGTTATCATCATGATTACGAAGCACGATTAATTCCTCGGGATAAATATTATTTAATAAAATACTATAATCTTGAAAATTAAAGATAATTAAATCATCAATAAATCTAAAACAAATTTAATATGAAGAGTATAATTTTTTTTCATAATATAGCAAAAATAAGTTAGCTAAGAGAGGTGAAAAATTGTAAGTCATGTCAGTTTCAGAAATGATCATCCATTTAAGAAATGAGAATTTCATTCTGTTTCATTGCAGCTCCCTGCTCTGTTCCTCCTATTGAGCATGGACGCGTTACTAACTATGCTCCGGATGCCAAAGTAGGTCACGGAAAACATATCAGCGTGGACTGCATTGCCCAATATGAGCTTCGCTACAATAACACACCTGCTACCTGCAATAACGGATCATGGACGCACATACCCACCTGCATACCAGGTAATAAATTCTTTTTTTTCTTCTACGTAGTTTTAATAATCGCTAGATATATAAATGAAAAAAAAAATACTTGTTTATATACTATTGCTTCATTCAGCAAGTTTTGAATTTCATTTAAAGTGAAAAACTAAAATAATTTTAGTAACAGTTAATAAGTCGATGACGTGATTCAAAAAAAAAAAAAAAAAAGAAACTATATTTATTAGAATTTGTCAGTTGATTCTCAAATTTCACAGACAAACTATAAAGGACAATCCCTTATTTTAGTCATCAGTTTAAGATTCATCCCCTCTTTGCCTATTTCCCCTCATTTCCTCGAAAAAAAATATTCTTTGCTTATCCTTTACGCATGTAAAGGTACTTCATGAATCATTTGGTACCTTATAGATTACCTTTGGTACCTTAAACGATAGACCTTTCTTTCACAAAGTATCCTTTATATGTACTTTCTAGACAAGATTAAATGAAACAGTAAATGTGTTTTATGTTATAACTTTTCAATTTATTTTAAAAAATTGAATATGGCCCCAAAATGGTGGCAGAAGTGAACCACGTGATTATCTCGCTACTGACATTCAGATGTCGGGAAAGGATCTCGTTTGTGAAACAATTTCACAAAAATGTGTTCACTATTATATTTTATGACTCTTCGTCTTGTGTACAAAAAATGTTGGGATGGGAAACTGAGATAGAGAGAAGCAAACAAGAAAAAATGCTTATGGCTCACTCAATAGATAGTTTTGAAAATCGGTATATGTATTTCATGGAGAAATTTCAAAACTACCCAAAAAGGAAGGGAAAAAAAATCAGTCAAAGACAGAAAAAAAGGTCATACTATCCAATTCCTTTTGGTTCACTATAACCACAAAAAAAATATTATATGTGTATAGCAAGGCACAGAAGCGAACACTTCGTTCACTCCGGATGTTCACTATAGAGGGGTTTGACTGTATTTAGCTTCATTCTTAAACGGTCACTCTTGAATTTAAACTGGTCAGTTAATAAATAAAAATACTGGAAACGTTTCAAGTCCAGAGAGAGAGATAACCATTGACGTGAGATTATCATTTAACCTTCCTCTCATTTTTCTGCTTATGTTTTGGAGCGGTTGCCCTAGTAACGTATGATTTTTTTCTCGTAGGGACCACTTAGAAAGAAATTATAGTTACATTTTCGTGAGTCGCTCCCTTTAATTGTCATTCGAATGTGTGTGCTTTGAATGGGGAAATAAAGAACGAGGGTTTTTCCCCAATATCTATAACTTCAACATCCGATTTCAAAAGAGACCACCGCAATTAGAACATAAAACGTCGGGGCAATACTATTCTGGTGAACCTTACTATTATTCCTTGGTGAACCTTACTATTTACTTCACTATTATTTCACTTCCACATTAAATGATGTGGAGAATTAGAACATCTGGTTTGGCAACTCTTTCATAATGAACTGGATGATTCAAAAATCGTAATTTTTTGAGCACAAATATACAATTCTCCTTTCCCATCGAATATGACGAACAAATACTATAATTTTTTTAACGAGCAAATAAATAGAACCTAAACATGTCACGAAAAGTCAGGCACAACCTTAAAAAAATATCTAAATTTATTGGAAACAGATTCCCAAAATAACGTCTTATATTTTTGATCCGTTGCTGAATGACGAGAAAAACATACAATACGATTTATTTCGATGAGATTCAGTTAAAAATCTTTCCTTCCGAAAATATTTTACGGAATGATCCTCTGAGAAATGTTCTGTTTTGCCCAAACTTTTATGAGATTTTAACTTCAGCTGGAATAAAAATACACGTTTAAACGAAGGGAGCAGAGCGTAAAGAGAAACATGTAATGGACGACGGAAAATTCTTTCTTTTTCTAAAAGACCCTTTTGTGAGGTTTCTAATTGCTCCTTTTGTAAATTCCCCTTCTTTTAGAAAACTCTTCATTTGATATGTCCGATTTCAAAGAGGGTGAAATTATAATTATTTTTAACCTGAATGTTTTGTTTTTAATCTAATTTAATATTTAGTGTCAGACGACTATTCAGGCCTGAGATTAACAAAGAAAAAATAAATAAATAAAAAGATGGAGGCTGAAAGGAATTTATCGTTTGGCATTTCTTCTGCCTCTTAGCACTGAGAATGAAAAGATTTGAGGAATTATTTTAAATGTTAAGCATCGTTATTTCGTAAAGGTTTTCATAGGGTCGAAAATAAAAGTGTTGACGACACATGAGGCGAGTGGAATGAAATCGTTGGAAAGATTCTTCTTCACACAGGCCGCCATTTTCTGTCTGAGAAAATTATTGAATGGAGTGATTTTTAAGCTCCCACCTAAATGAAGCTTTGATTCTTCTCGTGAAATTTTGTATCGCTGATCAAAAGAAGCAGGCTGTGAGAAAAACTTCAAAGGTCAAAAGAACGAGGGAAGAGACACAAATTGCATTGCGTTAAATACGGCTATAACTGGTTATTATGATTATTTATTAATTTATGACGTAACAGTACTGTAAGAATTTCCCCATATATTCTTTTGCTGTAAAATATGCTTTTATTACTCTAAAGTAGAGCAAATAGGTTAGCTGTTTGCTGTTTCAAGGGCTCACAGTACGCAAAAAATGACAAAAATACCAATTTTTTTTTTATTGCTTATAATAAAACTTCAAACTATTTCAAATGCACTAAAAAAAAATCATGTCTCTATCTACATTTTTGAAAAAGTTATGAATGATTTTAGATTGTCCTAATACAGAATCTTGCTCTGCAGACAAACTTTAAAGGGCTTTTTCTCATAAATGATAATTTTGTGTTTTGATCTTGATTAAATCCCTAAGGAATTTTTTCTATTTAAGATAAAGCTTTGAAGTAAACTTTTTTATCTTAAGTACAGGTAATATTAATTATTAAGTATAATACACTTATTTAAACTGTGCATGGAATAAGCATTTTATAAGGTATTACAATTTTTACAGCATGTTATATATACCTAACAGGAATATTTACCCTTTTTTTCTACTTTTTTACAAAATATTTTATAAAAAATAGCCTAATTTATATATCAGTAAATGAATGCACAAAATTGTTAAAAAGAATATTGTAAGCACTAAGAAAAAAAAATTTTGAAAAATAAGTTAAAATAAAAAAGCCTTAGGGATTTCAAAATTTTGAATTTTTTCAACTTTTTTTCAAATTTTAAAACATTTAAGCAGTTTAATTGTTTTTTGAAGATAAATTATTGATTACAAGTTAAATAAGCATGTAAAGTACCTCAAAATGAATGATTATACCTTTATTTAAAAAAATTGTTGCAAAGGTACTGTAACCCCTTAAACGCAGTATAATTATACACTGTAAAAAAAAAATCCCACTGGTCTTCGGACTTTGTTTGGCTGACAATGTCCTTTATTAAACTACATTGGTGTGTTATTGCGAGGTTACATAAAAAAAATAATGGTTCTCAAATGATAACATTTCGGTTGGAATGGACGGTTTTGTTCTAATGGTATGAAATAGCAAACGAGCTGTAATGGGGGATTGTAGGAGAACAATGAGTAATTGTTCTAATCATTCTAACCTATGTGAAATACACCAGGGAAGCACTATTTTGTTTTAAACAATGATTGAAACATTTGATGCTTTAACTAGAGCTCTTTTTACTCGTTATCCTTTTTAAAAAAAAGTTCTTAAACCTCAACTTTAAAATAAATTCACTTCTCCTTTTGTGTCTTGAAACTGTATTCTTGAAGAATTCTTCTCTGAAGGGGGTTCCATATTTGCAAGGCTCTACTCTTCGGTTGAATAAAATATGGCTTCCTCTTTATAATATCCATTCATTTTTATGGCGTGCAATCTGGCTGTAATGGTCTTTGCCAAGTTGCCCGCTTATGGAATGAATCTGTCAAGTGTAAAAATACGCGCCTCCAATCTGTCTTTTATAGCTTCTTTAGAAGAGAGAAGATCCTCGTACAACGGCGATAAAAAGGAGAAGACATTAAAAATGGCTATTTTAGAAGGAAATAAAGGATTATTTTTTTGAATGAAAATTCTTGAGCACGCGAATCAATTATTCTTCAGTAATAGGCAAATTAAATTAACTGTTAAAGTGGCAAAAAAAAGAGATTCATTTATTATGTTACCTTTTGATAATCAGTAAATGAAGGGAGATTCTTTTTGGAACGGCAGTTACTGAACACAAAGTTACTTATTTAATGATTAAAGAATCAATGATTCAACATATTACGGATAGAATTTATCAATTAAATAACTATAATTTAATAAAAAAATCAAATGATTTAAAATAGTATTACAATTGAATAAGAATTAAATCGAAATATTATCAGTAAGAAATAGGTGGGGGAGAATCTTTTGAATGACGATAATATGGAAGCCATTCATGTGCACTTTATCTACTTAAAGTGCAAATCAGTTAATTGATAGATTGACTAGATAGTCTGCACAAGATAACAATGTAAGCATTCTAGAAATGACTCAGCGATGATGGAAAGTTGCTACAATTTTTAGGATGAAATATAATACTTTACGTAATTACTTTTGCTAAAACTTTTTTTTAAAGAAAAAATGGATTATTAGAGCAAAATATTGCACCTGCATCTACTTATTATGCAAATTTAAAAAGTATACTTCTCTCTCTCTTTTTAAGTATTTAAGAAATATAAATAATTTTCGCATTCAAGATTCTCCTAAAGAAATTTTTTTTTCTCTGGCCGTTTTATCATCTACAATACTCGCTAGTTGAAAAAACCTATTCTTTTGGTGCCGTACAATTAAGACAAGATGTTTCGATGAGCAAATACTTAGGTGACTATAATATATATATATATATATATATATATATATATATATATATATATATATATATATATATATATGTGACAATCTTAAAATTACTTACAATAAGAAGGAAGTGTAGAAGGACACACAATAAAGTTAGTAGGAAATTTAATGACAATTAAAATAATTAACAAAAGCTAAAACAAGCTAAATATTAACTTTCCAACGGAAATGAAGGCTAATCATTAAAGTAAACTATGCAGTCATTAGTTATAAAAGCAATTTAACAAAGGATAACTAGCAAAAAAAAATAAACTAACAATTAATAATTAGCAAAAAAACTAATTAGTAAGAAATCACAAAAATATAATAATTAATGTAAAAAAAACGAGCAGTTAATAACTATAGAAAACAAGCTAACACTTAATAACTAGCAAAAAAGATAAATAACTGTTACTAACTCATAAAAAATTAGTCGAAAGAAATAATTAATCCCTTAATAAACGTACTTTTGTTGTACCGTCATTCGGGGCTACTTTGTGCAGGATTTCGCAGTTTTTGAACTTTGACATGTAAAAAAACTATGTTAATTCAAACTTTAGTAAAATTTATCGATATTATATTCATAACTGGACTCAGACGAGTGAATTTGATCAATATTGGCATTATTTGTATGTAATATTTACGAATAATTAGTCAAAACATACCTTGCACAAAGTAGCCCCCAAATGGGGCTACTTTGTGCAGCGATAGGAATTCAGTTTAATAATCATGTTTTTAGTAAAATATTGATATAAAATTGTTAAAAAAGTTAATTGTTGACATTTTTAAAGACAAAAACATCAAGATATGTATAGATATTAGTTTAAAAATAATTTTCAGCGTTAAAAAACCATTTTTTTGAAGAATTTTTTCTTAAAAAGAATGTTTATTTCAAAACATTTAAGTTTAAACAAAAGAAAACCATATACATTTTTAAACATTGAAATGGATGAAATTTTAAAAAAAATAATTATTACATATTCATTAACATTTATAATATTGTTAATTTTGAACATAACATCCATGAATGAACATGACAGAACTTGCTCTTCAGTTACTGTCAAAATCACCTGATGTCCTATAAAATATATTTTTATGCGTTAAATAGTTTGATTAATTCATTAGAAAAATCTTTGTAGAAGGAAAATAACAGTTTACCAGGAAGTTTCACGTGGTTCTTGTGAATTTTATTAGAGATAGTATTTTTGCGGATTTTGTATTTCCGAGAAGCTTCTGCAATCGACATACCACCAGCAACAACTTGCAAACATTGTTGCAGCTTTTCTAAAGTATAATCATGGTAGTTTCTCGTTCCAGGTATTTTTTTATAACGTCTGACCATTTTTCTGTCGAAAAAAAAAACGAATCAAACTTTGCACAAAGTAGCCCCAAAGTGCATTTTTTTTCATTTTCAGTTTATTTGTTATTAATTTTCAAATTTTTTTAACGCTAACATGATATAATTGTTTATTAATATATAAATAAAGAATTTTGCACTTACGACAATTGTTTTATCAACGTCTTTGCATTTCACAGCTAAAGTTTCCACGCACACTTTTCGACATCCGACGTCTTCGGAAAGTTGTTGACATTGGATGAACGAAACACACTCTGAGATTGTTTTAAAATTCGAAAAAAATGTTTGTAGTAATAGAAGAGACTTCTATCTTCAAATTCTACTCATTTTTAACGTGAAATAAACATAATACTGAAAAGCAGCACTTGAAAAATGCCAAATTCCAATTTGCACAAAGTAGCCCCCGCTGCACAAAGTATATGACGGTACATATTATTTTATTCCACGTTCAAAATTATAATCACAGATCATTTAACAGACTATTATTGGTAAGTAAACAACTTTTAAACTATTTTTTTTCATTGTGTGCCGTCAAATTTTGAAATCGTTATAAGTGTGCCGCCACAAAAAAAAAGGTTGAGAATCACTGCTCTATACAGCCTTATTGTTTTGACGTGACTGTTTGCACTTCTTTACGTTGGTGTATGAATAGATTAAATAAATTGGATAAATGAGACGAGGTATTACATAAATATAGAATATCTATTATATTACATTAGTATAAAATAATCAAATGATTAGAAGCAGTGTACTTTTTCAATAATGACATGATTTGCACGAGTTTATAGGCAATACTTTTATCTTTGGACATACATGGGTTTTTAATCTTTATAGACTTCCTTATTTGTATTTATTTTTAACGCATTGCATAACAATGTTCATCCATTGAAACGGGAGCTTAAACAAATTGCAAACCGGTCTCATAAAAACAATAAAGCTGTATAGTATATATATTGATCTGTGGTGAACCACCTTCTCACCAGATGGCGATGAACTTTGCTCGCCAGGTGGCAGTACGAAACTTTCCCCTCAAGGAAATGAAAATTCTATAAGATGGCAACATCTCTGAGTTAAAACCTTAGTTTCAAGAAATGGCAACAGGTCAATTGTCTAACATTCATTCCATCTTGCCGACTGATAAACTTACACCATTTTTGAAATGCTGCTGTCGCTAATCCTATTCGTCTTTCTACTTGTAACTTAATATAATTTCTTTTATGTTTTATTATTATTAAACTGTGTTGATAGTTAATTTTTATTGAATTAATTTATTTAATATATTTAACCTAATCACCACAGATCATTAAGATTTTACATAAAATCTTAAAGTGCGTCTAATCATTTGGATAGAGATTGTAGATCGTCATTCGGAAATTCAAACCAAGAGAGCCTTTTATTAAAG
Source organism: Parasteatoda tepidariorum (assembly GCF_982258835.1). Taxonomy (NCBI): domain Eukaryota; kingdom Metazoa; phylum Arthropoda; class Arachnida; order Araneae; family Theridiidae; genus Parasteatoda; species Parasteatoda tepidariorum. Next base: position 7,079,285 of record NC_141761.1, read on the forward strand.
AAGTCCAAAAAAGAAGGAAAGAAAGAGATAAAAGAAATGTAATAAGAAAGAAAGTAATAAACCCTGAGCCACCACGACTTCTATAATGATAATCTTCCAGGTTAAATAATTTTTGACTTCCTTTATTTTGAAAAATTAAATTTTTTTTTAATATTTTGCAGCCCGGTGCAAGACCCTTCCCACAAGACCCCGCCACGGCATGGTGATTGCCCCCAAAACTGACCACGGCATGAAAGCTCTGTTTCGCTGTAAAGATGGTTACAAGTTGACGGGCCCAAACCTAACCGAGTGCAGTTTCGGACTGTGGACCGGCAGCACACCAGTTTGCAACGAAAGTAAGTCTTTTCAATCAATGTTTATCATTAACCGGTTACAGAAGAAGATTATTTTTTTATTGATTTAAAAAGAAAAACGGAGTGTGATAAATAAATATGGGATGAAGTTCCTTAATTTTCCAGTCCCACAGTGGACTGATCGTTAAGACCCCAGCAGATCACCCAAGTCGAGCATTACTGGCTTCGGTCAGTGGGCGGGTGGGTGACCACTTGGATCAGTCCGCGTAGGGACCGAGGGTGTGTGGTCCTGATTAAACTATTCTATCGTAAAGCGCTCTACTTCGTGTGTAGGTCGTCGGGCTAGGATCAAAATGGTGATGGCATATCTTCGGATCATCCTCATGGATGTTTCCCAGACCATCGACAATAGCCCATCGTGCAGCTCTAGTGCGACGTAAATGAACTACAGCAACAATTAGTCATAATGTCGTACCATTTTATCGAGTTTTATTGATTAACAAAACCCATCAGTAAATTCTCGGTTTTTGATTGTGCGTGTAAAACTTCATGTGCTTCAATTAATATAAGGGTATGCTTCATTCTCTCTAAACTAGGCGATGGAGACTCGCTGGACGTTAGGAAAGCAAAAGTGATTTGAAGCAAAAAACCCAAAGTTATCGACAAGAAAAAAAAAACAATAAAATAAGGGTAAAAAAACAAAACTAGAAAAGCTGCCACAATTGAACGTGAAATAGAAAACTTAAAGTTGCCAACGAAAAACATAAAAAAACTGTGGTGGCCAGGCAAATCAGTGCAGGATGTGTGCTGCCCTGATTCAAAACAGGCCAACTTTTTGAAATAAATGAAATCTTTACTCATAATTATCAAGTTCTGCTTCAGTTTATTCGGATTATTCATTGAATCAAAACGAGTGTTGGAAATACATTGTGTCGAAAATAAATTGAAACAGTAAGATTCACCTCTCTAAGAAAGTATTACGAAGTCTGTATATTTTGTTTTTAGATTTTAATATCTCTTCACGAGTTATTCAAATAAGCTGTAATATTCTACCATAAACTATGATAAATCAAATTAATATAATTCTTTTTGTACGTCACTTCACTGGTTAATGGTTACATTATTAAATTCAATTTCTGAATTAAAACTCAAGCAACTTTTTACTTATAAATGATCAAATTTGGCTACCTGTCCGGGAATGAATGGTGGTCGCAAGCAATTAGTGAGATGAAATGGTGGAATATAAAATAACAGTAATTGGATGAAGTTCCCTTTTTGATAGATTTATGATCGATGCACTTATAGTCGTTGCCTCAATGGTTGACTTGACTTTATTATTTATAAAACATAATTGGAAGATATGATTTGGATAGAAATTTAGATATAATTTGAATAATAATATAAATTGAAAAATTTATTCTATTTATCTGTTGCGGTCATTGTGTCGAACACGTGTTGCACTATGGAGTAACAAACAATGGAACTATTTTTACAGTATCCTTTAACCTAAGACGACAACGAAAAATGTGCGTGTCTGTCATACAATACTTCGTTTACAACGTTCTCTAACATAATGAGCTTGTAAACAAAGTTAAATAATGTATCAAGAGAATCATTTAAAGAAGTCCAAAAAAGAAAGAAAGAGATTTAACAAGTGATAATCAAACAATATTGGTTTTGATTTTCACTCGAGATTAATTAACAAGTGATATTCAAACGATATTCGTTGCCAGTTATCTTCTTCCTTAATTGGGTATAATATGAAAAAAACACAACTACTTCGATTTAGTAGGAACAACATATGACGCAATGCTAAACGAATGGAATTTAGTTGTTGTTTATTTAGTTATTGTTATTAGTAGTTGTTGTTATTTGTTTTAGTTGTTGTTGTTTATTTAGTTTCAATAACTTTTCTTTATAATGCAACAAAATCTGGCGAGCAGCTATTTAAACGATCGAACACTTCGTTTGTTTATTTGTGGCTTGAAGTTAGGCTCGCAGAAAATGCCGTTCATGGGTTAAATTTAGTAGGAACAACACAACCTGTGACGTAGGCTATATTATACCCAATTAAGGCGGGATGTAGAAAAAACGCAAAATTATTTTTAAGTATTTGGGATCACACCAAACGCACTGGTTTCTATTCTTTTTAATCATTTAAATGTCTCTTACTCATAAGGGCTCTGATGAAGCTGACTTTGAACATCTTAGAGGTTCGATTCTTAATGAGGTTTCAGAATTTAATCAACGGTTTGAGGGGAACTTCTTGAACCCAATATTTCTTAAACCATGGACTCCTTTTTATTGTCAAACACTTGCCAACGGATCCCCAAGTAAAAAAACTACGTAAATGCGTAGTATAAAAATTACAAATTCAAAAAAAAAAAAAAAATTCAAATGACAACTAATGAATTTTTTTTGAGGAACTATTTATTGAAATAAATAATGAGTGGATGAACGTGATGAGATTTTATGAGTGTATTTATGTAAATATGTAAAATATGAGTGTATTTATGTAAAATAAAATATAAATGTTTCACCTTCAAATCTCAATGTACAGTCTCTGGCCAAATTATTAGACGCATTATTAGATTCTATGTAAAATCTTCATTATATCACGTGATACAGCTTTTTTCTTTTTACGTCACTGTTTGCACTTAGTGTATCCATGGGTTAAATTCAACGATTGAATAAATTAGACGATGTATTATATAAACATAGATTATTTATTATATCAGATATTATATTAGTACTAGTGGGCCGCGCCCCCTGCTCGCTAACTCTCTCCAACCCCCAAAAATTGCCACGCAATCTTATATGGTTTGCTTCGCTCGCTACTAACTTGGGTACATTGCAAATGCTCAAAATTCTAAGAATTCAAAACAATCATTCAAATCCATGTAACAACTTTTTTTAAAAAAAAAAATTATATCTTTTTAGTAAATACTAACAAGGGAAACTAGGGAAGTGTGACTTGCCAATTTTGAAATAAACTAGTGGAATGCATGCCTTATGAGGAATAATTTTAGGGGGAAACATTCGTTTCGGCCCATAGAAGGTCCCGTGAGAGATAAAAAATAATTCATATATAGAAAAATTGGTATTTTATTACTTCAATGCGGACTATTAGTTATTTTAATTGTCTCATACTCCAATTAATTTTGTGGCACTTTCACGTACTATTATATAATGCACATATTTATTGCCAAAATTGATTTCGGAAATTTCATATATCTGTAGTTTTTCAGAAAAATCTGTTAAGTTAATTTTAAAAAAAAATTGACATCAAATTTTTTTCATTTTTTTTTGTTGAAATAACATTCCAAATTAATTGGAGTAAGTAATTGCAAATCAATTAATTAATTAATAATTAATTAACAATTAATTAATAATTAATTAATTTTCTGATCAATTCATTAATTATCAAATTAATTAATTACAAATTAATTGGATTATGAGATAATTACAATAAGTAATAGTCTGCATTGAAGTAATAAAATACCGATTTTTCTAAATATTGAATTATTTTTTATCTCTCACAGGACCTCTATGGGTCGAAACGAATGTTAATTAATTTATTAATTAGCGAATTAACTAATTATCCAATTAATTACAAATTAATTGGATTTTGAGGCAATTACAATATCTAATAGTCTCCATTGAAGTAATAAAATACCGATTTTTCTATATATTGAATTCTTTTTTATCTCTCACAGGACCTTTTATGGGCCGAAACGAATGTTGCCCCCTAAAATTATTCCTCATAAAGCATACATCCTACTACTAGTTTATTTCAAAATTGGCAAGTCACACTTCCCTAGTTTCCCTTGTAAGTCATTAAAGTAAATTTGAATTCAAATAAATGACATGTAATTCGTTAAACCTATTAGAAATGTGCTATAGTATAAAATCTTAAAGCGTAACAGCACGACTGAGACTCATTTTTCAATGAATAACTAATAACATTGATAAAAACAAATAAATTCGTGATATAAATCAAAAATCATCAAATAAATTCGAAATATATAAATTCATGAAAAAAGCACTTTCGACAAAATACTAAAATAGAGATCTATCGACAAAGACTACTCATTTCTGTCTAGCTTAATAGTATGAGATTGCCGCAGCTGATGCTCTCTCAGGTTATTTCCGTTTCCGTTTTTAAAAGCGCTATATGTTGAGCCACCTCATCTAGATTTGGCATGTGACATGCGGCAATCATGGGTCGATTTTCTAGCGTTGCCATTCGGGGAGTTGTAATGAGACTTTTTTTTTGTCGCCGTGTAAGAGAAATATATATATATGGATATTATAATAATTAGACCAAATGATTAAACGTCTTGTAGTATTTTAATAATGACATGTTTTGCACGAGTTTAAAGGCAATACTTTTATATACATGCAATGGGTTTTTATTCAGTAGATTTTATTTATAGACTTCCTTTTTGTATTTATTTTTAACGTATTGCATTACAATGTTAACCCATTGATACACTAACGTAAACAAGTATAAACTGGTTTCAGTCTCGTAAAAACAGTAAAGTTGTATAGTATCACCTGTATAATTAAAATTTTACATAGAATCTTATAATGCGTTTAATAATATGGCCAGAGACTGTACATCCATTAGAATCCAGATGTTTCGGCCCATGAAACGCCTTAAAAGCATAGAAATGTAAAATTGCAAAAAATATAAACGAATATATTGGCCTTCAATATTTTAACCGTTAAAAGACCTTAAGACTCGTTCCCCTCATAGATTGAGTTATAAATTCATTGTTTTTCGGATATATAAAGAGTCCTCGAAGGAAACAACAACAAAAAAATGATTTCGTTTGTGAAAGTGGAAATCTTTTTGGGGGACTAATTGTTTTGAGTGCCCTCTGAGAATTAGAAGAAGAGTATCACCATTAACATTATTAACATCGATTGTGTTGTCGGTTGGGTGGAAATCGAATTCTTTCCCTCCGTTTTCTATCTTTCAATTAAAAGATGTTATTCAAAAACAACATACGAACACGCGAGAATGTCTAAAATAGTGTTTTGAAGTAAAGGCCATTAGTGTTAGCGCTATGAATACCGTTTAATGGGAAATAATGTTTGTTCTAAAATGCCTCACTCGTTCAGTTGAAAGAATACAAAATGGAAGAGACACTTTCAGTTTTGTTGAACATTTACTTTAAATTTCATTAGGAATAATTAGATTATTCTTTTATAACTTGTTTATTCGTGCAATGGCTCATACTTATCAATGAATTTCAAAGCTTTCGGAGGTTTTCAGGGATATATGAAGAACGAAAAAGCGTATTTTTCAACATCTTAGGCCAGAAAATAGAGCATTAAGCTTATAACTCGCATCGATTGCTTCGGTTGTTATTTGCAATAATTGGGTATAATATGAAAAAAACACAACTACTTCGATTTAGTAGGAACAACATATGACGCAATGCTAAACGAATGGAATTTAGTTGTTGTTTATTTAGTTATTGTTATTAGTAGTTGTTGTTACTTGTTTTAGTTGTTGTTGTTTATTTAGTTGTATTTAGTTTCAATAACTCTTCTTTATAATGCAATAAAATCTGGCGAGCAGCTATTTAAACGATCGAACACTTCGTTTGTTTATTTGTGGCTTGAAGTTAGGCTCGCAGAAAATGCCGTTCATGGGTTAAATTTAGTAGGAACAACACAACCTGTGACGTAGGCTATATTATACCCATTTGTATGGAATTTCGTTGGCTAGCTTAAATATTTAAGAAAATATGAACATTTCTATTACAGAAAACTAATTTGTCTTAAATTTTTTTGTTGCTATAACTTTAAAAATATTCAATAAAAATGCAAAAAATTTATGTCAGCCATTTTTAATCAATAACAAAATCATTTTAAAAATTAAAAAAAAAAATCGGTAAAAATTGCGCAAGAACGATCATTGAGTTGTATTTTTGGAGACATTTTAATAAGAAATGACTCCTAATGTTGCTGTGAATTAACTCATGGCTTGTTGCAGTTACCAGAATAAAAGAGCCTTTTATCTTAACTGCTAAATAAATAACATAAATGTAGCGCAGAAAAAATATTGCGAAACAAAACAGAAATATAAAATTTTATTGCTAAATTTAATGAAAAAATCTCACCTTGTCAGAAAAAAACATAAGAAGAACTCCAACTAAAAGAAGGAAAAAATGTTCTGCTAATTCTTTCAAAAAACAAGGAGAAAAACGTGAACCACCAATACAATATGTCTTTTTTTAATTTTGTGCTTTTGCCTACCTGGTTAAATATGTCTCGTCAATCTTCAACAGCAATTTAAATTCTGTTCGTTGAGAATAATCGTCTGCTACTATGTCAATCTTCAACATGGCTAAAGAGAGTCTGTTTTAAGTCAGTGATGTCATGATCAAATTTTCGCTTAATTTGTTTCGCATGTAACTATCATTCTTTTTTTTCCATTTCTATGCATTCATTGTTTTCAATATTTTTTTAGAGGTAATTTTCTTCCCATCCGATATCAAAAATGTAACAGTAGTAGTCAAATATCAACGTGATAGCAACCGACAAGAATTATTCACAAAATGAACCCTGGAATAAACTACTAGCAATTTTAACTGCGCTTTTTAATTTATATATGAAAGCTCGATTCAATGCTAACCTGAAATAAAGGGGTTTTTTTTAGTTGTTCCATGTCACAGTTTTTACAACGGACATGATTTTGGTGATGTTTAAACACGTTTTATGACCTTTCAAGAACCTCTTCACCGCACATTCCGACAGAATACGTACTACAGCCATATCACGTCCACGTGAGTCACAAGCGTGAAGGGAGAATCTCAAGTTTTGTTCGACAGAAGAGAGCTATTATATTTTATTTTAAATTTTAGGTGGTTTAGGTGTGGGTTTACGACTACTAATGTTCAACTCCGTGTCATTTTGAACCCAATCCAGAGGACAAGGAAACTCCTGGATCAAGTATTGGGAGACATTTGCGTACGTGGAGGTATTTTCGATGGAACTAACCCGTATTTGCGTTACAGGGAGAAAAAAAAACCACGAAGACCTCCCACAATTAGCCTGATGGCACGGGGACTCTAACCCATGATCCGTCAACCACTGAGAATATTCTACGTCAACACTGTGGGCGTTGCGAGCCGGGTGCGGAATTCGAGTTAACCCGCCATCTCCGGGATTCAAACCCGATTCACCTCTATGGGAGGCGAATGCTCTATCCCCATACCCATCACGACTCTAGAGAGCTATTATAGAACTATTCTTATCATGTAGACGTTTAATATAGATTATCTATAAAACCCCACTAATTTTGCATTGTTTGTTGAAACAGCTTAAATTATTTGTAATTAAACGCGTTCGTGTGATATTTGAAATCAAAATTATCTATAAAAAGAAACATTAAAAAGCATTATTTAAACGACAGATGAAACCATTTCTTTGGTTATCGTCGAATGAAACATGAATGACTTTCATTCACCTCAGAGAATATTTATGAGATACCTTTTAAATATTCTATAGCTTGAGAGAGATACTAAATGAATGAATTTTATGGCATCCCCTTTCCACCATAAAATTCAATACGATGAGATTAAAATTTAATTCTTAGTAGAAAATAATGACTCATTTTTACTCGAATGTTAACCTTTTAAAAATGATTGCTATGGGTTACGGAGAAAGGAGGCCAAACTTGACATAAACTGAAACAAAATCATTTTCTTTCCCTAGCATCATAAGCCTATTTTCAACTTTGAATGATGTATTTAAGTACAGTTGCATTTATAGAATGAGGTTTACATTTATAATGTAGAATTGAATAAGGTTAACATTAATGGAAGGATAATGTTTACAATTAGAGAGAATAAGGTTTACATTTATAGAAAATATATAATAAGGTTCAGTTTACATTTGTGGAATAAATAGATTAAGGTTTAACATTTATAGAATGTTTAGAATAAGGTTCTTGATATCCATTCAAATAATAATGAATCTTTTTGCAAATTAATAAAAAAAAAAATTATTTATTCGGGCTTTAATTCAAGTAATAAAATTGTAATAATACTCTTTTTATAGTGAATTAGCGTAAGTGGAAAAAAACTTTTCTGCGTGCAAAGTCTGATGGAACATATTTTGAATATTTTTTGTCCTTTTAAATCTGAATGAAATGCTCTACCATTTTTTTTCATTTTGGTACTTTGAATATAAATGACTTCATGATAAAAATGTGAAACTCTCTCCTTTCACTAAAGTATATGAATTCAACTAAATGTATTTCACTTAGATAAATTCATGAAATTTAAGACAATTATTATTATTTTTTTAAAGTGCCCATAATGTTCCCAACTATCAAATATTAATTTCTACCCTGATACAAAATGACTAAAATGGTATTTTTATGCGACACAGTTTAGGGACGTTCATGTCAAACAATCCCTTGTTTTTGCTTTAATCTAATTTTAGAATTAAGTTCAAATAAAAGGCTTAATTTCGCTAAAAAAAATTACGTTCATTTTATTAACATTTTGAGTGGAATTTTCTTCAGAATTCTTTTGGGAATTTTTTTTCTATATTCAATCCTTGTGACCTCTGGAATTTTTTTAAAGCACCAAATTACAAAGTTTTCTTCACTCAAAATAAAAGTATTCAAAATCAATTCATATTTTAATATTAAAAATAATATTATGAATTCAAAATTAATAAAGTAATATCTGAACTTATTATTTTATTCATTTTGAATGATTTGCAATTCGAATTTTAACAAATCTTTCAAGTCAGAACTGACTTCTTTATCTCTAAACCAAAAGTAACTGTCATTTTTTATTCCATTCTCCCAGCATACTGCCCCTTCCCTGGAGTGATTGAGAATGGCCGTATTCTACTGGTCGGTCACATGGGGATGTACGACTACAGGCCGTATGTGCGTAAGATTACGAACAACAGACAGATCATGTACGAGTGTGATCGGCACTACACGTTGAACGAGGGACCACCAGGGGCCACCTGCGTTGATGGAAAGTGGAGTCCGACAGAGAAGCCGAAGTGCGTCAGGGGTTCACACCCCCAAGTTCGGTGGGATCGTTCTGTGAGAGAGAAGAGAGAGATGCCACCTCAGAACAGGATTAAAAGAAAGAAAAGAAAACATAAAGGTACGAATATAGTTTGTCCAAGGTAAGAACTCCCCCCGCCACAAAGTATGCTGCTGTGGAAACAAGAATAGCGCATTTAAGGGAAGGTAGCTTCTCTTGCTTTCTAGAGCTTACACAATAGACCGAAGACTTTCTCTCGTCGACCCCACACCCCTTCTTGAAATAGTTGCACCTCGTTACCATAGCCACCGCCACGAGGCTAGACGAATGGCTAGGGGAGTTCTTACTTTAGACGAACTATACCCTTCTTTCTACTCCCCCTCTTCCATTGTCATTTGAGAGGACATCGAATTCTCTTTCACCAGTTCCATGCCATTAAACATTTGAAACTTGATGGTTCACTTAACCTGAACTCATTTTTTTTTTGAACTTGTGGAGAATGAACCGCTTCCTTGATTATCCCGAGATAACTCGGGTACGTATATATAACAACAATTTATCATCACGAGAAAACTCGGACTTGGCAGAATGTGTCATTACATTTTGATTTATCCCGTTTTGAAGCCGAAAACATAATCTGCCGGAAGTTTGGCAAGTTTTATGTGGGAGTTTTGATGTTGAACTGCACACGCGTTTTTGGGCGATACGATGGTTGCTGAATGGACATAGCAATAAGAGTTTTAAAAAAATTCCTTCACTGACTTTGTGTTGTCCCTTGTTTTAAGAACACTCCTACAAAGACTCCTATTCAACTTTACTCAATTGCCCAAAATTACTCGGGATTTTAAATGAAAGGTTTCTTACACAACTTTGAACTAGTTTATAAACATGTTATTATTAAAAAGAGCATCTGCTTAGCTAGTAACAAAGTACTAAAATGTGGAGAGATTAAATGCACTCTTAACTATATAAATAAAAGCGTGATAAACGACGGGGATAATAAATGTAGGGAGGGAATTGTCTCCATTCAGAGATAATGATCTAGTTGTCTGTGTGTTTCAGGTGACTGCAAACCAGTGATGTCGACACCCTGGATGGAAGTTCGATTAGTGAAGGGTTCCAGCGAGAGTTCGAGGGGAAGCATCATCCAGGTGATGTGCGGTTGGGGATATACCCTCAACATCGACAACAGGACAGCCCGGTGCGTGGGAGGAAGGTGGAAACCCAAGAAGCCGGAGTGTATCACGAGTACGTAAATTGCGTACGTGTCGCCACACTGTATGTTGTGAATATTCTCAAATATATATGTTCTCAGAGCAAACGACACTATACAATAAGAAGAACGAAAGATTGGAAGAAAAGTTAGAATGATACAGGCAAGAAAAAAGTGGTACAGTCCATCATTATTAGACTCACTCTATGATTCCATGTCTAATTATAAATATCAGGTGATACAGCTGCATTGTTTTCATTCGGGTGATACCAGTTTACACTTTCTCACGCTCCTCTATCCATCGGTTAAATGAGACGATGTATTATATAAATATAGACTATTTATTATATAAGTATATTATAATAATGAGATCCAATGATAAGAGACACTGTATAATGACATGCTTTGTACGAGTTTATAGGCAATACTTTTATATTTAAACATGGGTTTTTATTCAAGAGATTTTTTTATAGACTTCCTTATGTGTAGGAGAGAGTGGGGTCAATTGTAACATTTTTTACTTAACTATTTTTAACTAGCATAAAATCCAATATATTATTAGTATTAATTGACAGACGAGTAAAGTAGACTATCCTCTACTAGAAAAAAAAAATAATTACCTGATTTTAAATGTTATTATATTAGTTATTAACAATTTTTGACAGTCGCGCGCTTGTTACAACTGTCCCCACTTACAGGGTCAATTGTAACAGTTCATAAATTCAACTAATACATAGTTAATTAGAAATGATATAGGAAACTATTGGTGATTCTTAAGGAATTAAGTAATGGTTTGTAAACATTAGATTATTTATTTTCAGCTGTTACAATCGTCCCTTTACTTATTGTTACAATCGTCCCTAGACGCCATATCAGCTTCATTTGTTAAAAACAATTTTAGTTAATTAACAAAACTATTTCTTTTTATTGAAATGTTAATTAAGGTGTCCACTTACATATTCGGTTAATAATTTTTATTTGTTTAAACGAAATTACTTTGTTACAATATAATATTCTAATACCGAAAAAAGTACTTGCGTAGCGTGAAAATATCTTTTGTGATGTAACTCTTTCAAAAGTACATAAAAATGGTCGCCATCAGGGGTGAACATGTAGATTCAATAAATACACCTTGTGAGCCACCTAGGAACCAAATCTAGAACCAGACACTCGAAATTTTTGCTCTGTTACAATCGTACCCTGTTACAATTGACCCCACTCTCCCCTATTTATTTTTAGCATATTGTTGATGACAATGTTAAACCAATAGATACAGGAGCTTAAACAAATGCAAATCATCCGACAGTGCAGCTGTATAGCACCTGATAATTATAATTTTATATGGAATCATAGAGCGAGTCTAAAAAAATAGGGGCCAGGCACTCTACATTTTTAAAAAAAATTAAAACGAAGAGAATCTGGAGCCGTGAAACTCGTAATCTTTTCTTTATGGGTATCAAGTTTTTCTCCTTTTGGGAAAAAGTATGACTGAATAAATTTCTAACGATATTTAAACAACATAGAGTTTATTATATTAATTATTTACAAATTGTGCTAGACAAAGCTTCATTTAATTTTTACAACAACAATCTCTGCCCGACTGAGTTGGAGTCGAATTTTTGAAGATAATGCTGCTCCGTAAATTCACCGTAAGCAATAACTAAAATAAAGAATCATCATCATAGTTGGCCAGACAGCCCCATGTGGGCCAATGCCGTCCTCTGAAGATTTTTCCATAATGACTTCCGATTTATCTTTGATCTCCAATTTTCATTCATTGCAAGAAAAATCAGACTCCTCCGAGTCAGCCCATCTCAACGGCGGCCTTCCCAGCTTTCCTGTTCCAGTGGGTTTATAAAGCAGCATCTTTTTTTTTATTCTATTGTCATCACTCGTTCGAATCACGTGGGACATCCAATTCATTCTATTTATTTTTATGTACTTAATAATATTAGGTTGTTTATAAATCTCGTGCAGCTCAAAATTAAATCTCCTTCTCGTTTGCAATATAAATATTCAAAATAAAAAATAGGGTCTTGTTTTTTGTTATCAAATTAAAACTGTTTTTTAAATGAAAATTCTTTTTGTTTTATCTTTAATTTTTATTTATTCTAGTTTTTATTTATTTATTTATTTAATCCTAGAAATGTTGTTTTTTTCTAAGTTGAGGTGGAAAATATTCCACAGATGATGTGATCATCTGTAGCAAGGATTTTTTTTTTGTTCAGTGATTTGTGTCGCGCACTAGACAGCGTGACCGAATGAGACAAAGTTCCAAAAATGATATCGACTGTTTTCGTTTCAGCTCCCTGCCGAGTGCCTTTTACCCAGTACGGGATGTACCACCATTACAACAGGCTGGTGAGTCCTAAGAGTCTGATGGAGCACAGCGAGGTGATCACCTTGTCTTGCGATCAAGGCTATCAGCTGATGGGTCCCGAAGCACTGCGATGTTGGTATGGCGAATGGGCGGTCAACAAGATGCCGAAGTGCTTGCCTGGTTTGTGATCATTTACCTATCTATCATAGGCATGTCTGAGCACTATCAGTTACTGGTAGCCAATGATTGATTCATATGTTTGCAATCCTTATGGCTATTACAGCTATTGGTGAACCATCTGAACAAAACACTGTTATCTTTGTCGATTCTCAGGCTGCGATTCAGACCATTTCTGAATATAATTTAACTTGAATTTAAGTGTAAACAACGCTCTCTTCTGGAAGAGAGGTAGTCCTCCACTGGATCCCTTGGCCATTGTGGCTTTTACGGAAATGAACGGGCTGACATGTTGGCTAGAGAGGCATTTCATCCACCTTCTCATCCAGTTCCTCTTAGAAATTCAAAGCGACTCTTTAGGGACAAATTCAGACACAGAACAATATCTGCTCTTAGGGACTTAGCGGATGGAAAATCTTGGGCCAGCCTTCTTGATGACCAGCAGCGCTTTCCCTCCTTCCCAGGGCCGAGGGAGTTGCTTGCCTTAGAATAATTACTGAACATGACTATTTGCAGGCCCATCTATTAAAAATTAACCTTATCAATTCACCTTTTTGTGTGCTCTGTAACACTCCGCCTATAACTGGGGAGCATCTATTTGATTGCCTCTCTCTTCTTGACATTCGTAGTTGTGACTACTTTCGTGCCCTCACACCTTCTGCTTCACTATTGTATTGGACTGCAAGACACCTTATGTCTGAGAAGATGATGGCTGGCGTAATTTTAAAAAAAATGATTGGTTCATTTAAATATTGGTTACCGTTAACAACCACATTATTGATTGAATGATAAGTCAACTTGGGCATCTCTATTGCTATTTTACTGAACTTAAAATATTTGCTTGGATATCATGGCATCATCCTGTATCTGGGTCGGGATAGCCTGGTGGGTAGGACACTGGGCCTGTGTCCAAGAGATCGTGGGTTCGATCCTCGCCGGCCGAAAACTCTCCATGTAGTAAATGGTGACTGATGCACGTTAAATCTGTCGATTAGGAAGATCCTCCTTGTTCCCATAACAAATCAATAACTCTGGGGGTACTCTGATCCAGGAGTTTCCTTGTCTTCTGGATTGGGTTCAAAATGACAAGGCTACGGAGTTGAACATGAGCAGTCGTAAAAGCGAAAGATTGGCTCGGCTGTTCAACGACGGTTTGAAAAAACAAAATAAAATCACCCTGTATCTAATGAAAGGTTTACAACGATAGATGGATATGCCACCTGTCTTTCCAACAATGAAACTTTCAATTCTTAGTTGTTCTGCAGTGGACGGATCATTAGATCACCGAAGTCAAGCATCACTGGCTGCGGTCAGTGTGCCGATGGGTGACCACTTAGATCAGTCTGCGTAGGGACCGAGGGTGTGTGGTTAAACTGTTCTACCTTAAAGTGCTCGACTTCGCGTGAAGGGCGTCGGGCTATTGAAGCGGGGGTGCCATTCCCTCTGCAAAGGATCGAAATGGTGATGGCACGTCTTCGGATCATCCTCAGGGATGTTTCCCAGACCGTCGCCAATAGCCCATTGTGCAGGTCTAGTGTGACGTAAATGAACCACAACATCCAATTCCTAGTTGGCAGGAATGAGTCATTAAAACTAATTCCTTTTTAATCACGTTGGACCATCTGTCCGAATTCCTACATTTGGGTGATGGCCACTAATGTTGATTACCACTGAAATTGGATGGTGCATGACTGACCCACCTGATGATCATGATTACGTTGGTCAGGTTAAAGGAGAACCGTCAAAAATGTTGACTTTGCTATGGATGATAAATACTGTTGACAACGGTCGGGAATAGGATTGAAATTTAGAATTCTATGGTTGAAATTTTGACTGCAAGATTCTATTTTATTTTATAACCGTCGTTGACATGTCGACCCAATTTTGGGTTTAAGACTATTAATGTTCAACTCCGTACCCTTGTCCCTCCGGAGATATTGATTTGTTATGGGAACATGGAGGACTTTGTGACTCGATAGATTTAACGTGCATCAGTCGCCATTTTACTACACGAGGAGTCTTCGGCAGGCGGGGAGCGAACCCACGACCTCTTGGACATGGTCGCAGTGCGCTTCCAACCAGGCTATCCCTACCTTGCTAGATTCTATTGACATAAACACGGAAGCAGATTAGTTAAGGATTTCGTAACACGCCCCCTCTGGATATTTAGTGAATATTTAGGAGAAAGGGTTGTGCTGGACGAGAGACCCTTCATCTTAGTTAAATAAAACTTTGTAAAATAAAAAGGGTTCTTTAATTAAAACTAAAAGTATTTATTTAGCTAGCAATAAATATGTTTATAAAAATAGCAATAAAAAAAACTTTTACGAATTTTACTTTCGCGAATTTATTACTAATTTAGCGTTTTAAATAAATGGTACTTCACTTTAACATAAGTTTAACTTAATTTTAAATTTTTTTTAACGAGATGCTGTTTTTAGAAAAAGACATATTAATGTTTATTTTTCATAAGAAATTGCAAAATTAAAATGGAATAAGATAATTTTTTTTCAGTGAATGATTTGAG
The DNA here is from genome assembly GCF_982258835.1 of Parasteatoda tepidariorum. Lineage (NCBI taxonomy): Eukaryota > Metazoa > Arthropoda > Arachnida > Araneae > Theridiidae > Parasteatoda > Parasteatoda tepidariorum. Next base: position 7,094,844 of record NC_141761.1, read on the forward strand.
TGCTCGACTTCGCGTGCAGGTCGTCGGGCTACCGAAGCGGGGGTGCCATCTCCTCTGCAGAGGATCAAAATTGTGATGGCATGTCTTCGGATTATCCTCAGGGATGTTTCCCAGACCGTCGCCAATAGCCCATTATGCAGCTCTAGTGTGACGTAGATGAACAACAACAACAACAATCAATAAATGATTTTAATGCATTTTCATTTGACGAAGAATTAATTATGACTTTTACAACTAAATTTATTTCTGCCGAGTGGAAAGTTTTTTTCCCCGCAATTATTTAGAAGTTAAGAACAATTATTGCGAATTTAAGGGGGTGTTGCATGTTAAGGAAAAATGTCAAACTGTGATCCCCATAAAATTATAAAGTATAAATCGAGTTAACATTTTTTTTCTTGTTTTTATTAATTTTAAAAATTACTTAAGTTAATTAATTTAATGACGCATGTTATCGGCTCTGCAAATTTTGATTATAAAATTTAGACAAGCAGCACATGAGCAACTGCAACCGTAAATTTTGAGCAAAGAAATACACTTGTGTTCTCCTTATTGTTTAAAAAACAGTGGTTTCTGAAAAACAATGTTTGGAAGACTTTTTGAATGAGGGTCAGCGTCGGTTCATTAATATGAGAAAATATTTTACTGAATACAATATAACGTGCTTAAGTAAAATTGTTGCCTAAGCTGCGTAACTTTTTTATGCATTTATCTAAACACTTCAATCATTTGAAACAATCATTTACTTTTAATTCTCGTTTTTTCCCCATGTTGGAAGCTTGCAGTGTGTGTTATTCCTTTAAAAAATTGAAAGAAAAAAAAAAGATTTCTCTCGATGCAATGCAGTTCTCTAGTAACTTGATGCAGAATAGTTCTCTGAAATATTTTGTGATGCAGTACAGTTCTTTAGATACAATACAACTTTTCTTGACTGTTTTGTTACCAACTTCTCTTAAAGCAGTCCATTTGTTGAGCTATCTAGATAGAATCCCGCAAATCTTGTTCTGCAAATAAGTTTTTATTACATTCGTTTCATTTTTTTTTTATTCTCTCAATTATAATTATTATTTTGAAATTATCTTCCTCAATTCTGAAATGCTAAAATAGCCTCTTCTTTCGCTAAGCAAGTTTCAGATACAGAACTGTACGTATAAAAGTTTTGTACAACAATAGTTTAGTTTTTGTATATCTCTTTATATGCGTTGATCTACATTTATACATTTGTTTCTTCCTTTTTTGACTTCAAGTGTGTTGACTGAATTCATGACAGAACTCGTATAACAAAAGATGATGATTTATGATGAAAAGTTTTCTTGCCTCCACCGCAGTTTTAATATTTTGTTTTTATGGGAGAGCCTATATTTTCTTATTTTTTTAAGTATTGCGTAAAAACATGCCGATAAAAATACTTATAAAATAATAATTTGATTTTAAAATTTTATAAAATGCAATTCCATGTGGTTCTCGTCACTGTCACCGCCCACTTAGCGAGTTAAGGTTTTCAGGCAACCCTGCGATGAATATTCTCTGTCAGGCGAAGAACTTATAGTTTGTCTAGGGTAAAAACTCCCTCCGCCACAAAGTCTGAGGCTGTCTGCTCTTATGGAAACGAGAATAGCTCATTTCAGGGAGGGTAGCTTCTCTTCACTCCAGGGCTAACACGATAGCCACCCTACCCTCAACAGTGAGATCACACCCCTACTTGAAAAAGTTATATCTCGTAACCATGGTCACCGCCACGAGTCCAGGCGAATGGTTGGGGGAGTTCTTACTATAGACAAACTGTACCTCCTTCTTGGGTCGCAGGATAATGTTTAAGTTTGATAATGTTATGTTTGTTATGAATGAAATGCTGATAGAGAAATTAGTATATTCTCTTCTTCACTTTCTAAGAGAGAGTGTCAAGTGAAATAACCTATACTGTTTTATACATTCTAGCTAAGTAACAAAAAAATTTTCTCTTGTAACCTTTTTTAACCCTACAATCCCAATTTTTTTATGGTTTTCCATTGATGGACACACATAATCTTGATGGTGACCATCCATCATTCCATCATGAACCATTATGTTTTTTGATGGTAACCAACATAAGTAAGATTTATGATGGTCGAGCATAAGAATGCTTTGAGGGTTTGTTCATGTTCAACCATCACAAATTTCTATCATAGTATCTTAGAAATTAAATGATGTGATGATGCTGTATTAAGAATTTTGACTATTAAGAACCTCGCGTAATCCAAAGAATGTTTTGTTAAAGGTCCTTGTCAACTGGAAGAACTGTCTCATGGAAGATACCTGGAGGGTTACAGAGCTGGCCTCACCATATCCCATGGTTCTTCCATCCGATACAGTTGTGAGATGGATTATATGAAAAGTATACCGGATCCCGTCCAATGCTTCGAAGGGAAATTGAGACCAGGAGTGCCCAAATGCACAAGACACGAGGAACAAAGTAAGTATATCATCAGATTTTCCTTTTAAACGCTGAATTGTATGTTAAAAAAAGATTTATTTTCCATTCTTTAATGAAAGCCATCATACCGACCTCATCAATTCTTACGCATTTCTCAATTTATTTCTCTCATCTAATAATGTGTTGATTAGAAAAATAAATCTGTATTCATTTCCCCTTCTTTAGAATTAAACCGTTTGATTTTAGTTTTTCAAAGGTTCTATCCACAATCGTGTATATTTTCCTCGCATAATATCCAAAGAGCTTCTTTTCTGTATTTTCCTTTAAGAGAGAAATTTCTGAATTTAGAAAGAAAATCCATTTGTTGACGAAATGTAAGCAATGAATGGAAAGCGTAAATGACGGAAGAATTCTGATGAAGCAGATTTTCCAGCACTCAATTTTAAGGGTTCCATAGGGCCTAATAGTGTCATGAATGAGTGACTAAATCAATCTGTATATAGTGTGTCAGTCACAATCAACCCTACAGTATAGCCCTATTATTCGTACTTCTCATAGTAACACGGTTTATTAATATACAGATTCTAATATAGCGGATTCTAAACATTATCATTATTGTGATTTTTAGAATAGCCTGTATACATATATATATATATATATAGATAGATAGATGGCCATAGATAGATATCGATAGCCATAGATAGATATAGATCAGGGGTTTCCAATTTAACGTGAGGCCGGGAGCCGCAATTAAAAACACCAGTCAAATGGCGGGCCGCAACTTTATCAAAATTTTATATAGGACTCTTTTTACGTTTGAAAGAACATTAAATATGACTGTCAGATTTTTATCTAAGTATTTTTAATATTAAATAACAAAATAACAAGCATTACAAATAATGCTTGTTACGTATCATTTTGAATCTTCTCTTAATCAAAAACTTAGTGACAAGATTTTTTTCTTCTTTTAAGTTTAATTTTGTGATAAATTAAAATTTAATTAAAACAGATTTAATAGCCTATTTAAATAAAATTCAATTTTCAATCGTTCTTTTCTAAAATCTTTTATTTTCCTTCCCTTTCTCTTCCACCACTCATAAAACTTTAGTTTTTGGTTAAAGGACTGTTTGCTATTACTATTATTCAGTTTTGGAATGTTCCTCCAACTCTTCGATTTGTGACTGTTTGCAGATTCATTCAGCGACTCCCCTTTTCTTATTTCTATGAACTTGAAAAAGCTGACAAAAATAAACATAAACTATATTGTGAAGAAAATGAATTTATGTTATTTATGTTATTGTATGTATGTAAAAGTATGTTCAAAAATTTTCTTTGTATAGTTATAGTAAATATCAAATCATTGTAAATGTTAATATTTAGAGATAATTTTATTCGTGCTCTCTCATTTCAATCTATGTTTTAGAACTTTGAATGAGCTTTTCACTCATGCACCTTTCCCCCCCCCTCAGTGCGTACATGAGAGTTCACTGCACATTTAATTTTAAATGTTACTTTGGAAAAATATTATTTATGTTCACTCATCGTACGTGATCTTTCATATCAATTATAATTTGACTCAAAATAGACATCAACATCATCAATGGCTTGGTCTTCTCAAAAAGTTTTTTCCAAGCTATCATTTTTCCTGTTAGTGTTTTCCAGTTTTTCGTTTTTAAGACCAAAAGGTCTTTTTCTTGGCCATCTATCCATCTCAAATTCGGCCTGCCTAGACATTTAATTTGCATAAAAGAAATGAATGTTGGACGCGAGCAAAGAGAATTCTTACTGTATTTTGTGTGAATATTTTTCAAAGAAGAAAAAAAACTGCCATGATTTTGATCATCGGGGTTGAAAGCTTGTCATACATTTTGTCCACTCTGTAACTTTGCATCCATCCTAGAAATCTATTCAAAAAAGACTCTTTTTATGTAAGTTGAAATGAAATGAACGCGATTTGAGAAATAATCTACTCAAATAATATTTAGTCTCAACAAACAATTTTGTTTCGCAAATGATATATTTTATAAGAATTGGAAACGACTCTCTGTGAAACTTTTGGCATTTTTTAAAATCTCGATATCTTGCTGTTTTCTCTCCCTTTTTTGTAATTGTTTTATTTATTCGTATTCCTCTTAATTTTGATATCACGCGAAGCTTATAAAGCGCAAATCTTGGGAAAAAAATTTCGAATAGACAACGAAGGATAAACGGTCATTTTTAAATTACCTAAAATTGCAATAATTTTCAAACAAATAAGAATTCCGAACACGCTTGAGGCTCAAAACGGAAAATGACTCATCTGACACGTCCCATTTCAACGTTGTTGTTTCATTTCAAAGGGCTGTAGATCGACCCGCATGGTATTTTTTTTTAACTTTTAAGTTAAACTCTTAATCATTTTTGAGCTAATCACCAAATACTCCATCTTGCTCCTTGTACAGTTTTCTTCACATCTTCATGATTATACACCCAAACAAAATAACATTCAAAACAGTTTAATGTGGAGAGATATTTTGCAGACATATCTCCTTCGGATGTAATCCCTTCAGAGAGCGCACCGACAGCAGAACTCTGCACACTTCCAGAGAGGTTGCACAACACGCTGCTGTACAGAGGAAGCACCTTTATCCAACCACCAGGATATTCCACTCAGCAGCAGCAGCAGTCCGAAGGAAATAGGTATTTTCCGAATGGCACCCAAGTCCTTTTCAAATGCCTGTCAGCATACAGCGGTAAAAAAACAACATGGAAGATCGTCTGCCAAGATGGCGTATGGGTTGGAAGACCGCATAATTGCGGTGAGTAGAGATTCCATCCTTTTTTGGATCAACCACCCACTTTTCTAATAACTCTCTCTATAACACTATTTTGGGTACCCAATAAATATAGCGTTGTACCTACATACTTTGGGGACACAATAAGTGTTTGTTTTTAAAAATTTGAATGTTACATATGTTATAATTTTAATGTTATATATAAATTAATTTGCAGAGTTTTAATTATGGCTAAATATTAAATTAGATACATCTGTGACTTCTTAAGACATAAGGGATGGAAGGTCTTGGGGGTGGTCTTACGTGCACCAAGGGAATACAAAAGTCATTCGCTGTGGTGAACAGAAATAAGATAAGTACATCATCAGCAGTGAGACTTCTTTTGTCAGAAAAAGACTGACAGAAAAAGGCAAAATAATAATTTTTTTACATTATTTGAAAACCAATAATAAATGAAGAAGAATAAGGTTGAAATTTGGAGAGAAAAAAAAAGTCATTTTCAGGTATTTATTGCTTCTCACACTATTGAGAAGTGGATAACATTAAATCATATGCAAGTTCGTCGGTGACATGAAACATTATTGAAATAGAGGGAGTTGCTGTTGTATCGCATATCGTGGTAGCGAGAGTTGGCTGTACCAACATTTTTCAAAGCTCCCTTTAAAAGAAAAAAAAAATTTCGTTATTATTCTAGTTTTTAAATATTTTCGTTGGGATGCACTTTTAATCATAACGATAGTTTATTAAAAATTCCGACTGGTCTATGAATTCGAAAAAAGAATGTTTTTTTTTTGTTTTCAGTTTTGATGAAAGAATGCATAAAGGTTGTATAAAAACTAGTTCTTTGTATTACTTTCTTTTAATAAACCTCTCGTGAACATTGCGGCTTCCTCGTGTTCAACAATCCTAAACAGTTGTGTGAAGGAACATATTTTTCTTAAAGTCCAGCTTTCTCGTTAAATGGAAAGAGTAGTTGAAAGCTCCAAAAACGGAAAAAAAGTGTACACCGCACCCTACTTTAAGGGGATAGAAGAAAAATCCGAACTATTCGAAGCAATCATTTAAATTCTTAACTATGAAACAAAGTCCTTTGGGGGTCTTTGAAAGTGTTATCTTTATTAAACCCTGAGAAACAAAAGACCACTGAACTGTTTTTTCAGATTCCAGACCACCAGTGGATCACAATCACAACAAGTCTTGCATTTTCCGTCGACCCCATCAGGATGTGGTTGCATTCGTGCAGGACAAGAAATTGAATGTGGAGATAGGTAAATTCCCTGCAGGCACAGAACTGGTGTACAGGTGTGTGGACATCGGGAAGTTCAGTTTCGAGGGAAGCATCAGGAGAAGGTGCGTGGGTGGACAGTGGACGGGATCAGAACCCGTCTGTTCTGGACTATCGCAAGAGTATGACTATGCTCGTAAGATTTCATTTCTATGAGTATCCTTTGTGTATTATTTTTAATGCAGTCAAACCTCCGCTATAGTGAAGCTGATTTATAGTGATCTCCCGTATAGAATGAACACTCCCCTGCCTTGCTATACACATAGAATATTATTTTTTGTGGATATAGTGAACTAAAAGAAGAGAGGAAATTAGTTATTATGAATTTTTTTCTGATTTTTTTTTCGTTCTTTTTTGGTAATTTTGAAATTTTAACAAAAAATACATATACCGATTTTCAAAACCATCTATTGCGTGGGAATGTAGACATAAGCAATTTTTTCTTGTTTGCATCTGTTTCAGATCCCGAAATAAAAGACATCCTTAAATTTTCTGTAAGCAAGAGGAAGAGTCATAAAAAATAAAAATGAACACATTTTCTGTGACTACCTATTGTTTTTTAATCATTTTTGTATTTCTTTTTCCAGGTCATTTATTTAAAAAATGTATCATAAAATGGAGCAGTTCGGAAAAATAAGTTAAAATTGTCTATAGTGAACCTAAATTTCGGTTCCTTGAATGTTCACTATAGCGGGGTTTGACTGTATTCATTATTTTTAGTGACTAATAGGGTCTGTGTTACATTTCGGTACATCGAAATGTTTTCCTCTAGATTAAGTGTAAAAACACAATACTTACAACAAATGATAATAAATATGCAATATATGCATGAAAATACCGGCAGGAGAGAAATGCACGTTTGGCTGAGTTCAAAGGGTCATTAAAAACAATGAAAATAGATTCAAATAAGAGAGTAAGGAGTAAACTGGAGGTCATTATAAAAGACCTTAAAAAATGCTTTTCTGTCTCCCTTTATTTAAAAAGTCTGTACATCGAGTTTTATGACTCTTTTGATTTCCTGTCTTTATGAATTGACACAGCAAAAGTCTGGACATGTAAACGTTTCTTTGGATAAGCACCTTTTATCTATTTTTCACATTCCTTTTTTGTGTTAATGTGATCGACCATCACGCAAAAACATTCAAATTAAAGTTTTATAACACATTCAGGAACACAAAATGAGTAAAAAATCATTGCTTTGAGAGAAACCAACACACTTTTGATCCCTTGATTAAAAACAAAAACGGCCAATACAGACCTGACAAACTCACCAATAACGGGAAGGCATCTCTCTTTTGTTGAGGATTGGAAAATTAAATCCCTGGAATCTACGTGAGAATCGCGTTAAGTAAAAAGTGGAAAAGATATGTTTTTGAGGTTTGGTAAACGGGGATAAACGGAGCAAATGATATTTCGTATTGTTTAGAGAGAGTAAGAAGAAGGAAATACGCTTGTTTTATAAACAAAATCTGATTCCTTTTCAACGTTGTTTTTCTTTTGGTATGATAAATAAATAAACAACATGATAAATATTGAATTATTAGCAATTATTAAAATATTATTCATATATTAAAATAAAGTGTTCAAAAACATTGTTAGTTAAAATTTAGTTTAACCATGTTAAATACACACAAAGCAAATAATAAATTGGAAAGTGAAAGGCAATGAGATTAAGTTAACGCTTCTTAACATCTCACACAAATCAATATTTTTTTTAAAAAAACAGGAATTTGAAAATTTTCATTTCTTTTTATGAATCACCAGATATCACTGTTTTATGTATTAAAAAATGAAAACCGGTTATGATGTGCTTATTGTATATCCATCGATAAATCAGTCAATTGTTACAATAATTTATTTACAATTTTTAACTGTCATAATGGTGCGAGACTGCTGTGAAATCACTGCATAACAGAGCGCCCCCTCACGGCATACATTGGCAAATTCTTAACACTCTCCGCTGATTGGATGTTTAAATCCATCATTAGGAATTAGAAAGTTTTAAGTATATTGTAAAATAAAATGAAAAATTAACAACGATACGTGTACAAAAATATCAAATATACATAAATGTAATTTAAACTATTATAAAGAAATTTTAACACAATACGCAGGCAAGATACAGGTTTTGCGCACTAAGTATTCTTCTCAATACTTCCCTCGAATATATCCTCCCTTTACCAACTTCCAACCTTAAAATTATTTTTGTACAACTGCCATTTGTTTTGCTCTCTCTTCCCATTTATTGAAACTTGATATCAGCCAGTTGATGTCTACTAATAAGAGAATGAACTAGTGTTCTCAGCTGACAATGGCCTTGAGTTTAAGACTCTTCTGCTAAAAGTATAATGAACTGTTCCAAAGTGACTCCTCTTATCCATTTGAAATGGAATTCTAAAGATTCGATGTTTTTAATAGGTTTTAATAGGGTTGACCTGATTTTGAAATACCGTTTCAGTTCGACGCTGACAAAATTTAGGTCATTGTCAGTGAAAACTTACAAAGTCCAGGGTGCGGAGCGCTTTTAAAAAGTGCTTAAAGGTGCTTATTTTCGATTCCTTTTCATAAATGAAGGTTGACATTTTCGATAACTACTATCCCCCACATGGATAACCTTCGGACATGATGTGAACATGCCTACCTTGACAGAAACTCCCACTTCGAAATGAACACGCCTACTTCGATGAATGGTCCACAGTGAACAGTTGACTTGATACTTCTAGTTGCGACATTATCCACCCCCTCGTGCTGTTGCTACTCAGTCTCGATCACACACACAACGTATACACTCGATTGCTAAAGGCAGCACAGGAGCGACCACGAGCGTGATTTTAATATAGCTCTCCCGACTTCTCTGAAAACAGCAATGAATCAACTAGTGGTATCCATTCATTGAATTCTATTGCAGCTATAATTCTGATGGGGGAGTACTGTAGTGTATCTACCACTACAAAAATATAATTTCAATTTACCAGTATATAAGACACGTTAATTCGATGCTATGGTGGGGTACCTTTACATTGATGACAGGGTCGATAAACATTAAATTTTTGAGAGTGCATTAAAAAAAAAACCAGTCTTATTGGAATGCTGATGTTTGTTTTTGTCTTCTTGACATTCTTTGGCAGTAGAAAAAGCACCGACCATCCTATTCCGCAACCAGATCGGTCAGATTGCTCAGAGCAATGACGGTAAACTGATTGTGTATCCTGGAACAGTTTTGCACCTCGAATGTCTCTGGATAAGGAAGTACGGAACTCCACACTGGGAAGTGAGCCACAAAAACAGGAAATATCCCGAAGGTATCTCTTTATTTTTTTGTTCATTTTAATACTTTAAAACAATACTTCAAATGTTTAACTACGGACGGTAGTAGTTGAAAAAACTTATTTTAAAATTGCAATAACTATTATAGTTCACTCATCAGGAGTTGGCACTTGGCTCCACCTCCTCGAACGCAGAGTTCATTTCAGCTGGGGAGTAAGAGGAGAAATGTCTCCGCTCTTGAAATTGAAACAACCCTTCATGCGCGTCAAACGCAAACAATTACTTACTTCGCTTTATCATCTGCTACTGTACCTTTCGTGACGCTAGCTAATTAAGTATATTTTGAATTTAAAAACTGCCGTTTTCCCTGCAGAATGTCCTAAAAAGGACAAACTATTCACTCAAAAGGGAGAAATAGCATCCAATTTACGAAATATTTAATGATAAAAAAATGCAACCAAAGACTGCGATATAAATATTTTTGTCATAATATCGCCAAATAGAAACCCTGTTCAGGATTGTTCACATCCTTCTCCCAAAAATAGCGATTGGAAAGCACGTGATGAGGGCGGAACTAAGTGCCAACTCCTGGTGAACGAACTTGACTACTTAATTAAAAATCTAGTTAGCTATAATTGTTCTTTTTTTTAAACGTTTTTCCCCTGGTTTTGCTGAAAAAATACTTATTTACACTTATGTTCAAAATGGCAATTACAGTTCATAGAAAATGGAAAAACAATAAATGAGTTTTTTTTCTCTCGAATTTTTTCTTTCATCTTTTATGCCTTTCTGGACAGCAAATATTTATTTCGAGAAATAATAGAAAATTATGAATGATTTGTTAACTTAAATGAAAAAAGTTCTTCCCCCCCCCCATCAGATTAAAAATAATAAATCGCGTTGTCACCTTCTTTCTTTCCTTACATTAAAAATAACTGCCATGAATTGTTTTTTTTATATCGCACTACTCACTGCACTACTTTATTCTAAGTAGTAGTTTATAAACTACGAAATAAAGTAATACCATTTCGTTACCGGTAACTGTCTTCAAAACACAGAGTTTCTGAAATTTAGAAAAAAAATGTATAAAAATGTAATTTCTTGGAAAACGAGGCGAAAGATGATCAATATAACGCAACTATTTGATTTCACCGAATGTTCGAATATCATTTAAACTTGTCGTGTATCGAGCCCGGATAGCCTGGTCAGTAGGGCGCTGGGCCCATGTCCGAGAGTTCGAACCCCTCCGGTCGAAGACTCCCCGTGTAGTAAAATGGTGACTGATGCACGTTGAATCTGTCGAGTCGCGAAGTCCTCCATGTTCCCATAACAAATCGATACCTCTGGGAGTACTGAATTGGAGATGGATCGTTCTCTGGTTCAAGTCTAAATTACGATTTGTGAATGTATGAATGGGTCCGCCCTATAAACGGACGTGACGTATGGGTGTGGCAGAAGTCGAATTCTTGCCCATAGATGGAGCCACTGGGACACAAGAACAATCATACCCTTCTGCCATAACAGGTATACGCAACAACGTGTGCATTATTCAGTAAATATGAATTAAAGATAGGTCCTTTTTTAAAGTGATACTTCTCCCTAAAAGAAATTTGCTCATTAAAACCATAATATCAATTCATCATTGTAAATTACGATTTAAAAAATTTATAATGCAAAATTCTAGGGTAGCACGAATTTGAATCTACCATTGTTTTCGCAGCTGCAACCATTCCCCGCCCCACAAACTTCTGCAAGCAACATCATTATTTACTAAATATGTAAAAATAAAATTCAAGTGTATCGAAAGAGCTTAAAAACCGAAAGTGGTGTCATGACACATTGTATAGCAAACAACCACGTGGCACTTCTTTTAGTGTGACCCATCTATTTTGATGTTTACTAACACCAATACGCGTGACAACAAAAAGGGGGGAAAACTCAGGAAATAGTTAATTTTAGAGCATGAATTTTAAAATGCTCAAGATTTCTTGAAATAAATTTATCAAACTATCACAGAAAGAATTCGAAAGATGCTTAATAGAACGCTTATTGAGTAGAATTGGCAGATTCATGTGAATCATCCTTAGAACACAGCCTTTTGTTTCTGTGGAATAACGTGGCAGTCTGAGGATTTCCAAATTCATGAATCGAGCGTGTGAGTTCGGTTGTTTACATTTAAATGCGATTCCACGAGTTCATTGACACTATTTTTTGACAACGAATTTAGAGAGGTTCATACCTCTAACTTAAGACATGAAAATGAATACTAAAATAAATAGAAATAATAAGAAAAAGTTCTATACGGAAGGTTGGACTAAACAGGCTAAACTTTTTCTTCGTATATTTAAAGAACAATTAGAGTAAGTTAAGGGTGGAATTTAGTTGAGAACTACTTTAGATTAGTTTTAAGTGGTCATCTATAGTTATCGATGATCATAAGGATGGTCAACACTTATAAGTGCTAAACTGATATCTATTTTAAGTACATTTTGTTCCAATGAATAAACTTGACTATTGAATAACGAGTCAGAAAAAATAATTTAGTATATTTCTAACTCAAATCAATTCACTTTCTTTTTCAAATTAAAAAAAAAAAAGATTTAAAAAGCAATTTTGATTGTTTAAATTCAACTTTGGAATTTTACCTACTTAGAATGAAAAATTGAATGGGTAAAGAAATTTATTTTTATCTATGAAAAACACACATTTCTACACGATTCCATGAAAACACACTGTATCCATTTTTATCTTCTATTTCAGAAACTTTTTTTTGTGTAATAACGCTTGTTGCCCCCCCCCCCCTCAGTTGAGTAAAAAAAGTATTTAACATAGCCAATGTATCCAAAATCAGAAACAATTTTAGAATTTTTTCTAATTATCTTTTTTATAGCTTCAACCTCATCCTTTATATAAACGAATATTCCAATTTACGATATTTTTTAAAGTTTATTTATTCATTTCAGAAAATTGTTCTGAAAGGGTGGTTTTCTATATTTTATTTTATATCCGTCGTTGAACAGCCGAGCCAATTTTGAGTTTACGACGACTCGTGTTCCACTCCCTAGCCTTGTCATTTTGAACCCAAACCAGAAGACAAGTAAACTCCTGGATCAGTACCCCCAGAGGTATTGGTTTGTTATGGGAACATGGATGACTTTGTGACCCGATATATTTAACGTGCATCAGTCACCATTTACTGCACGGGGAGTCTTCAGCCGGCGGGGATCGAACCCACGAACTCTTGGACAGGGGCTCAGCGCCCTACTCACCTGGCTATCCCTGACATTGAGGGGGTGGTTTGAAAAATTCACGTCGAAAGACAAATCATGAGAAAGAAATGAAAGATACTCTTTTTTTCAAAAAGAATGTCAAACAGCTTATAATTGCCGTAACAACACCCATGATTTTCAAACTGTTTAATAGGTTTTTTTTTAATAAGTGAAACCGAAAAGGAGCCATTGAAAAAAAAATTTATTTAATGAACTACTGTTAATTGTTTAATAAAATCTAGTTTTACAATTCTATAAAAAAAATTTTAAACAATGTCGAATTCTATGAATACTAGTAAATTAACAAATAATAGAATAAGCATTTGCACTACTCACAAATGTATTTTGAATTCACAATTACGAACAGCGTGTAAAGTTTTCCGAATCAAATGCTGTTGAATATGAATACTCATTCGGACTCTAAAATAATAGGGTATATAGATTTTTAAAATTCTGTATAACTCTATTTTTTTCATGTAGATGCGAAAGTTTTTTAAATTTTTGGTTTTGGTATTACACTAGATTTAATTTGTTTAAATTGAAGTAATGCTTTTCAACATATTTATGGCCCATTTTTTGTATTCTCCATTTTTTCCTGTTTCTTCCTCTTTTTTTTCCAGTTTCTCCCAGTACCCTGGAAGAAAAAGGAAATTCTGATTTAAAATTCTCTCTGTCGAATATCATGCATTTTTTAGCAACACTATTCATTAACACTAGATTGTCATTTTGACTGCTTTTTAATTTCAATTAGAAAAACAATGATGGCACAATTTCTTAGAATTTGGCACAACATATAATTGTTTTTATTGTTAATATTTACTAATAACTTGTTATATAACTGTAAATAATATGTTTAAAACAAATATCTTTCTACATTAGTTATTCTTTCACAACGTATGAGTGGACAATATAGGTATTCTAGTGTAATGGATGGAAGTATTTTGTGTAGGTTGGACGAGTGAGCCAGGAAGAGATTCACAACTTGAATACAGGTTAACCATCTACCATGCTATGACAGAAGATTCGGGACTGTTCACTTGTGTCTCACCCACGGGTCACAGACATGCAGTAGAAATTGTTGTGTCCGGTTAGTATACCATATGTCATAATCTACCTTAACACCAAAAATGGTGGCAACATTTTTACATCAAATGTGCCGCAGTGAAATAATTTTTCGTGTAAACAAACGCAGTTCTTTGTGTCGTGAAGCACCACGATTTTTCTTTACATTATTTTTGTGTGAAAATGAGTTGACTGAGCCCCCCGCGATGGCTCAGGGGATAGAGCGCTTGCCTTCCAATGAGGCGAACCGGGTTCGAATCCCAGTCGTTGCGAATTCCGCATCCGGCTTGCATCGTCAAAAGTGCTGACGTGAAATATCCTCAGTGGTAGACGGATCATGAGTTCTCTTGCTGTCAGGCTAACCGTGGGAGGTTCTCGTGGTCTTGCTCTCCATGTAGCGCAAATGCGGGTTAGCTCCATCAAAAAGTCTTCCACGAAGGTAAATTTCAGCTAATACTCGTTCCAGGAGTTCCCTTGTCTTCTGGATTGGGTTCAAAATGGCAAAGAGTTGAACATTAGTAGTCGTAAACCCACAAAATTGGGTTCAACGACGTTTATGAAAAAATAAAATTTAGTTGACTCATTTTTGGTGTTCAATAATACTTTTCAATACATTTTGGTTATAATAATAAAATCTGATACACTATAGAATCGGTAAAATTATTTTAACAATGCAAATAAAAGCAACACATAAACATTAACATTTTTAACATAAAATTTGTTTGTAAATCAAACATACTCATAGCAATATGAATTAAGACGAATCAGTATTAAGGGGAAACAATACACTGAAAAGCCTGCTAAAAAGAAGGATTTTGTAATCAATTTTGCAATAATTGTGATTAACTTAACTAAATGTATTTTTTAAATTTATTTTACATATTTTAATCTTTATTTTATCACGCTACTCATACAAACATTTAAGCATTTATAGGATACGATGTTTATAAATGTTTTTTTTTTATACGAGGCGCATTTAGAAAGTAAGTTACCCTAATTTGTAAAAAGAAAATAACTCACACTTTCAGAATTATATTTATTGGCAACAAGTACAGCAATGTTTAAGCTGTTTTTCAACATAACCACCACCAGAATTAATACACTTGTCGTATCATGGGATCAACTTTTGCATCCTTCTGTCATAGAACTCTGCCGCCTGTGAATGGAACCAGCATGTGACAGACGTTTACCGTTACTGTGAAACACTGCGGAAATTGTGACTTGCCATTCAAAACAAAAGTCGCGGAATGCTTACTGCAGGTGTTGCGCTCCTCCATGACAATGCTTGTCCACATACGGCATGATGCATAGCAGCTGTTTTGACAGAATTTGACTGGGAATTGTTTGATCATCCACCCTACAGCCCTGATATTGCTCCCAATGATTCTGACGTTTTCTTGCACATCAAGCAACCCCTGTCCTCCGGTGAGCGTTTTGGCAACGACGAAGAACTGAAGACGTCTGTCACACGTTGGTTCCATTCACAGGCGGCAGAGTTCTACGACAGAGGGATACAAAAGTTGATCACACGATACGACAAGTGTCTCAATTCTGGTGGTGGCTATGTTGAAAAATAGCTGAAACATTGCTGTACTTGTTGCCGCTAAATATGTTCCTGAAAGTGTGAGGTCGTTTTTTTTTTTAATGAATTAGGGAAACTTACTTTCTATATGCGCCTCGTATTATCCATAACTTCCTGTACTGACGAGTTGTAAAAAAAAAATCTCCAAATTTGATTCTATTTTGATTTTTCTGAACTATATGAATATATTTTTCATTGCAAATAAGATTTTTAAAATAGGATTTTTTTTTAATCGCGAAATGGCGGTGTTTTGAAAAAAATGACAGAAAATAAGTAACATTTTGGTGGATTACTCAAAACTAATCAACTCAATCCCTACGTTCAAAAAAAAATTATGTTTATTGTAAGCATGAAGTCAAAATTTAATGTAAATTGGTTAAAATTGTACTAATTAGAGCAATTAAGAGAAACATATAAATCTGAGTTTAAAACTTTGTGATCAAGCTATCCTTTTAAGCATATTTTTTTTCCTGCATTTATTTCTAATTGTTCCATAACTATCAATATCAACCTGCATCGGAAATTATTGCAGCTAAATAAGGAACTATTTATATTGAAAATACCAACAGATCTTTTTCTTACAAAATTAAAAGAAATTATTTAAATAATAAACTTCAAATACTTACAATATTTTAATCGGACTAAACAAATCCATAAATCAACTGACCGCACAAGTTCAGATGATTATACATGTTCTGCCTAGAGTGCTGTAATTTTTACATTTAAACGAAAACTAATTCAACATTTTGATATAATATTCTTAAAAGAGTAAATTATCGAAAAATGCAATAAATATTTTTGTTCCTTTTTGGAACATTTTCCCTGTTGTGTTCCTCCTTCAATAGAACATGGAATTAATAAAATTGACAGATATTTAAAAAACTATTATCAGAACAAAGAACATTTTGAAACATATTATTCTGCCGATATTTAGCAGGACAACAACGATTTTTCGCCATTTCGATTGGAATCAATATCCAAAGTAATTGTTTTTTAAAGCAAAAATAATTCACAAATAGTGTGAATGCGCGTGAACTTGATGTAAGCATTCAACATTATTTTAACTACTCACTTTAAATAGTTTTAATTTTAACTACTCTCTCGATTTGACGTATTAACACTAGATTGCCCAAGGAAGTCATTTTGACCGCTTTTTAATTTCAATTGGAAAAACAATGATATATATAGTGACACAATTTCTTAGAATTTTGTGACTTTTTGTACACATCATTTTTTTTATTGTTAATATTTACTTATAACTTGTTATATAACTGTAAATATAAAAAAAATGCTAAACTAATTTTAAACAAGTTTCTTTACACATTATTCTTTCACAACCCTGTAATTTTGACTGCTTTTGGCCAATACAGAGATATGTTCTAAGTTTCAGTCTAGTGTTGTACACACTGGAACGACTGAAACTTATAAAATTTTCATTTGTTCCTTTTATACAATTTTTTGGTAATACCAAAGAGATATTACAACATGGTTTTTCTACTGTAGAAGAACTGATTTAAAAAAGAATCTTTTTTAAGGTATAAATAACAGAAAAGGTATATATTAATTATAAAATAAGAAATTTACATCGACTTTTGTTTTAATATGAAAACAATTGTTTTCCACGCATGCGCAGTACAAAAGTACCTTAAACCTACTCATATCTTGCATAGTTTTAAGCGAACTTTTTTCAAGTTTCAAAAAACTTTTTTGCATTTAGTTTTAAATTGCTCTAAAAAGTTTGTCTAATTTTACCAAATAACTTTAAAATTATAATAAAAAACATAAGACAAAAAAAATGGGTTTTTTTTTATAAAAATGTCTGTCTCCATAAATATTTCTGCTAGGCTTATGAAATTTTATGCAGCAATTGCAAATAAAAAATAAAGTAATTTACAAGTTACAAGCTTATTGCTTGATTTTCTGGCATTGGGTGTTGAAAAATGCTTGTTTTCTTTCCTTATCTATTGTTCCTTCAAGCCTCTGAAAGCTTTAAACCTTATTGCTTAATTTGTAAAAACGCATGAACTTTCAAGTTTAAAAAAATCATCTGTGTATTTCTTTATACATATGTATATATATATCCCTGAGGTTGATCCGAAGACATGCCATCACAAATTTAATCCTCTGATGAGGGGATGGCATCCCCACTTCGGTAGCCCGATGACTTGCACACGAAGTCGAGCACTTTACGGTTGAACTGTTTAACGATACCGCACACCCTCGGTCCCTACTCAGACTGATCCAAGTGGTCACCCACCCGCACACTGACCGCAGCCTGTGATGCTTGACTTCGGTGATTTGCTGGGAACCGTGTCTTAACGATCAGTCTATTGCGGGACTTACGACTACTAATGTTGAACTCCTCAGACTTGTCATTTTGAAATAAGCCAGAAGACAAGGGAACTCCTGGATCAGTTTCCCCATGGGTATTGATTTGTTATGGGAACATGGAGGACTTTGTGACTCGACAGATTTTACGTGCATCAGTCACGGGTATTACTACACGAGGAGTCTTCGGCTGGCGGAGAAGAACCCACGAACTCTTGGACGTGGACCCACCACTGACCTTCTCTGTGTATTTCTTGAGAAATTGTCTCTTCCTCTCTGTGCGCTAATATGTGATTTTTGGAGCATGGGTCATAGGTTTGGGACTGCTGAACTAGAATGCCTGAAAAATTTCTTATAACCCTATAATTAACAGGAATCAATTCAGAAAATTCGCCTTTTTTTTAATCCGTAAACAAATGTAGTGAAAAAAAAATAATTTTTATGTTTTTTAGCTGTCCATTGTCCTGTGGTCATGGAAGTAGGTGGTCTGAGACTTAGTACAGGAGTCACCAAAATGAATGTCAAAGTGGTCTTCTCTTGTGAAGAGGGCAGAAAATTGAAAGGATTCGAACAAGCTACTTGCTTGCCTTCAGGCCAGTGGTCTGCAAAACATCCCACATGCCAAAGTAAGCAATTAGGGAAATACATTTTTATGAAATAAGCATAAAAAATAATTTTTTTATTTTAGTTCTCTTATTCATATGAACTCCAAATCGGTACCTTTGATCATTGGCCATTTCTTTGCAATACTTTTTTATAATTCTTCCTCTTGAAAATTATAGGTACAAAACGGTGTATAAAAAACTTATTTTAAAATCGGCATGTAACGTGCAATTTGATTGCGAGGCTCATAAAAATATTATGAATTTCAAGTGATTCTTGAAATACTACGTGAGCATATAATTTGGAACTGTTAGACTTCCCCCTTTTAAGAAAATAGTAAGGAAATTGCAAACCTCCTATCATGCTTATGTAAGAAAGTCGCAACACCTTCTTTCATTTTGATTTTTACAGCAGTAATCTAATGTAAATATGAAAAAAATGCAACTTTGCAAAGAAAGTGACAAAATTTATTTTGTGAAAAAAATTATTTTATAAAATTTTAAAATTTGTTGAGTCCAATTTTTGCCAACTTCTTTTTCTTCCAAATTTACTTTAATACCAAATTTAAAAGTTTTTCTGACGCAGTTTTTTTATTTTTTAAAATTTTGATACATTTATCTTACATTTTAAGATTAAAAATAAGGAACAATAGTATCTGACGTAACCTCATAACCGACCCCTCATTGTCAACAAAATGAACAAATCACTTTACCTTTAAGTGTTTGCGTAATATTTGAACAGCCCCTTAGTAAAAAAAAGTTTTTTGCCATAAATAAAAAAAGAAAACACTTAATGAAACAATTTAATATAGAATCCCAATTAAAGAGATTTTGGTAAAATATTATGGTTTACCCTAATTTATTGCTGTCAATATTTGAACTTGACAGCTCTTGACAAGAACATTTCTCTACCTATTACAGTATCATCTAAGAGTAGAGAAATAAGGTTGAGTTAAAACAAAGGCTATGCGAAATCTCCCTATTATTGATTTTGAGTTTAAAGTTATTTTCACATATCTTACGTTATAGGCAAGGACAGTAGCTAGCAACAGTAGATTAGAGACTTTCAGAAGAAATGGGCCCAATATAAAAACTTTCTAAAAATGATTACTACCAACACTTAATCTATATCTATTTCTACCATAGCCGCTCAAATGACCAGATTTTATGTTTCATGGTTAGATGCATGAAATATGGATATTAGGAAGGAAATAAACTAAAAAATAACTTCATTATAACTAAACAAAATTGCATATTGCCATTTTTTATGTATTACAAACACAAAGAATTATAATTTTTTATTCATCACTCAACGCATTTTTTACATATACAGGGTACATTGTACATTTTCCGCAAACTTATTTATTCTAATTGTTATTATTTCTATAATTCTTATAATTATAATTATTCTTATCATTAATAATTATTTCTACTAAGAACTTGTGCTGTCTTGATTGTTTCGACATTTTTCTGGGTTTCTAACCGTTAGTTAGAAATGAAGTAAAGCCATCAAAATAGAATATAAGCTACTGATTAAAACATATAGTTCTTGTCTCTTTTTCTGACACAAAAATACCAATCTTAAATGTTAGGTAACTGCTTGAAATTTGAATTCACAGTTATTCTGATTGAACTCCACACGCAACAGTCTCTGCAGAAATGTTCAACTCATCGAATGCTATACGTTGAACACGCATTTCTGATGCGATAACCTTCTAAAGCAATAAATTGTTCTCCCGGTCCAATGACAGCTTGTGGTAGAAATCTGTATACGACACGTATAATTCGAAGAAAACAAAATACAAAAATAATAGAATATTAACATTATATAATTGTTAGAAAAAGCGATAAGCGCATTTTCGAAGCTCTTACACGATCATTTGATCGGCTATGGTATGTTTGGTGTTAAATGAACGTTGCTAAAAACATTTCATTCTTGTGATTTCAGAAGTACCATTGTGTCCTTATCCTGGAACCACAAAAGGGGTCACCATATCCAATGTTAAATTCTACTACCAAATATCAGAAACTGTTATCTTTGGTTGTAAAGAAGGTTACAAGATCCAGGGTCGAACTGTTCTGCAGTGCATGGATGTAGGCAGGTGGTCTGGATCCGTGCCTACCTGCCACCCCCTCAAGAAAGGATAATTCATGTTCAAGTTAAATGTTCAAAATATTGTAACAGACGGGCCCAAAAACAGACATCAACATGAAAAAACTCGCACAATAAAAAACGCAGCGCAAACACATAAAATGTTATTCTGAGACCAAAGTTTTTTCTATTTCTATTGCGCGCTCGTGGATTGTGTTGTTAGATCTCAATTTAGAATGGGTCGCGTTTCACACTAAAATGACGGGGTCGCTGAAATGAAGACAAACAGAAAGAAAAATCGTTCTTCTTCGAATCATTAAAATAAGTTATTTGTTCGATTTATATATTAATGCTTATGCACTGTTGAAATTTTCATTCTAAAATATGGTAAAATAACTGGTCTGTCCATTGATTAACAGTACAATTTACGGTAAAAAACATTTTGTTTCCTTTATGGTTTTGAAACCATTTTAAAAAAGTATGGTTATAAAACCATGAATACAAAACTATAAGGTTTTTTAACCATTTACAACTAGCATTTTTCAAAAACGTAAAAAAGAACTAATTATTTAACTAGACATAGGAGGTCGGCTTTTCGTAAGTTAATGGACATAGGAGAGTGCCATAGGCTGGAACTTCTTCATGTGTTGAAGGGAGGAATTAGTGTAGTGTCAACACTAGGACTCGAACTCCAGTTCTGTCGGTCATGAGATTGACAGATAGGCTATGATGTGCAGGCATTCGCGAAGAACTAAGAAGCTTCATGGGGTGATTATAGATGGTGAGATAAAATTCTAGCTGTTTAACCGTATTAGGTGAAAGCAGTTGATAAACAGTTTTTCTCAAACCTCAGAGTCTGATTACCTTTTCTTATGGTTATTTGACTGTTTTGATTAAATACTGTAAAATAACCATTCAATAAATTGTTATTTAACCATTTTTCCGAGAAATTTCTAACAGTGTGGTAACTGAAATTATGAAAAAAAAAGTGAGGAGTGATTTCCATTAAATTTGTCTCCAAAATTCATATAACTTATCTAAGTGATTAAAGTGGGATGGAACGAAATAAACTATTGTGTTAGTCCACAGTCTTGGACAACTAACATTCATAGTTAAGCAAGATTTTTAAAATTGATCAGAACATCACACAATATTATTAATCTCTCCCACTGTAGAATTATCACGCCATGTAAACGTAGGAAATAGGATTAAATTCACGTATGGCATCTGTTAAAACACGAACTAAAACATAATTGAAACACAACTCTCTTTGAAAAAACTACCAATACTAATGTTAAAAACTTTTTAATAATCTTAAACATAACAGTTCTACCAAATAATAAACATCATACTCAAGATCAAACCAAAATACTGAAATACATCGGTGGCGTCACTAGATCACTTAAAAAAAATACAATAAAGAAGGCGCAACTAGATCACCCATCGTTTCGTAATTTATTATCGTTTTCAAATTCCAGATGAATAAATGTTCTAATTCATCGCGTTTAACAGCATCCTTATTTGAACAGAATGTCTCAAATTGAACAGAAGGGATTTTTTTACAGGGTATCTGCGCACCTGGAAAGTCATGGACTTCGGTTATTGAACAAAATTTGTCATGAAATGTCATTGTTTTAACCATTTAAAAAAAAAAAAAATCATGGAAAAATCATGGACCGAAAAATCTAATTTTTAAAATGGAATTTACCCCCTCCCCTCCCAATTTCAGTGTTCTGAATATCTGAATTTCCAACAAAATCCCCACTCACAGTCATATTTTATTAAAATATAAAATGCTTTTATCATGTTCTTTAAAAATTATCGTGTTCTTTCAAAAAAATGAACGAACATCATTTCTAGAGTGAATTATGTTTTAAATTTATGTTTTCAACTTCCGTGATTTCAGAATTACTTTATTATTTTTATTTTATCAATTTAAAATTCTAGTTTAGGCTTTTTATATTACACTTACTTTTAAGAAGAATTATAACAACTTTAAATAACTAAATTTATCTGACTGTGTTAAGTTATTCTCTTTTGTATTTTTTTTCCAGCTAGTTTATTACTTCAACTCTTTCTTTACTTTGTTTTTTAAGTTTGAAATCCATATATATGAAGATGCAGAGTATAACAGTTTTGGTTAACATTTCCATGAATGTTACGTATAATGCTTTTTTAAATTTAGTGTTGTTTTTGACAGAGAAAATAGTCACATCGTTAAGTCAGGAAAAATACTTGGAATGAGTCAAGGATTTGAATATCTAAATTGTAACAGATCTTTATTAGCAACATGGCAAAATGTCTCTAAAAATACATTTAGAAAATGCAATTCATATTTTAACAGAAAATGGTGTTAAATGGAATTTTTGAAGTTAAAAATGAATATTTATAATTGGAATGCCAATCTAAGCAACCCATAAATAAATTGAGATGACATTCATATCTGTTTCATGATGTTGTAACATGAGATTACATCGATACATCTTATTATGAGAAGCTTTATATCAAAAATCATATCGATATTTGTAGTTTTGTGTAGAGAAGTTTTGAAATAAATAGAAATCTTCTATTTTGTCATTTAAAAAGATCTATTTCAGAAGGAAAGAAAAAATTGTTTCATTGGTGATGTATACGTAAATGGAAATAAAATATTAAGCATATTCACTTTTCTTTTCTTATTGTGCCAAATAAAATCACTCAATTATGTGACACTATGAACTCGGACATTTATCTATCGATTGTCAACACTATTGTTATAATTCATTTTGTTCGGTAGTGTTAAGTACTAAATTAAATTAGTAAAAAAATTAGTTCTCCTTTTACTTATTTCGATTTTTTTTTGGAATTCTCATAGAAATAAAAGCTTAGTTACAAAGTAATTAAACTAAACTCGGTGGCGCGACAGTCCATAGAGGGCCTATTGTGCCCATCTCAGTTTTCTTGACCTTTGGGCTCTGGCAAGGTCCGGTTGGATGGTCAACCCAACGCGGAACCCCCAGTGTTAAGTCTCAAGTATGCTTGGTACTCATTTTATCGACCCACTGAAGAGATGAAAGGGCGAGGATCGAAACGACAGTGTTCAGCCATCGGGTGTTCACGAAGTAATTATGTAGATTTATTTTTGATCCTTTCTAAAAAAGCGGTATAAATTTCCCACTTCGCTTGGATGGATGGTCAACAGTTGACTTGTGACTGCGAAATTGTCGTTCCTCACGCTGTTGCTACTCAGTATCCATTACATACAACGTATACACTCGACTGCTAACAGGAACGACCGTAAACTTAATACAGCTCTCACTATGGTTGGGTACCCTTTTCATAGAAGAAGGTTGACATTGTCGATAACAACTATCTCCACAAAACCCAGAATGCACCGACCACTACAAACGTCTGCCCCGATCCAAAATGTGTGTTTTTAAAATGATTAATTATTCTTCCTTTAATAAAAAAAAAACTACTATTTGTGCAATGCAAAAACCTTAATTTTTTTTTAAAACACGAAAGAAAAAACCATAAAATGTCGACAATTTTGAAGAAAAACAGACCATTATTTGAATCGAGGGGTTTAAAAAGAAAACGCACATAAGCTTCCTTTAAACCAGTGATTCTCAACCTCTTTTTGTTGCGGCACACTTTTAACGATTTCGAAATTTGACGGCACACAATGAGAAAAATTAGTTTAAATGTTGTTTACTTAACTATAATACACTGTGTTAAATAGTTTGTGATAATAATTTTGAATTTGAAATAAAATTATATGTACTACAACAGCACGTTTATTAAGGGATTAATTATTTCTATTTGACTAATTTTTCATTAGTTAGTAACAATTATTTTATTTTTTTGCCAGTTATCAATAGTTAGCTTGTTTTCTATAGCTATTAACTGTTAGTTTTTTTACATTCATCATTTTTTGTGATTTCTTGTTAATTAGTTTTTTTGCTAATTATTTATTGTTAGCTTATTTTTTTTGTTAGTTATCCTTTGTTAATTTTTTTATAACTATTAATTGCATAGCTTACTTTAATGATTAGCTTTTATTTCTGTTTGAAAGTTAATATTTAGCTTGCTGTAGCCTTTGTTAATTAATAATTTTAATAGTCATTAAATTTCCGACATTTTTAAAAATTGTGTGTCAAAGACAATTGAACCACTTCCTTCTTATTTTAACATATTTTAAGATAGTCAGAGACAAGATAATCGCCGACAAAGATGTTCATGCTGTTAAAGCGTGGAAAAATTATAAAAAGTATACATATATGTAAAATATTACATACACTTTTCTTTTATTTAAACTTTACTCGTAATAAAAAAAAAGCATTATAATTTTAATTTATAATTTCTAATATTCGGCGGCACACAAAAGTGCCGCGGCACAGTAGTTGAGAATCACTGCTTTAAACATTCATTTCAACATATTCATTTCCTAAGCACTTCAACGAGCTAAACACGATAATCATTTTCAAATTCAACGCTTATTTTGTTTTCATTTAATAAATTCACTCTTCTCATTATTATTTCATTGAAAATGATTTCTTAATAAAAAATATGAGGATGTCAAAGATGAAAATTAAGGAAACCTTTAAAATTTCCCTTTTTTTTTAAAATTTCTCAATTAAGATTTTTTTTCTTTCAAAAAATGAATAAATCTATGTATTTTCTTCTTATTTCAAAACATATTAAAGTATAAGCTCATCGTTAGCATTTTAAAACGACAAATAATTAAGCAATTTATTCTACTCTAAATTGTTTTTCGGCATTTTTCTACCGAAGGCAATGATTTGAATTTCGCTGCTTATTCCGAAATTTACACGTACAACGTAGAAATTGCGCAACAAGCATTTTTTTCTGTCTATTTAATTGTGCCGTTCATGGTTTAAATTCAGCTTTTCAGTGATGCTCAATTGTTTGTTCAGATCTAGGTGAATAGATGGCGTCCCTGTTTCTGCGAAATATACAATCATGTTCTGTAGCATTTTAAGCGCTCTTTTCAAAAAAGCTCAAAAATGTCTGTCAGGCACCGCTTGGCAAAATGGTAGGATTTTGGCATGTTTATCCTACAAAACTTAATTTCTAATAAATATATATTGCATGTTTTCATTACCTTTTGTCTTTCTTATTAAATAAATCATAATTTAAACACAATTGATATTCAAAATTTTGCTTTTATAGGATGAATTTTCAATTTAAATTTTTGAAATCTAATTCTATCTTAAAATGTTAAAACAAAAACTACGATAAATTTTTTTTGTATTTTTTAACTTTTAAGTATATGTAGATTTGAAATGTATAGTATATGTAGATATATAGTAATGTATACAGTATATGCAGGTTTGTGTTAAGCAGCGAGAACTGTTTGGGTTGAACCAGGAATTATCGAAATTTCATTCCCGGCAATGTTTCTTCCACCCTTTGTAACTTGGCTGTTTAAATCGATGGGAAAGTGAATATTTTTTCTTTATTGGGGGGGGGGAATCTCTTTCAATACTGCATATTTTTTTTTAAATAATGAGGAAATAATAGGCATTATTGTAGAATTTATGTATGTATGTCTAAAATTTTGTAGCAAAATATATTTATATACTGAATATTAAAAGTTGTTCAAATATTATTATAAGCAGTGAATGAAAGATTACGGATGAGGGGAAGGGTTGGTTGGGGGAGGAAAGACATCCGATTTAAAATCCGATTCATTTATTTAAAAAAAAAAAGGAAAATATAAATGTAAAAAAAATTAGGCTGGAAAGAATTTCGGACTGTGCTCTGTCCATCCTAGGATTTTCCAACCTGAAGGTGGGGTAGGGGGTCGTAACAATAGATATGATCCATCAATGTGTCAAAGGGAAAAATGTATTGTTATGAATAAATCTTTGAAGTGGGGACTCTTAAATTTTAACAAATGTCCATCGCCAAACATTTGGCGATGGGCATTTGTAACATCTCTTCAGCAACCCCTAAAGATTGTACTACCACGTGTTGTCAATAGAGAATTTTTAGCAATCAAGATGGAGATATGTGATTATCAATTGTTAGATAATCGTTTTTCATTTATCATAAACATACCAATCTAATCAATATGTGGGATTTTTAACAAAATTTATTTAGAAGTTATTTTATGCTTGCAGTCAATGTTCATTTTTTTTACGAAAGTGCACGTTTAGTAAAAAATACAAAATCTAAAAAAAGTTCATTTACAAAATAATTGTTTAGTAGAAATTTTAAATTTCCTGATATTCCAGATTTTAAGCTAAACAAAACTGTTGTGATTTTTCCTAACTTTTTGCATTTTTCTTTGATATTTATGAATTTTGTGCACGTTCAGATGAACACTATAATCTACCAAAGTAAACAAGGATTTTAAATATAATTGATTTGGAATCGAAGAACAGAAAAATAAAGATTTTCAATTCAACGTCTTTTTATTTCAATTAATAATGAAAATTTCATCGTTTAATTAAAAAATTTTTACGTTCAAATTTTTAAGATGATGAATTCAAGTTCATGTATTTATTTATTATTTTCAACCAATCTAGCAACAAACTCACCACAGAAATTTTATCAAAGAATTTTTAAATGGCGAATTATGAAATCATTTAATAAATTACTATTTGTTTTCTTTTTCATTTCTCTGTATTTTTTCATTAAGATAATTAAAAAATAACTTTAAAATTACTTAAAGATTAAAAATCCTTACTAGATCAAAAATCTCAAACAAATATGATTGTTATAATGAAAAATTATTGACTAACTTATGCTATTTATGCTTTCAATGTTCAAATATATTAATATATACATTGATATTAAGGTATTAGGAATTGTTCAGCACTCCATTATTTAAAATGCACTAAAAAGTTTTAAGACTTTACGATCCAAATAAAATAATTTTGAAATGAAAAATATTATATATTTTTATTTATTTATTTATTTATATATATATATATATATATATATATATATATATATATATATATATATATATATATATATATATATATATATATATATGTATATATATATATATGTATATATATATATATGTATATATATATATATGTATATATATATATATATAATATATAATATATAATATATAATATATAATATAATATATATATATATATATATATATATATATATATATACTTTATTTACGTGGTATTAGAGCTGCACAATGGGCTATTAACGACGGTCTGGGAAAACCCTTGAGGATGATCCAAAGACATGACATCGCAAATTTGATCCTCTGTATAGGGGATGGCTCCCGTGCTTTGCTAGCCCGGCGACCTGCGCTCGAAGTTGAGCACTTTACGGTAGAAGAGTTTAACGAGGACCGATACCGAGCACCCTCGATCCTTACGCAAGCTGATCAAAATGGTCACCCACTCGCTTACTGACCGCAGCAAGTGCTGTTTGACTTCAATTCTCTAGTAACCGTGTCTTTACGATCAATCCACTGCTTGAGTGTGTGTATATATATATATATATATATATATATATATATATATATATATATATATATATATATATATATATATATATATATATATATATATATATATATATATATATATATATATATATATATATATATATATATATATATATATATATATATATATATATATATATATATATATATATATATTCGCATAACTGAAATTATAGAGGGTAATTTCAATCTGTTCAAAAAGTTATAACTGCATTATGCGCTTTTTCGCCATTTCTTAAACTTCTTTTACGTTGAATAATTCCTACTAAACCATTCTTTTTTTCTAATTTTTTTTTTTCTTTTTCTCGAAATTTTCATTTTGGACGCGAGTACTAACACTTGACTTCATGTCAAGTGCTACAAAAACTGAAACATTTTAATAAAACTCTGATTTGATGCTGTTAAAAGTTAATGTTTTTATCGAAACTTTTAAAAACATAAGTGGTTCAAAAGAAATTTAAAAATTTTCTAATTTTTAAAGATATGATAGAAAGCTATATTTATAAAGTTTTAACAAATAAAATTAAATCTTAACTAAATGTGCTTAAAAGAGTAACTAGAATTTTAAAAACAAAATCTTTTTTTAATCGATTTTCTGGAAGAAACAAAGCTAAAATGATTGAGGTAGATGTATAGGAGTTGTTAAACGAAGCGATAGTGTAATGAACCTTCAAATAATTAACAAAAAAATTACTGTATTATTTGAATTTCTTTAAAAACTATAGTTATGTTGATTTCGTAAAAATGTAAGACGAATTGCATGTTGCTTACATACTTTAACGAAGATAAAACATAATTAATAAGATTAATATTTTAAAAATATTAGTTCAATCAACATAAAATTATTATGTTAAAAATATTTGTTCCAATCTCAATTGGAACAATAATTTACTAGACTTTTAATATTACTTAATTTTTTAAATTACTCGACTTCATACAATATGACTTGGTTTAAATTTGACAGTAAAATATTGTGTTTTAAAAACATTATCAGTGTACAGAATTACATAGAAAAAATATATAATTGTAATTAATTAGTAAACATGATTGTGGTAGAATATTTCATTATAAAACAATATTGATGTAATTTTAATTTTCAGGAAAGATAAATTACCGCCTTAAAAAAAGAGAGATTGTTTACTTTTTATATTAAGAATTCATTTGAACAACATTAATAATTAATCATATTAGAAATGTTTGAAGAAAATTTTTAATTGTCAAAATAATTTTTACATTGTAGTTCCAAATTAAAAAAAAAAAAAAAAAAAAAAAAAAAAAAACACACACACACACATTAAGAAATATTTTTTATGTATAGATATTTTGACTGGTACTTGTTTTTATTCGGCATCGCCATTTTTTTCGCATGTTTTTAGCTGCAGCATTTTTGTAACTACAAATCATTGAAGACGACTATTTTACGCGTCATTCATAAAAAGGCGGCATACATTTTCATCCATTTAGATTTGGCTTTATTTCGCTATTCTGGCGCACACGCTTAAAATTTTTTGCGGCAGTCGATCTTGAACTGATAAGAGTGTGAGCAGGTGTGTGAGGCAGGGGGCCTCACACACCTGCAGATAATTATGGGGTTAAACTCAGGTAGGTACTTCCGAGGATGGATAGTGATGTAGCCAGAATTTCAAATTCAGAACAAAAGTAAAATTCGTTGATAGAAAAAAAAATTTTTTTGGAGAGGGCCAAAGGTAAGCAGTTTTGAATTTTAAAAAAGAAAGAAAAATTACAGGTTTCTACAGAATAATGTGCTCAAAAACTTTAAAAAATTAACGTTTTCATTTATTTTATAAATTCAAAATGACGCCTTTTTTTAAGAATTTTTTTTTTTATTCTAAAACTATATTGCTGCAGTTAAAGCAAGAACTAGGGAAGGAATGTTGCGACTTTCTCGAGGTAGCGAGGGAAGGGGGTGGAGGGAGTTGTGATTTGCTTATTTTTGGCTGACAAGACAGTGGGGGTATTAGAGTCAGGTGCTTTTCCAGAAGGGTGTCAAATTTTTAAAAAGGACTGACAGTAAAAAAAAAAAAAATTTTAAACTAGTTTCATTCATCAGGGCTTCTTCAAATAGAAATTGAACGGAATAATTGCTTCGCACATTTCAATCAATTTTAAATTGGCGACATCGATGAATGTCCTTAGAAAAAATGCTCGTCATTCCATCAGATAAGTGCTATAGAAACTACATCTGTCACGTTTGAAACGGAATAGTATAAAATCTTATAGTATAAAAGTTTCAAATTCTTATTGAATGTACAATATAACAATCTAATAAATGAATCACTCAGAAACTCAGTCTTCGAATCATTTTAAACTTACCCCCTTCAATCTGAATATTATAAAATAGTGATTACACTGAGTTTTTTCTCCGGGCGATGTGTTACACCTCCAGACTTTGAAATAACATACACATAAAATAAGGATAGTAAACATTTATTTTTCAAAAGTTTAAATTTCAAGAGTTGGAAAGACATAATTCAAGAATTTATTGATTAAAATAAATGCATTTTCTTATAATATGAATCCCATATAGCAAAATTAAGGTTATCACTCAACAGAAACCTTTTAAAGTAAACCTAAAAAGGTTAGTCATACGGTTTACGTGTAAACCTTCTAAACTTAAAACGAGATCTGCTCTATTCTACTCACATGACCCTCATCCAAAACCATGGAAAAAAATCTTATACAGTACAGAACCTGTTATCCGGAAATCAGAAAACCGGAACCGAAAAACCGGAATTTTCTCGCCATTTTTAAAAAAAAAAATTTTTTTTCCTCGTAAGATTTTACAATTTTTCTTTCATTTTTTAAAGATGTTTACCTTACCATCATTTTGGAAATAATCATTAGTGTATTACTTCATCGTTTTTTCTTATTTTTAAGATTATTTCCAAATTTTGTTTTTTTTTTTAGTTGGGTTTAACAATAAAAAAAACGGCTTTTTGTAGCGATTCAGAAAACCGGAAAAATCAGTTATCCGGAATAGCGATGGTCCCGACCGTTCCGGATAATCGGTTCCCTACTGTATATAAAAACCTTATATCGAGGTCGACTTAGGGTTTTCAAGCGTTAAAAAATCATTTCATAAAGCTAGTCTCCAGGTGAAAACAATCTTACATCCAGGTCTTTATAAGGTTTCTTTTCGCAGTCTTGCATGCTCAGCTAAAATCCACCTTGTCATAAAATTTTAACAGACAATGCTATTTGATTCTATCGCTAGTATGACGTCAGCTAAATTGGCATTAAATGACACTACTTTTTTTTAAAAAAAAAACATTAAAAAATAATTTTTAATTCCTTTAGGATGAAAGGTTTAAAACTGCAATATTTTTGCTTTATTGAAAAAAGGTTTTTAGTGCAAACATTTTTGTGAGAATAAAAAGAAAATTCCGACACATTAAAGTTACGTGCTTTGTGGGAATGCTTCTTTGGAAGTTCATTCGTTCAACATCCATTTGGTGGGAGGTTTTGGAGTGACTTTCCTCATAGCCCTCGGAATGACATTGTTTTCGTTGCAGTAGGGTGGTTCGGCCCAGGTGTCTAGGTAGAGGGTGTCCTCTGGACCTACTCCGGGCACATGTCCCGCTTGGATCCCCATAATGGCCACAGGTGAGTTGAACTCCGTGCACTCTCCCCTTTCAAAAGCTTCGTAACTCTTGCACTTGACAGCCCTGAAGGTGCAGTCCTTACGACGGAGGGATTCTGACCATAGAGTGTTGGATCTAATATGATCGCAATATGTCTCCGGAAAATCTTTCATAACTATTAAAGAAAAGGCATATTACTGACAGATGATGTGTGTCTATGCTAAGAGACAATGGTTTTCAGAATATTCTTATGCCCCCACACTATAGTTTTATATATGTTACCGGCAAAGTATGAAACGTCCGGCATTATATAGAATGCCTAGGCATTCTATATAATGCCGGACGTTTTTAGGCAAAGTATGAAATATGCGAAGTATTACATACATTCCCTAGGCATTGTATATAATTTCCAGGCATTGTATATAATGCCGGATGCTATTTAGGCAAAGTATGAAATAAACGTCCTGATGACGTTATTATGTAAATGATGTGCATGCAAGTAAGGATGACGGGTCACTGTTTTGGGGTGGTTCGGTCTATTGTGTTCTTCTTAGAGTACCCTCTCTAAAATGCGCCATTCTTGTTTCAAAAGACAGCCTCAGACTTAGCTTAGACAAACTATAAGCTTGTTCTAATTGTTATGGGTAGACCTCTTAGAAAAGTATGATCTTCTAATTTTTTTTTTTTAAAATTGAATATCCTCGATATACAGGATCTTTATAATTAAAGTTCCACTTTGAAATGGCTATAAAAATTAAACTACCCGACCAAATGTCATCAAACTTGGTAAATGTCTATAAGAAGTCATGGGATTTTAGTTCCCGCAAAAAAAAAAAAAAAAAAAAAAAAAAAAATAGTTCAAAAATTCACCAGCAGCGGAGAATGGCGCTGTATGCAATAGTGTTAAACAAATGTGAAATATGCAAATTTGTTTTACACGCCATGTGACTTTGCAGTTATAAAAGTGAGGCGCCTTGTCTGAGCTGTCAGTGTTCTGAGTCGACAATGTCTGTTACCATGCAAGACCGTGCTTTGCTCGTGAAATGTTACTATGAATGCGACAGCAATGAACGGAGGGCTTGACAAAAATTCCGTACTGTAAGAGGAAAACGCCGAGGTCCAATGGCACCGCAAGGTTTACGGCAAATTTGCGGTGAAAGACGTGTAAAACAAATTTGCATATTTCACATTTGTTTAACACTATTGCATACAGCGCTATTCTCCGCTGGTGGTAAATTTTTGAACTATTTCTTTTTTTTTGCGGGAACTAAAATCCCATGACCTCCTATAGACATTTACCAAGTTTGATGACATTTGGTCGGGTAGTTTTATTTTTATAGCCATTTCAAAGTGGAACTTTAATTATAAAGACCCTGTATATGCCTTATGTATCGAAACCCACTTCAAAAAATTATGGAAAAAAAATTTAATCTATTTGAATTCGAATTTTAAAATAATTTTTTTTGATTGTTTTTTTTTCTCTTCAAAATATAAATAAGTTACTGTTGCCTACATTTGAGAAGTCATGTTAAAAAAAATGATGCATTCTTATTATCAGAGGCTTTGTTCGACCCACAAAGTGTTAATCTATTTTTATTCAAATCAAGGAATGAAACTAATTCTTTGTCGGTGGTGAAACCAAAAGCTGATTGTGCCACTGAGGCCCCATCATGGAAAAAACAAGTAAGAAAAAGCAATTAGAAAAATTTAAATGTAAATACAAAGATAAATAAATGACGAACAATCACTTTAAAGTAGGTAAACTAAGACATAGTAAAGAGACGCCCACAAATACGAAAAATAATTAAAAATAAAGTTACTATTTTTACTCACTAACAATAAATAAAACCATTAGAAAAATCCATCCTAGTAGCCATCATAGGCGGTGAAAAAAGTATGATTTTGTTGACTATTATTCACGAAGTGCATCATGAAGAAGAGTTTATTGCTTACCACCAAGACTTAGAAATAATTTTCAAATACTGTTCATTTAATTTCCATTGAAAGCAAATGAATTTTAAAATCCAACGGTTTTTTTAAGAGAAAAAATTAACAACTAGACACCCGGAAATGATAACACTCATCGGAAAAATGTTTACAAAGCCTTCTTTAAAGTTGAAAGGTCAGATTTCCTACATTGACTTTTTTCGAATCGAAAGTGTGTGAAATGGGTTACTTATTATGAAAAGAAAATTAACATAAAACAAAAATAAATTCAAAATGTGGCAAACTTGAAGCGACGAAATTTGTTTTTATACATTTTGTTATCAGCAAAGGTAAAATTTTATTTTTCATTTCCAATTTCTGAAATCGAAAATAAATTCTGCTGTTTCAGAAAAAACATCGATATACATTCACTCCTATTGAGTTGGGAATTCAAAAACTTTTTTTTTCTGCAATGCTCAACACATAAAATAATAAAAGCGGTGTAAAAACATAATAATTTGAAATTGTTATCTTTTAGAATTTAATAAACCATCTTTTTCGTTCGAATTTAAGGTTTAATTCATTAAAATATCCAGTTTAATTGATTTAGAGCTAAACCTAAACATTCACAACTATGCAAGAAGAGCAAAGTGAGGATATTTAATAAGTAAAATAATTCTTATTTTATTTAATAAGGAATGAATAAGCATATATATTGTATGGGTTTGAAAGCAATTTAATATCATGAGTGGAAAACTCACAGAGAGGTGAACTGTTGGGTTTTGACATTATTTTGAAGAATGATTTACGATAATAATTTTTTTTTAATAGTTTTCAAATTTTGTAAAAGTGGTCACGTGTTTTCAACACTATTAAAAATGATTCTATTGATCCCTGGACAATCGAATAATTTTCAAATTTAGCCCTTTTTATAAAACAGAAAAAAACGAACCAGTTATTTTTGATAACAGATATCTCTTCCCTATACTTACAGTTAATAACAGGGACGGTATTTTCCAGCAAAGAACATCCAGGCTGCCTCCTCGCGTTATTCACAAAAAAATTCTGGTGTCCACATTTGCCAGCATCCAATTCTGCAAGACACAAAAAAATATTAATACTCATTGTGTCTGTTAAAGATGCTCGCTCATAACTTGAGCACTGATTCGAATAGTTCTCAAGGGATGGTTTGTGCACAGAATCAAAAATAGAAATTTCATGAATGAAAACCACTGTTATAGATTAAAACGTGAGTTGTTTGTAAAATAAATATTTAAAAAACCAT
Organism: Parasteatoda tepidariorum; assembly: GCF_982258835.1. Lineage (NCBI taxonomy): Eukaryota > Metazoa > Arthropoda > Arachnida > Araneae > Theridiidae > Parasteatoda > Parasteatoda tepidariorum. Next base: position 7,129,817 of record NC_141761.1, read on the forward strand.
TGTTCTTTAAGCTCACTAAGCTCATAGTTTAAACACAGTTGCAAAGCGTGCTAGAAACAAATATGCTGGCTAACGTAACTTATTGAAGAGTCAGTGCAAATGCGCATCCTTAACTGCATTTCAATTTACGGGATTATAAACTGAGATTAAATTCCAATACATTTTAATATCAACTATTAATAGTAATAATCAATCGTTCACATCTTTTTTTCTATCACAAATTTTAAATTGCTCAAACTTAATATTATTATCCTTTACTAGTGGGCTGCGCCCCCTGCTCGCTAACGCTCGCCAACCCCCGAAAATTGCTACGCAATCTTATATGGTTTGCTTCGCGTACCAAGATCGCTTCGCTCGCTACTAACTTAGGTACATTGCAAATGCACACAATTCTAAGAATTCAAAACAATCATTCAAATCCATATAAAAAAATTACATCTTTTTAGTAAATACTAAGTCATTAAAATAAATTTGAATTCAAATAAATGACATGTAATTCGTTAAACCTATTAGAAATGTGCTATAGTATAATTCGTGATATAAATCAAAAATCGTCAAATAATTCGTAATGTGTAAATTCGTGAAAAAAAGCGCTTTCGACAAAATACTAAAATAAAGATCTATCGACAAAGACTACTCACTTCTGCCTAGCTTAATAGTATGAGATTGCCGCAGTTGATGCTCTCTGGTTATTTCAGTTTCCGTTTTTAAAAGCGCTATATGTTGAGTCACCTCAGATAGATTTGGCATGTGACATTTTCAGCGGCAATCATGGGTCGATTCGCCGTGTAACAGAAATAGTAGCGTAATCAAAACAAAGCAAACGTTGCCACCGGCGGAAAAGAAATACAGCCAAAATTTGGGAGCCACGTAAGAGAATTATGTATATTAGATATTTAGATCTATTGGTAAACAGAAGTGATTTTTCTAAGTAATCATTTTTTTAAATAACATTTATGTTGTTATAACGTTATATTGTTGAAACAAATTTGATGAGTTCACATCTTTAATTTAATATTTTCGCTTGCCAAACGGTAGGATATATTAAATACTTTTTTTTTGCCTGCATCTCATTGTGCATGAAGCTGATCCTTAAGTTCTAAATCATTTAACAGATCTCTTTAACTGTAATTTATAACAGTATATTAATGTTATTTGCTCAAAAATAATAATTGTTAGATCACCTTTCTAAATAGCTTTATCTTAAAATTTAAGGCAGATTTACATTATAATACTAATAAAAAAACAGCAATTCTCTTAGTTTTAAACTCTTGAATTAAAAGCGTAATAATAGCAGTACAGGAAAATAACTTTAAGTTAGGGATTCAAAAATATTTATAGAAAAGCATGACTTTTATTAATTTTATACTGACTACAACCAAAACAATAAGGAGACGAATGAGGAAAAACTGGATCACACCACGTGATTTTCTGGCCACTAAAAATGCACCAACAACAATGAAAAACTACGACACCATCATTAGAATTTTATATATAGTCCTTTAAATACTTTATAAGACAACGCCATCAGGTTCTGATTTACACAAGTCTGATTCACAATTTTTTTTTTTTATAGTTAGCGTACGTTGTGTTTAAATAACAAAAATCACTACCCTACTAAACGAACACGTAACAAAGAAAAACGAAATGCATTCTAATTTGAATTTATTATACTTACAGATTATCTCGATCTGTACGAATTAAAATCTCAAAATGCTTGAAATTCCACTCATTAAAAAAGGCAGTCACCGAAGGCGGCTAGTTTTTCATTAACACCTCTCATTAATATTGTAATTTATTTCGAATAAAAGGTTTCATACATAGCATGCTATCCTTCTTATAAAAATATTATAAATATTTCTGAGGTTAAAAAGGCAAAGTTTTTCCATTTAAACTTTTATATATGTGTATCTAACGTCGTTGCCGAGTGGAAGGATTAAAACAGGTCATAGGCCGGGAAGGAGGGTACAAAATTTATTTATTAATTATTAGACAGAGCAGTCGTGAAAGTGTGTAAAAGTGAACAAGAAAAGTTGCTCTCCTTGGTTATATGTTAGGGAAAATCTTGTAAAGTAAATCCGTAAAATGTTTCAATTTAGGGAAAGAGGGAAATCTTAGTAGTTGCTATTGGTTTAGGAAATAGGTCGAACGTTTCCCACAGAGAGCAAAGGGAAAAATGTCCTGCTTTTAATTAAATGCATACTTGAGCCAAAAACAGATTTAAGAACAGGATGTGGCTTTAGAAAGTGTGAGAAAGTATTTCGATTAGAATAATTAATTAGGATAACATAAAAAGATTAATACAGTCAATTCGCTATAACTCGAAGTACGATAACTCGAATATTACTATAACTCGATTTTTTTATGAGGTCCCGACCCTTTTATCTTCAATTTCATGTTAATTATTCTCGATTACTCGAATTTTGCTCCCTTTAACTCGATTTTTTTTGGATCTTTTGAAGCAAGAAAAAAAAACAGGAGCTGATATCTTGCCACTTCCTTTGCAACACACGCACAATGTCTTTCGCACTCTTCATGGAGAAGCTAAAGCTGTCCCTCTTGAAGTATGTGAACAGTGATTAAATGAAACGTTACGAAATTTACTTCAAGGATGCAGTTAAAATGATGTTTTCAATATTGATGATTTTATGGGTTTATGATGGGTTTATTTTTTAAATGTCTTGCAAATAAGACTTTGATGTTTAAGGATGAAAACTGCTCAGGGGGTAAAATGAGCAAGGGACGTTTGACTGTCCTAGTTGAAGGAAATGCGTCTGGGACAGAGAAATTGCCCTTACTTGCTATCGGAAAATACCGAAATACCCGATGTTTCAAGAATGTAATAACATATCCTTTGGATTACAAGTCTAACAAAAAGTTTTGGATGACATCAGTATTATTTGAAGACTATGTAAGAAAATTGGATCGGAAATTCTTCGCTAAAAAAATAAAAGTGATATTCTTTATGGATAAATGCACAGCGCATAGTGATCTACCTAATTTGAAAGCAGTAAACTTGCAGTTTCTACCGCCAAATACAACAGCAAAATTGCAGCCGATGGACCAGGGTATCATTGCTTCTAACAGTCATATCGTAAATGGCTTGTCAGAAAAATGATCTTAAATATTGTAAGCATTTAGAAGATTTGTAATTAATAAGCATTAATTAAATAATGCGACAATATTTTGAAAGCCCAAAACCGAAACTAACGGTAAGTCGAACTTCCGATATGTCGAAGTTTTTCGTCAGTCCTATCAGATTCGAGTTATCGCAATTCACTGTAGAAGCTTTTTATGTCACGTATATATATATATATATATATATATATATATATATATATATATATATATATATATATATATATATATATATATATATATATATATATATATATATATATATATATATATATATATATATATATATATATAAATAAGACGCACTATAAGATTCTATTTAAAATATATATTATCAGGTGATACTATACAGCTGTATTGTTTTTACGCAATTGAAAGTAGCTTGCACCAGTTTACCGTTCGTGTATCCATTTGTGAAATGAGAATATAAATGTGACGATATATTATATAAATGTAGACTATTTATTATATCAGGTATTATTTTAGTATATTATAATAACTAGACCAAATGAATAGACGCACAGTTTTTTAATATGTTTTGAGCCAGTTTGTATGCAATACATTTCTATTGAAACATACATGCAATGGGTCTTTATTCAGGTGATTTTTTTTATATACTTCCTATTTGTATGTATTTTTAACGTATTGCATTACAATGTTAACCCATTGATAGACGAACGTAAGCAACCGGTTTCAGCCACGTCAAAACAATACAGCTGTATCACCTGATCATCAAGTTTTCACATAGAATCTTACAGCGCGTCGAATAATTTGACCACAGGGACTGTATATATATATATATATATATATATATATATATATATATATATATATATATATATATAGTATATATATATATATATATATATATATATATATATATATATATATATATATATATATATATATATGTATATATATATATGTATATATATATATGTATATATATATATATATATATATATATATATGTATATATAGTATATATATATATATATATATATATATAGTATATATATATATATATATATATATATATGTATATATATATATATATATATATATATATATATATACTATATATATATATATATATATATATATATATATATATATATATATATATATATATATATATATATATATATATGTATATATAGTATATATATATATATATATATATATATATATATATATATGTATATATAGTATATATATATATATATATATATATATATATATATATATATATATATATAGTATATATATATATATATATATATATATATATATATATATATATATATATATATATATATATATATATATATATATATATATATATATATATATATATATATATATATATATATTGTTAAGTGTTCGTGATATATTGATCTATTCATTAGCGGACTGTTGCAAACATATAACATTTATTTACAAACTTAATTACATAAAACTGACAAGATCATTGTAACAGGAAGATGCTAGAGTTGAATGGCAACTGAACAATAATGTGTTATATGATGTGAGCGCCGCCTAGTGGCATAATTTTGCAATTCTTAACATATATATATATATATATATATATATATATATATACATAAACGCACTGTGTATAGACTCAAAATATGACACTAGGTGTGTTTGTTCTATTTGCAGCAATAGAATTGTCACCACCCCCATGCTTACTGACGTCGTAGAAGGCATTTTGAGTCTTAATACAAAAAGGATGATTAAAAAGTCTCACGTTGTAGTCCGTAATCCCCATCACCACTCGTAATGATGACATCGACAAATAATGCATCTGTGGGTACGAGGCGTGTTTCTTCCGCTGTCCCCACAAAATTTCTCCCAGCTGGTGAAAGACCTGAAACAAAACCATTTGAAAGGTTCAATTTACGAACAAAATATTTCATGACACAGAGATAGATTTGTTTTTACTTAAAGGATGGCAGTTTGTTTTGCACTGGATACATTGTTAAAAAACTCTCACTGGACCATTTTGATTCTAGTTTATACTGCTCAACCACTCGACTTCGCGTGTTAGGTTAACCTAGTCAAACCAATTTTTCAGTTCCCTGACCAATTTTTTTAAAGGAAAAAAAAATGCAAAAAATCATCATATTTTTTTTTATTTCATTACTAAATTCAAGGAACTAAAACAAAACATAATACACAAGTTTTAAATTGCAACTTTAATTTCCAGATGTGTAAAAAATATTTAATTTACCATCTATCCCAAATGATCTCGGGCAATTGAAAAATATGAGTCTTTGTATGTGTTCACATCTTCATATTTTAAAAAATCCTCCGCATTACTTTTGCCCGCTAACGCCATTTTTTTATTCTTTCTTCTACGTCAATTCATTCACCATCGCATACACGATTTTATAAAACGCGTCTGCAGGCCCACAAATAGCACAAACAAAAATGGGTTAACTTCCTAACACAACTGATTATCATTATGTTTTGTTTTACTTGTTCCGGCCGAATAAAAACGTGATGAAACAAAACGCACTGCTACACCGGAGTTAACTCGGATAGTAAATGTTTGCAATGTATGCATACGCGAGTTAACTCGGGATAGTAAATGTTTGCAATGTATACATACGCGAGTTAACTCGGGATAGTAAATGTTTGCAATGTATACATACGCGAGTTAACTCGGGATAATGAGGGAAGCAGTTAATTGTTTGAAGTCCTTACATGAAATAAATTCTATGGAATGAGTCGTGACAGTTTAGTCTCCTGAAAAGTGCTTGCCTTTCATTTTTAATTTTCTTTTTAGAATTTAAAAAAGAAACACTCCAACGTTAGATTATCTAAACTCGTAGAAATGTTCAAAAATTAAGAATTTCATCTTGGAGGGAGAATCTCGCCAACTACCAGATTTTGAATTTAAATCTAATCAGATAATTCTTTGCGCCATCTATAGTTTTATAACTCAACTAAACTGTCACTTTTTTTTACCGTTCTTGGCACGGTGGATTTAAAAGTGACAACAATAAATTATTAATGTATACCTTACATGACAATTATTACTTACATAACACTATCGCTAGGCTTAACATTTATTTTTGCATTTTTTGCACTATTAGTTTCAATTAAATCGCAAACTTCATCTGTTTCTATTATATTTTTTAAAGCCTAACCTCAGTACATAACTATTTATAATATACACTCTATAACAAAACAATCGACGCTCCAAGAAGGAGTTGTCCGATTGAAACGAAAATTGGTGGATAGGAAGACAATGTACAGAATAGTAAATGATTAAAATTTCAGAACAATTCAATAATTTATTGCAGAGTTACAGTAACAAGTTCAATAAGGTGTTGACCCGCCTCTAGCCTGGATACAAGCTGCCACACGGCATGGCATAGACCGATAAAGCTCCCGGATGGTCTCTTGCGGTATTTCCTGCCCCATTCGATCCAATTGTCGAACGAGGTCATCAACATTCCGTGCCACATGCAATCGCCTTCCCATCATATCCCAGACATGCTCGATGGGAGAGAGATCTGGTGAACTGGCAGGCCAAGGAAGAGTTTGACAAGCTTGCAGACAGTTCATAGCAACACGTGCCGTATGTGGTCTGGCATTGTCCTGCTGAAAAACCAGCCCAGGGCGCTGCAAAAGGAACGGTAGCAAAACAGGTCTTAGGATGTCGTCGACGTACCGCTGTGCAGTAAGTGTACCTCTAATGACGACCAAAGGGGTCCGTCTGTCAAAGGAAATGGCACCCCAGACCATAATGCATTGTTGAGGGCCGGTGTGGCGTGCAATAGTGAAGGCAGGATCCCGCCCTCTTCCCTGTGCGTTTCTAAACGCGTCTTCGATGACCGTCAGGACACAGTTGGAAGCGGGATTCGTCGCTAAAGACTATACGTCCCCAGTCGGCATCATTCCAGCCTGATCGAGGCATGCACCACTGTAATCTGGCACCAAGAAGCAATCGGATGATTGCTTCTTGGTGAGTCGATTTTTTTTTGTTGTAGAGTGTATTTATCTTTAAGAATATCATCGTGATAAAATGATTTTTTTTTATTTATTTTATACATAATTGAATAATGAAAAACCTTACCGGTTATTCTTCCAAGGTTGGGAATTCTTTTTCCAATATATCCACAGGTGTGACAACCTAGGCTGAAACCGATCAAATGGATGCTTTCAGGTTTAATGCCTGTCACCGCCTTAAAAAGAAGAGAACTCTATACTACCTCTATTAAACTCACTCATTTTTTTAATAAAAAATATTGTATTATATCTAATGTACATAATTTTCCATAGAACGACTGGTACTTTAATAGGTTATTTTAGTTTTATTAAAACTTTTTATACCCCTGCAAAGTGAAATAATCTACTGGAATAAAACTTTGAAATGGTATAAAGTACTTGCCATCAAATATTTCAAAAACTTAGCGATTCTGGCAGCGATGACTCTAATGTTGGCGACAGACCTGAAATAAGGTATCTGAACGTGATCCCTGAAATCTGGCACAATTACATTGTAATGATAATTACTCAGGGCGGCATCTTTCTTATTCTGTAAATAAATAAACATTATATTAGAACATGGAAAAACGTGTTTTAATTTATAAGGTGAAAAACATGTGTGGTAGCAAAGTTATACATTTATTCCTTGTTATCAAGATGATTTAACCTTGGAGAGAGTTTTTTTATAACTCCAGGCAATTGAGCTCAAAAATAGACGTTACCGGGAAAAATCTGTTACCCATTGGCATAATGGTGTTGTTTTGGGTTTGATGGAGTGCGCACCTTATTTTCACGTCATCACACTGTGTTCAAGAGTTATACGGGCTACATCAAAGTAGTCGATATTGGAACTTTGAACTTGATAGTATATTTGAAGATTTGGAATTTGAGAAATTAAAATGGTTAAATTGTGTTATTAAATGTAAGAATACTATTTTAATTGTGTATGTTGATGATATTGTAATTTTTGGTAAAACACAAATTGATGTTAAGAATGCTATTTCACTAGTTAAAAGTAAATTAGAATTAACTGAATTCGGTCAGGTAAAATATTTGCTAGGTGTAAATTTTGATATGAACAATGGTGCTTTATTAATGCATCGGAATACGTATAGTGAGAAATTAAGGATAAAATTCCATCCGATAAAACTCGGATGTCAACTTCCTGAAAAAATAAATAAAAGTGATATTGTTGAAAACGACTTAATGGAACGATTTCCATATCGAACTTTAATCGGCTGTTTAACCTTTTTAGCTGATCGTACGAGACCCGACATTAGTTTTTCAGTAAATTTGATGTCTCAATTTTCAAATGGTTATACGTTCTAACATTGGAAAATCGTGGTAGATATAATGAATTATGTATTTAACACTAAGGATTACAAAATTAATTTAACTAAAGGTAAGAATTTAAATTTAATTTGTTTTTCTGATGCTAATTGGGGCTGTAGTTTAAGTAATCGCCATTCAACTAGTGGATATTTAATAAAATTTGGAGACGTAGTTTTTAGTTGGCGTTCAAGTGAACAAAAATGTATTGCCCTTACCTCAATGGAATCTGAGTTTGTTGCCTTGTGTGAAAGTTTGAAAGAAACAGTCTGGTTTTCTAGAGTAATTAATGAACTTATTATTCTGCCTGACAAAATTGTACCAAAAGTGTATTGTGACAATGCTATACATTTCTCTTAAAATAATTGTGAAATTTTTAAGACAAAACATATAGATATTGGATATAAATTTATTCGACAACTTATTGAAGAAAATCTAGTAGAATTAGTTCTTATTCATTCTAAGAATAACTCCTAACAAAACCATTATTGGGTAATAAATTAAAAGTTGTGAATAACATATTTTTCTTTGATATAGATCACACGACCGTATGTTGGAGTGGTTTGTTACTCCCCTGAATGCATTAAATTAACAGAATTAAGTTTCGGTCGTGTGTTGGCAACAGATATTTTATTTTCAGATAACGTAAGTGACGTCATCCGTGCATATCATTATGGAATCTGTATATAAGGTTTGCATTGTTGTAAGCATGGGTCTTCACTGTGTTTCCAGTGATGATGTACCATATTTTGTTAAGAGTACATATCATCACTCTACCATTATTATTAAAAGTTAATATTTTCAGTTGTATGCTGTATCGAGATGGTGCTGTATATGAAATAAGGAAATGTTTAAATCGTCTTTATATGACACTTCCACTCACTACTGTGCTAACGACTGTTTCATAATTTTTCTTTTTTATCCTTTTAGTTTTGTTATGCATTAAGTTGTTGAGTTTATTTTTGAGATATGGAGCCACTTCTTGAGTTGTGAATAAAAGAGAATTTCATCATTTGAACGATATTTTTTTTTATTGTTAAGAACAAGAAATTCTAACCTACAGTTCGAACTGGATCGTTTTCAATACTAATTCAAATGAAAGAGGGTCCCAAACTGATTGACACAGTCCCAAAGGGTAGAATTGAAGCAAGAAAAAAAAACGATGCCAAGGCTTAAACTTACCGAGGCTGAAAAAGCTAAAGCCAAAGAACGTAGACGAGAAAATCTTAAGCGTTACACACTAACGGAAAAACGAAAGGGTTCTGTTCATAAACGAAAGCGTAAATCCCGGGGGAAAAAATTAGAGAACAACCATTTTGCCAGTGGGTAGCCTATAGATCGCCTTTAGGTGATCACAATTTTTGTTTTATTTATTTAGTTTATATACATATTATAGCTGTGACGTTTTTTTTTCTCTTTCTTTTATTTGTGTCATTTGTACTACTTTGCATAATATCTATAGAGGATTTTATTTTTTATTCTTCCCTAAGAATTCTTTCAATTTTTGAAAAGCTTATTTTAAAACAAGTTAGAAAACATGTGAGACAAATCTCACAAAGTAACCCCTTTTTTTATTTTTTTAATACTTATGTTTCTGGGGGATTAATACTTGACTAATATACTTCAGTATTAATGGATCTCGGTAACATGTGACACCGAATCAATGTATTTTCTTTCAATATTATTACTTTTGCAGTAAGGGGCCGGGATAGCGTGTTAAGCCCATATCCAAGAAGTCGTGTGTTCGAATCTCACCGACCGAAGTATTCTCTTGTAGTAAATGGTAACTGGGTGCGCGTTAAAGCTGCCGAGTCACAAGGTTCTCCATATTCCCATAACAAACCGGTACCTCTGGGGGTAATGTATTGGAGATCGTTCTCTGGTTCAATTCAAAGTACGATCTGTGTATGTATTTATGAACGCCCATTCAAACAGGCTGTGACGTGTGTGTAGCTGAACTTGTGTTCCGCTCATGGAGGGAGACACTGAAAAAAAATGCACCCTCTGCCTTAAGATCGCTTGGTTTGACTTAGAAGACTCTCTGGTATTGGCATTAGAAGCAACAACAGGAGTTGTTTATTGCTTGGGGATATAATAAAACTCTATATCATTAAAGTGTCATAAATACAAAATTAAATTAAAAAAAACTTAACTAAAAAAGATAGAACAATTTTTTTGTTTCAAAACATTTAAAATAATATTTTATTTCAAATAAGTATGTACGGAATTGCCCGAAACTCCCTTTGCAACATAGCTGACAAATATAAGCGAGTTAGAGTAAATAAATAATGTGTTTTCCAAGTTGGATTTTCATTTTATTTTCACCAACAAGCATTTTTCAAGATTCTTTTAAGTACTAAGAAGTTTCCTGCTCACTTCGCTCAACAACCCTGCTATAATAGCCTCTTGTTCATCTTTGTTTCTTTTCGTTTTGTTTTTTTCGCTTAAAAGTCGATATTTTTCACCAACAAAAAAAAACATCATTTTGGTCACGAAATATATAATTATTGAAGTAATATGTAAGAAAAATGTGTTAGTATGTTAATCGTAACAAAACGAATGCGAAAAAATCAGCTGTATTTGAAAAATACATATTAGGATTAAATGAAGAAGTACACTATCTGAACGGTTTGCTTTTTTCGTTCAGTCATTCGAAAACGTTTTTTCTTTCAGCATTTGAAGTTTTATCTGAACTTACTTTTGAATTTACTCCCCAAGCCAACAGTTTTGATGGTTTTCCATCGATGAACTAACCTATTCCTGATGGTAACCATCATCTGAATGTAGGAATGATTTATGATGGTAACCATCATAAGAATAGCAATTTGTTTTGAGGGTTTGTTCATGTCACGAATTTCCGTCCTAGAATCTTAAAAATGACGATCATGAACCTCGGTCATCCCAACTTAGGAATTCGGAAATATATTTCGGCAAAAATATTTTTTGTGTGTAAAATATTTTTGCCGTAATGTTTGCCGTAATTTTTGTGTGTAAAATATTTACACACACACAACTGTAACCGTGTGTGTGTGTGTGGAGAGAGAGAAAAAAGGGGGGGAATGGGTGTTACCAGTTCTCTGTCGATGGAGCCCTGATCTGCCCAGTATGCGTGGATGTAGAGTTGAGTTGGCCAACTGGCATTGAAGGGAGATCCCAGAATGGATTTCTTGGTTTCTTGCAGCACGTAAGGCTTCTCGGGATTATGGGGTGTGAAGAGGTTGTAAGTGATGTTCTCGCAGTCCTCGGGTACGTTGGTGGCAACACGCATTGGATAATCATACCAGGGAGGGCCAGTCGAGAAGCACTCCAGATCTTCGATGCATTTCACCTTAAACCGAGCTGCAACGAAACAACACTTTATATGCATCTCTACTCAAGATAAAATGTGATAATAATAAGAAGGAAATAACAACAGGCGATAAAAATAGAACATTTTAAAGAGACTACTGTTCTAGTTCCTTAAATATTTTTCACTTGTGATGCTGCACTGTAACTATAATCGCTCTCCTGATTATCCCGAGTTAACGCGTGTATGAATATTTATTATAACGAGATAATTCGGGCGCAGCAGAATGTGTCTGTACGTTTATCACGTTTTGATTCGACCGGAAGCAAAAGAAGAAAAATACTGGAAGTTTGCCAAGTTTCGTTTGCTAATGTTTGTGGGACTGTATGTGTGCTTTTTTATATTGGATGTTTGCTGATTTGACATAGGTATCAATTCACTGTGTTTTAAGAACTATCCTACAAAGACTTTCCCCTTTAGATAGTAAAACGGACATTAAATGTTTTTTTAAACACAAAAAACTTGATTTTGTTCCTTCTATTTATGAAGGAAATTCGATTTTTGTGAGTTTTTTTTTCTTCAAAAAAATGGGTAACGGTTCATAAAGTATACATTAATTTATTTTTTAAAAAAAATTCCAGAAATGCTTGAATCGCAAATAAATGACTACAATGAGTGAATATAGTTTTAAAGCGCAATTAATTATAACATTCACGATGCATTTTAATGAGTTGTCTATTGCAAAAAGAGATCACTATTTTCATGAAAGATATATTTACTTCCATTAAAGATCTGTTTAAATGGCTTCCATTATGACTCAAGATATTTACTTTAAAATAAAACGATGTTCCTGGAGGAGGCAAAGAGGGTCGTTCCCTTCGCTAATCGAACACATATATATATATCGATTATTGAAGTCTTTCCATCAGGTATAAGAGAATCTATTTCGAATTTCGTAAATAGCAAAGCAAGCGATGCTCAAGGCCAATAGTTTGGTGAACACTTTTTAACTGTAAATACAGTCCCTGGTCAATTTATTAGAGGCACTCTATGTAAAATCTCAGATGATACTATGTGTATATGTTTCGGTGATGGGAATGTAAGGCGTCAAATGAAACAATATGGCAATGAAACATCTTCTTTAATTATAAAAGATAACAAACCATCAAGAAACTTCTCAAACTCCAATTAACAAGTTATTCGTTAAAAAACATTTAAAAGTTGTTATTAAAAGAACAATTAAAGCTTAAACTTTCGATTGTAAACATCTCATACTGTAGGTGGGCGTCACCGAATAGAAACGGAATATCGGTACTAAGTCTCGGAAGCTGCACAACAACCCTTTCGAAGGAACTTGAACTTGAACTAAGGTGTGATTCAGAGTGCCTGTCCGCGAAGCGGAAAATTGACTCTTTCATCGAAGATTGTGCCCGTGGGCACCTGGAATATTGTCTATAAGGGTGTAGGTGTTCCACAGTGGGGCTGTGGATGTCTTGGTGGGCGTGGCTTGGTGGGGTGAGCTCCGCCTCTACGTCTTTTCTGTGAGCAGCCTTTCGAAGGCAAACTGTCATCTCCTTAAGTACTGGACATCAGCCATTTCACTCCGTGCCTTGGCCTCCGGTTGATGCTCCTCCGCCAGTATTCATCCGCGCATGAACTATTCCGGTTCGTCCTCCTACCATCGGTCTGTGATCCAATACTCGATCCTTCTACCTCGACTTTACATGCTATCTCAGCCGTTGCAACCTCTACAGCTTTATTGATTTCAAGTGACTGGAACAAGTTTGCGCTTGTTTACGCTCTTGTGTTAATGGCTTAAATTAGACGACATGTAATATAAATTCGACATTATTTCAGTTTTTTTTTCGTCATTGAACAGCCGATCCACTTTTGGGTTTACGACTAGTAATGTTCAACTCCGTAGCCTTGTCATTTGGAACCAATCCAGAAGACAAGGAAACTTTTGCATCAGTACCCCCAGAGGTGTTGATTTGTTGTGGGAACATGGAGGACTTTGCGACTCGACAGATTTATTATGCATCAGTCACGATTTACTACTCGGGGAGTAATCGGCCGGGGGGGGGGGATCGAACCCATGAACTCTTGGACATGAGTCCAGTGCCCTACCCGCCAGGATATCCCGACCCAAAATTCGACGATTTTATTTTATAACCGTCGTTGTACAGCCGACCCAATTTTATGGCTTTACGACTACTCATGTTCAACTTCTTATACTTGTAATTTTGAACTCAATCCAGAAGACAAGGGAACTCCTGGATCAAGTACTAGGAAGCAATCTGCCTTCAAGGGGGGACTTTTTGACTGAACTAAACCGGATTCACGTTACATGCTGATGAAAAACCTCCCATTGCTAGCTCGACGGCAAGGGGACTCTAACCCCATGATCTGTCTACCACTGAGGATATTTCACGTCAGCACTATGGTCGGTGCAAGCCGAATGCGGAATTCGTATCGACTGGGATTCAAACCCGGTTCGCCTCATTGGAAGTTTGGTAGCCATAGCGAAGCTTTGAAACGTTATAACGGTAAAACTATAAAAGCCAGACTTCGCCACACTCTCCCCCCCCCCTCTCCCTATTTTGCAGAATGCTGAACCCGGTGAGGAAAGGTACGATTATTTAGATTAAGCAGGGATGATTGTGCTATGGAAAAAATCCGAATTTCCGGGTTTTTCGCAAACTGCGATCCAGAAGTTTCCGAAAATTCAAGGTCCAGAAGTTTAAAGAAATCATCGATTGCATTTATGTATAAAAAATTCTTGTAAATTTAATCAAAAATATTCGAACTAGAATATAAGAATTAGAATCTCTTTCGTTGGTTGATATTTTCTCAGGCAGAAGAATCAATGAGATTAGAGATAAAAGTAAATTTATAAATAATTGATCATTTAAATTATGCTGTCATTAGAGTTTCATAATTTGAAAATATCAATGACTTAAATTTATAAAGACTTTTATTTTTTGAAATGCGTCGTGAATGATTTTAATCAAGAAGAATTTTTGCGTTCATCTCACAATCATTCCTGGATTAAGTGAATTTATGGGTAAAATAAGGTTATTTAACTGCGGTCTCAGTTAACGTGCATTTTAAAACATTCGTTTAAGATATTGCACTTTACAGAATGGTCATCTGATCCATAGTTACAAACCTCATTTGATTTTTTTTCTTTTGTTTTGCTGATTGTGCATTTGCTAATGACGATTATTGACACATTTTGGTTTGTATGAATAGGAAAAGAAAACTTGAATAGCGCACAAATAAAGGAGATACGCGTGCCTTGTTTTTGTTTTATTTGTAAGCCTGCTGTTCATTGAGACATTAAATATCGAAACATTCTATTAACTGCTATAGTAGTATAAGAGTGTTACTTTAAATTTACATAATGCTTATTTTCATTCATTGTGTTTTACGTTTACTTTATCCAATTTATTTCAAATTATCCTTAAACAATATGCTTGTTATGAAAATGATATTTGATGTTACTGAATGTTTTTTACACGATTATTAATTTGATACCACAATAAATGATTTCTTACGATTACTGATTACTTGATATTACCATAAATGATTACTTACTATCATTGAAATAATGACTTAAGATTATTCATTTTATAATTCATTTATATATTCATTTTATAATTACCTGAGATGATACATTTGACCTTATTATAACTGATTACTGATGATTATTGACCATCTGATTCTACGATAAATGATTACTTACGATCTTTGGGATCCGGGTAGGTCCAACTTATGCATTCAATAGTCGATAAAGTAACAAGCCAAACAGCAACGATGCTGATGATATGCGCCATTTCGTTTCAACTGAAAAAGAATTATTTCGTGTTCTCTAGTTTTTCTCCCCGCAGCTGTTCTCTGGCGATTACCTCGATGGCCTGACTGATAAGAATCTTGACGTTCTCTTTTTTCTTAATACTTACCTATTCAATATTGAGGAAACTCTTAAATATTCCGTTAAAATGAGAAATCAAGGAGTGAGCATCAGACGGATAAAGGAATTCGAATGATCTTATTTTTTGAAGATTTTCTTTTTGATTATCTTAGAGTAATCATTAACGTTTGAAGAGATTTAATTTTGTTTGCGGAACCATTTATGAAGGAATTTTAATTTTGTTTGATCCACCATTAACCCTTTCGCGCCGATTGTCACAAATACGTGCCATCATAAAACCGTATCAATCAGGGGAAAACTGGTAACCAAAGTAGTTCTTTAGCAGTTTATTTGTGGGCGGGGTTATAATTGTTTGATTTATTTAATTCACAATTACTTTAGTTCAAAATAAAATTATTTAGATATATATATATGATTAAACTAACTATAATTAATAGATAGATTATATATATATGATTAAACTAACTATAATTAAAGTAAAAGCAAAGTAAGTCTGTGAAATTAGCAAAGCCTACATTTAAGCTACCGTTTTTTATTTATTTACATCCTGATTCTGATTTTGCACGAATGCTTTTATGAGTCACCCGTCCCCAAGGGGTTAAAAGGGAAGAACGTAAGAAAGTCTTTTAATAGATGTTACAAAATGCTGATCTGCGAATTTCAGTTAATTTCTCATGAAAACCGATTAACTACATTCCAAAACGTTAAAACGCCTTTTTTATGGATTATTTTTTAAATGCTTTTTTGCCTTTTTTTTCTATTTATACATCATTAATATATATCTTGAAAAGATTTACAACTCGTTTCATAGAACTTTTTAAATATTTTAACGTTATATATGTTACGTTACGTTATATATTAACGATATCTATGCTAATTTATGAGGTAGAGCATATTTTCTCATAAACATATTTGTTCCACGAAGGACTATTAAAATATGTAACTGCAATCTGGAAAGTATGACGTCATGAGACACAAATAATAGTTTAGTCGGGACAGCATTTGAAAGCTCCTTTATGTCAATTTTCTTTTCATACCCTATCTCTGGAGTTATTTAACAAATCAAAACATTTTTGACAGCAATACCAGCTTATCTAAAGATAATTTATTACAAAACATTAGTCAAATAGTTTTAATAATAAGATATACAGATTTTTAAATTATTTCAAGATATGTGTTTTAAATGTCAAAATTTCTGACATTTTGTGACTTAATTCATTGCAAAAAGGGGCCCAAATATTCCCACTTTAGATATGGGCTGCTACACGCACTCATAACTAAGCATGCCGATTAACAAAACAATTTTGGTATTAGGAGTGAGTACACAAACTAAATGAAGGTGAAGTAATATTCTTAATAAACAATGCCTATATAGCATATATAAATAATAAGCAAATACTTACAAAACAACCTATAAATCCAACCACTGTCATTTAAATTTATTATAAATGCTGTAATCATTATATGGAATGCATTCTGTAGTCTACATAGTTGCATAATTATTGTCTAAAATCAACCAGCAAAACATTATTATTTCACACATTGCCTAGGTATACTATAGTATGATGAATGAAAAACTGACCGAGGAAAAACAATCCATATTTCACACTTTGTCAAGACATTCTGTAAAATGACTCCTGAAAAACTTTCAGGCTTTCCTTACAAAGGTTAATGCACTTCTCATATTTCGTACCTTGCCTTAAGAGCATTTAGCATTCTATAAAAATGTTTAGGTGCATAATACAATGACTGGAGTCATTATAGAATAGTTCTCTTATAATAATATTTCGCCTAAAAACTTTCCGGTATTGTATGCAATGACGTGGCGTTTTACGAAATGGTGGCGTTTTATACATTGACAATAGCTGTTATAGTTAATGTATGAAATGCCAAATGATATGCATAGTTGCTTATTAATTGGATAGAAAGCCTAAAATCAACCTGTAAAGTTTGAAATGATAATCATTTCACACATTGCCTAGGCATACCATAGAATGATTCATTACAAACTGGTCAAGGAAAAAAATTATTCCTATTTCACTCGTTGCCGAGACTTCGTACCTTGAATTAAAAGCATTTAATTAAATACTAAGGCATTTATTGTAATAACACAGGTAGAATAATTCTCCTATTATAATATTTGCCAAAAACGTCAGGCATTGTATATACAAATGACCTGATATTTTATGCAATGATCTGACATTTTATATATTGACGATAACATAAAAAACTTATTTACTGAAAAGAAATATTCCTTTTATCATTCATTTTATTGTTTGTTTGGCGATCACCATTCTAACTCAAATACCTTTCAAGGAATAGATTGAATACCGGAATGCATTATGATTGAATCCTCGGAGTAACTCTGTTTTGCTTAAAACTTCATCCCAGTACCTCCAATTGGGAACTCGAACCCCTTCTCCTCTAATTAATACTTGAATCCACGGAATAACTGAGTTTTGATTAAAACTTGAACCCAGTTTCTTCAAATCAGTGCATAAATCCTCGGAGTAACTCTGTTTTGCTTAAAACTTGATCCCAGTACCTCCAATTGGGTACTCGAACCCCTTCTCCTCTAATTAATACTTGAATCCACGGAATAACTGAGTTTTGATTAAAACTTGAACCCAGTTTCTTCAAATCAGTGCATAAATCCTCGGAGTAACTCTGTTTTGCTTAAAACTTGATCCCAGTACCTCCAATTGGGTACTCGAACCCCTTCTCCTCTAATTAATACTTGAATCCACGGAATAACTGAGTTTTGATTAAAACTTGAACCCAGTTTCTTCAAATCAGTGCATAAATCCTCGGAGTAACTCTGTTTTGCTTAAAACTTGATCCCAGTACCTCCAATTGGGTACTCGAACCCCTTCTCCTCTAATTAATACTTGAATCCACGGAATAACTGAGTTTTGATTAAAACTTGAACCCAGTTTCTTCAAATCAGTGCATAAATCCTCGGAGTAACTCTGTTTTGCTTAAAACTTGATCCCAGTACCTCCAATTGGGTACTCGAACCCCTTCTCCTCTAATTAATACTTGAATCCACGGAATAACTGAGTTTTGATTAAAACTTGAACCCAGTTTCTTCAAATCAGTGCATAAATCCTCGGAGTAACTCTGTTTTGCTTAAAACTTCATCCCAGTACCTCCAATTGGGTACTCGAACCCCTTCTCCTCTAATTAATACTTGAATCCACGGAATAACTGAGTTTTGATTAAAACTTGAACCCAGTTTCTTCAAATCAGTGCATAAATCCTCGGAGTAACTCTGTTTTGCTTAAAACTTGATCCCAGTACCTCCAATTGGGTACTCGAACCCCTTCTCCTCTAATTAATACTTGAATCCACGGAATAACTGAGTTTTGATTAAAACTTGAACCCAGTTTCTTCAAATCAGTGCATAAATCCTCGGAGTAACTCTGTTTTGCTTAAAACTTGATCCCAGTACCTCCAATTGGGTACTCGAACCCCTTCTCCTCTAATTAATACTTGAATCCACGGAATAACTGAGTTTTGATTAAAACTTGAACCCAGTTTCTTCAAATCAGTGCATAAATCCTCGGAGTAACTCTGTTTTGCTTAAAACTTGATCCCAGTACCTCCAATTGGGTACTCGAACCCCTTCTCCTCTAATTAATACTTGAATCCACGGAATAACTGAGTTTTGATTAAAACTTGAACCCAGTTTCTTCAAATCAGTGCATAAATCCTCGGAGTAACTCTGTTTTGCTTAAAACTTGATCCCAGTACCTCCAATTGGGTACTCGAACCCCTTCTCCTCTAATTAATACTTGAATCCACGGAATAACTGAGTTTTGATTAAAACTTGAACCCAGTTTCTTCAAATCAGTGCATAAATCCTCGGAGTAACTCTGTTTTGCTTAAAACTTGATCCCAGTACCTCCAATTGGGTACTCGAACCCCTTCTCCTCTAATTAATACTTGAATCCACGGAATAACTGAGTTTTGATTAAAACTTGAACCCAGTTTCTTCAAATCAGTGCATAAATCCTCGGAGTAACTCTGTTTTGCTTAAAACTTGATCCCAGTACCTCCAATTGGGTACTCGAACCCCTTCTCCTCTAATTAATACTTGAATCCACGGAATAACTGAGTTTTGATTAAAACTTGAACCCAGTTTCTTCAAATCAGTGCATAAATCCTCGGAGTAACTCTGTTTTGCTTAAAACTTCATCCCAGTACCTCCAATTGGGTACTCGAACCCCTTCTCCTCTAATTAATACTTGAATCCACGGAATAACTGAGTTTTGATTAAAACTTGAACCCAGTTTCTTCAAATCAGTGCATAAATCCTCGGAGTAACTCTGTTTTGCTTAAAACTTCATCCCAGTACCTCCAATTGGGTACTCGAACCCCTTCTCCTCTAATTAATACTTGAATCCACGGAATAACTGAGTTTTGATTAAAACTTGAACCCAGTTTCTTCAAATCAGTGCATAAATCCTCGGAGTAACTCTGTTTTGCTTAAAACTTCATCCCAGTACCTCCAATTGGGTACTCGAACCCCTTCTCCTCTAATTAATACTTGAATCCACGGAATAACTGAGTTTTGATTAAAACTTGAACCCAGTTTCTTCAAATCAGTGCATAAATCCTCGGAGTAACTCTGTTTTGCTTAAAACTTGATCCCAGTACCTCCAATTGGGTACTCGAACCCCTTCTCCTCTAATTAATACTTGAATCCACGGAATAACTGAGTTTTGATTAAAACTTGAACCCAGTTTCTTCAAATCAGTGCATAAATCCTCGGAGTAACTCTGTTTTGCTTAAAACTTGATCCCAGTACCTCCAATTGGGTACTCGAACCCCTTCTCCTCTAATTAATACTTGAATCCACGGAATAACTGAGTTTTGATTAAAACTTGAACCCAGTTTCTTCAAATCAGTGCATAAATCCTCGGAGTAACTCTGTTTTGCTTAAAACTTGATCCCAGTACCTCCAATTGGGTACTCGAACCCCTTCTCCTCTAATTAATACTTGAATCTACGGAATTAGATATGATTGGATAGAGATATTAGATAGAATATTAGATAGAGATATGAATTTCATGAGCAACTTTCCCCGAGATAACTCAAAATTGACATTAAGCTGTCCAAACTTTGGATTGTTCTCGTGACCAAACTATTGGGTTTCCCAGATGGCTGCTAACTTTATGTTTTGAGATCAGAAATCCATCCAAAACAGGTGTTCACAGAAAATTCAGAGAAAATGTGTTTTGAGGTCGGATTTCTGAATTTAAAAATATCGTCTGCACTAATATATATCTATCTATCTATATCTATCTATCTATCTATCTATCTATCTATCTATCTATCTATCTATCTATCTATCTATCTATCCAAAGTAGTTGTTGTTGTAGTTCATTTATGTCGCACTAGAGCTGCACAATTGCCGACGGTCTGGGAAACTTCCCTGAGGATGATCCGAAGACATGTCATCACAATTTCGATCCTCTACAGAGGGGATGGCTCCCCCGCTTCGGTAGCCCGACGACCTGCACGCAAAGTCGAGCACTTTACAGTAGAACAGTGTAACGAGGACCCATACCGCACACCCTCGTTCCCTACGCACACGGATCCAAGTGGTCATCCACCCGCACACTGACCGCAGCCAGTGATGCTTGACTTTGGTGATCTGCTGGGAACCGCGTCTTAACGATCAATCCACTGCGGGACTTAAAAAAGTAAGCATAATTAATTTACTTCTAATTATCGTCCCAGTAGAAATTTACATTTATATCACCATAGAAAAATAATTTTATACAATGCGAGTTTGATACTTTTTATTCAAAAACAGATATTATTATTAAGATACTTTTAAATGCAGAAACCAAAATTACTAAATATTTTAATTAAGGTCATTAAGCATTGTGGGTGGGTTGTTGTAGCAGGTGTGACATTTTATTTAAGCATTCCCACAACATCATTTTAAATTGAGCACAAATGTAATCTTAACAACTATTAAACAAAAGTAGATAATTTGAAGGAGAATTTATAAATTGCAACAATAACAATACTCTAATCTAATTTAGATTAATAAATCAAAATTAGCCTCATTTGAGCATGTGGCAGTGCGTACAATTGTTTATTAACTCAGTATAAATTGATAAATTGTTGTTTCCTCCGTAAATATATATTTGTAAATAATGTATGATTAAGAAAATAAGTTTAAAGTTATTCTGTTGATATTTTTAAAAAAACGGCACTTTTTTAGCAGTTAAATATCCCCGTAAATTTGCGTTATTTTATAGAAATTTTTATTTTTTTTTAAAAATGTAATATTAGGGGCAGAATTTTTTTTTTCTCGATTTACTTAAATAAAAAAAAAGGAATATAAAATAAGAATCATTGAAATCTAATATTCAAATAATTATAAAGTCAGCATAAGATTGTAGATTCTGCGTTTGAAATTAAACAAAATTTAACACAATTATTATTTTTTTAAATTAAAAATTTTAAATCACTTAAATACTAAATGTTTCCTATTTGTTAAATATGTATTTTAGGACTTTTAGCGCCGTATTTATTATACATTAGTCTCTTTTTCCGGAGTAGGAATAGCAAAAGAAGATCATGAAATCAGCTGAAAGAAATCGAAGAAAACCCCCTTAAGTATGCAGACTATCTACAAAAAACAGAGAAAGTGACAAAGCGAGGAAGAAAAAGGTAAAACTGAGAAAAAACAATTTCAGAGACAAAATCTGAATGATAGGCAAAGAAAAATATTATTGTTAAGTTTTGATGTTATTACTGTATCATTTGTTAGTTTTAAAAAAAATCCTCTTTCTAAATATTTGCATTACGCCCACAACGAAAACTCTGAATATTTACTACTCAAGCAAGAAAGTAATTTAATTTTTGAAAAAAAAATACTTATTTAAACATAATTGTTTTTTTTTTATAACGGCAGTCATTGAACTTTTTACGTGCTTCGCCTACCTAGGACGATGCCGGAAGTGTTACCCAGTGGGTACCTGTAAACTTAAGTCACGGTGGCGAGCAACATTACCCACAGATACCCGTTTTATAGCCACATTCATACATCACACAATATTGAGAACAACACATGCCCGGAATTCGCAGTCAGGTACCACTGAGCCATCTGGCCGGCTAAACATAATTGTCAAACAAAAGTTCCCAGAATTTTGAGTTTTTGATGAGGCTATTGTGCAGCCTTAGTTCGATGTAAATAAAGTACCTTTCCTGAAAGAAGTTTCGACTAGTAGTAAAAACCAGTTGTTACCAATTTTCTCACGACAAAATATGAGTAGGGGAGAGTTGGATAAAACGGGATACCATTATTGTTTATATTTACTACGGAATATCTGTTCAGGAAAACCATACATTATTTTTTTTGTAGCTACAACATTTATCGAAGTACACAAGAAACATATTTTAAACTAATTTTACTGACTGTGAAATAGAAAAAAAAATTAATTTCCAAACTCTTACATATCCCGTTTTAGCATACCTGGGTTGGATAAAACGGGATAGGGTTTACAATGTTTAAATTTTTGCATATATATAAATATAAAATTATAAATAATGCAAATATATTAATAATATTGTTTATACATAAAAAAGCTCAAGTCTTCATCAGAGAAATACATTACAATTAGTTCTAAAGAAAGATGTGAAATCCTAGAGTCGAAAATAAAATGCTTAATAACGAACGTTAATAAACAAATTTTGCATTACTATATAAAAAGACTAAATTTTTCAAAAATATATATAGCTAATATAAATAAGTTGTTTAAAAAGCCTAGGCCTACATTAATATATGGCTATTTTAAAAGGTAATAATCCAACAAATAAATAGGTGGATAAAACGGGACATAAAAAACTCTATCCCATTTTATCCAACTCACAAGTGTCCCGTTTTGTCCGACTCCGACACTTTTTGAAACAAACATGGCTGCTGCCTAAATATGAAGAGAAAATTAGATAGACTGCACATCAAAATATTGGTAAATAAATGATTAATTAAATTTAATACTCACCGGAATTTTATTCCCATATGTGTAGGCAGTACAATGTAAAAAACAACGCACGTAAATATAGAAAATGGCTAAAAAAATAGAGTAAAAAAGTTCTGAGACTTATAACTTTCTATCAAATAGTGATCTCGAGGCGGGACGCACCGAGAATGATATAATCACGGTCGAATAACACGTTTCTGTCGTTGTCCACAAGATAGCTGCAATAGTCTGGTCCCAAGGCGACGTATCCCATTTTGTCCGACTATCCCGTTTTATCCAACTCTCCCCTACCCTCTCTAGTTCTAAAGTTAAAAGCTTTTGTGTATTATTCCCTTGTTAAGTGACAAACTTTTCAACAGGTGTTGTTGTTTTTTTATCTCGATTTAAAATTTCTGTGCTTGAAAAACGCTGATGCAATTCAGTAACTTTCGTAGAAAGAACTCGTGACTTTCTTTTGTTAATGATCAAGTTCTTTGATTCTCGGCCACCCTTGCAATTGAAGCGAAGTATATCAATACATATTATTCATAAATTTACGGGTTTGAGAGAGAGTTCCACCTAGGCTGAGTAGTCTCGCCATTCAAGAAAATCTTCAGCAGCGTGAGCGTAGCGGGTTCGAATTCCACGACAATTCTGGATTCATCTTTGTGATGTCTTTCTCTTACTTGAACTATCTGCTCTGCAAATTGACAAGATCTTATAAGCCGTACTTCTTGAAGAGCATACACAGGTACATTTATTTACGTCGCACTAGAGCTGTACAATGGGCTATTGGCGACGGTGTGGGAAATATCTCTGAGGATGATCCGGAGACAACATTCATACGTCACAGCCCGTTTGACAGGCAGAACACATTTACACTCCACCCATCCTCAGATCATAATTTTGACCTGCATTTGACCAGAGCATGATCAATCTAGGGTCCAGTACACCCAGAGGTCTTGATTTGTTATACGATTTTGGTAGACTTTGTGACCCAGATAGATTTAACGGACACTGGTCACTATTTTGAAAACCCCCTTCCAACTTCTTCGGCAGACGAAATCGAACTCATGACCTTTCGAACATGGGTTGTTGTTGTTGTTACTTTACGTCGCACTAGAGCTGCACAATGGGCTATTGGCGAAGGTCTGGGAAACATCCCTGAGGATGATCCGAAGACTTGTCATCACAATTTTGATCCTCTACAGAGGGGATGGCACCCCCGCTTCGGTAGCCCGACGACCTGCACGCGAAGTCGAGCACTTTACGGTAGAACAGTTTAACGAGGACCGCACACCCTCGATCCCTACGCAGACTGATCCAAGTGATCACCCACCCGCACACTGACCGCAGCCAGTGATGCTTGACTTCGGTGTACTGCTGGGCACCGGGTCTTTACGATCAGTCCATTGCGGAGCGAGCGTTATCAGAAGGAGAATACTTCTAGCGCAAGGAGTTTCTAAGAATAAAACATACATGCGTGTTCAATTAAGGCTTATAAACCTTTGTCAAGTAGAAAGAAAGATAGCACAATACAGAGAAGGACATCACATCCTGGATTACGGTGAGATTCGAACCCGCCACCTCCACGCTTAACAGAGCGTTTGGTGGGCGATACAACTCCGCCTGGGAGACACCGGTTCTAAGCATATAAAATTTCACTCATTAAACAAAAACAAGAGACCAGATGCGATCTCACACACATTTTTTTAAAAAAAAAATATATAAAAGCGCTTGTATTCAATTTTCTTTGCCCACGAGTGTTGAAAAAGGCTGCAGAATACTGTGCTTTCATATTGAAGTTTGTGGGTGCTACGAATTAGTTACAAAGTTTAATCGTATAAGGTAAGTTGACTATCGTTACTTGTAGTATTTTTTTTTTAAATAAGCAGGTCAAGTTTTCAAAATTTTTACTGGATTATATTTATATACTGATTTTAAAGTTTTTCAGCTTACTTTCTTAGGTGTTTTAAGAGTATAAAATAAGTAATTTAATCCTCTATAAAGTGTTACACTTATTGTTCTTTTTAAGCTATTTTGACTTTATTTTCATAAAGTAAATGAACCTCATTTTTTTTTTTTACTGCACGCTAAATAATTAATCTTAATATTATTCTTATAGTCCTAATATGTGCATCGCATTCAGAATTTAATTAAAAGAAATTAGCTGTACTTTATTTTAGATTCCAGAAGAAGCATTTAAAATATTCCGATGTATAAAAATGTGTGTTAAAAGCTTGAAATTTGTTAAATACTCATAACATTCTGTAATTTATACCAAAAAAATTGAAAAAATTCTTAATGGAAAAATCAAACTTATTTTCAAGCTCTTGTCTTTTTTTTTTAGCAGAAGAGGGAAACTTTTTATTCGAAAAAAAAAATTTTTTTTTTGGAAAACTATTTAAAAACTAATTTTTGACTCTTACTTTTTACCTAATTTTTAAACTATTTCGTTTTAAATTTATCCAAATTAATATTTTGCAATACTTAATGAAATACTTTTTTACAATACTTAAGCAATACTACTTTGTATTTACTTTCTCGTTACTTTTTACTTAATGGAAACAATCTAAATATTAAGGAGTGTTAGTGAGCAGCAACATTTGGTTCCGTAGTCAGCATATACGAACGTTTAAAACTGAAGTTATCATTAATACATATTAGCAAAAGTTTATACAGGTATTTCTTTATGAAAGGAAATACAGGAATTATTAGACAATTTTAATAACATCTTGAAACACAGAGTTCAATATATTTTACAACTTTTTGATGCAATTTTATTATTTATGTTATACTTTTATGATTTAAGTATCTGTAATTTTAATTTTTCAAAAGTAACGACTCTTAATGATATTATTTCTTTCAGCTTACATGACAATGATTTCTGTAGAAATTAGAATTTAACTGGACTACAGTAAGGACGTCGAAATGTTTGAAAGGAGAAATTTAGCTGGAGATGAGACTACAGTAATAAAGGAAACGTTTGCTGCGAAAGTACATGAAAGAAAACAAAGATAAGCATTTTTTCTCCTTAACTTGTATTGTTTTAACCCTTACCAGTGTAATATTCTGAAGTTATTTTTTGCCAGTGTGTAGAATTAGATTTGTTAATATAATACTTGAAAATCTTGATAATATAATACTTCAAATGCTTAATTCTATAATGTGTCTAAATTTAAGATTATTTTAATCCATGCTAAATTGTTGGACGTAAAAGAAATATTGAAATAGGAAAGTGATCCAATGATTAGAGTTAAAATGATTTATTTTTTCTTGGGTTTGATTTATTATTTTTTTGAAATCATCCTAGAGGTTTATGTTTAACGTCTTTAGACCAAACACCGAATATTTAAAACTTAATTGCTACTTTTTAAAATCTTAATCTCTTGTAAAATCTTTCCTGATACTCAAAATACTGTAATAATACTCAATAAAATACTCAAATACTGTATTCTGTCGTAAATTTTAAGATAGTCTCCATAGTTTTAGGAAAGTAATGTAATTAAATTTTATTCAATTGCATAAATTGAAATTCATAATTCACTTATCTGAGACTTTTAAATTCTAAGTTATTTAAAAAATGTGGGGACATATTTTGAAATATTTTCTATCATACGGAATTCCCAAATTATTATTAAAAATCTAAAATTTTACTAAACTGATTAATCATAGATGCATACTATTTTAAAGTACACAGATAAATTTACAGTTTCATTTTCAAACTCAAAAGGCATGTAATATGCATATGAGTATTTAAAGAGGGAAAGAAATTATTAAACTGAGTTTTCTTAAAGTTATTAGAGCTGAGCGGTAATCTATTTTCTAAATACTTTCATAAAAATTTCTCGTGCTATGACTTTAAGACCAGGTCTTATAAAACTTAATATCTTAATACTCAGTTTTAAATAGTTTAGATTTTTATATTGTAAGTGAGGTTTGAATCTTAATCACTTTCCGACTAGCTAGAGCTATCAATCCTCTCATGAAACTCCGTGCACAGTAATGAAAGTTTTCTGACTACTGAACAAAAATTTACGTCTAAATTTTATCGCCATCAACTTTTTAATTAGTTTTTTGACTCTTTATAACAGAACAAATTGAACATTTTTCTGACCATCCAATAGAAATCAAAAGGGAACTTGGTCAATCTAAATTTGCCATCTTTTCGACAAACTATTCTGCTCAAATATTAGATTTTTGCTAGAGAATTTCCAAAGATTCCGTCAATTTATGACTAAGAGACCTCAAATGCCTCTATTTTTTGATTTAGATCAGACATGACATTTTTTTTTCTTTTGTCTGCTTGAAAAACTTAGTTTTAAAATTTTCATTTCTCAAAATTAGTTTCTAAAGTGTGTATATTGCAGTTCCTAATGCTCGAAATGTTGAAATATCTAAAAAAGAAACTCTAAAAATTATTGATTTATCAAGTTTCACCTTTATTTAATTTAGGAGGTTATCTATATTTATTCGTAATAAATTTAAATTTATTTGAGGCAATACAAGAGGTACAATTGAGGTGAAATTTTTAATTTTCAAAATTATCTTTACCTAGCCTATAAACATTTATGAATTGAAATTCCAATCAATTCAGTTGCATTATCTGATTAATTATGAACTATCATTAATACTATCACACGTTTGACTCTAAAATATTTTTGTCAAATTACGAAGTATTCATTTAAATTAGTCACATTTTCAAGAACTGTCAGTCGGAGATTTTTTTTTTCAATTAGTCATAAACTAGAATTTTTAACTTAGTGAAATAGGTTAATTTTTTTTCAATTTGACTTATGCAACTTGATGTTAATGTACAGATTGACTCTTGTAATAGTTTATAGAAATCGGAAAACAAAGAATTTAAAAAACTTTTTTAAAACATTTGACTTAATGAGCCACTAACGTTATACTCAGTTCAAACTTTGCAGATTGCTAAGCCTGTAAATAATTAAATTTCTTAAAGGTTCTTGACAAATAATTAAGTGTGTGACTATAGGAATGTGATTCAACACCTAGAAGTTAATTTAAGTGTTGCATGTCTGACTAAATTTTATTTTTATATATCGCAATGTGATATTAAAATATTTTGACGAACATACAACATTTATGTATTTTATGATATGTTACAAGCATTAAATATTTACAAAATGATGACAAATTTAATGCTTGACGTGCTGTTAAGTATGTAGCTGTAGATAAAAAAAATTGAATTTTTTTCTTTTTATATGTGCTTTAAAAACATAATTTAAATTGTATAAAATTTCATAAGACTGTTAGCAAAAATCTCCTTGTATTAGTTAAAATTTAGTTTTTGACAAGATTTTTGTATGATAAAAACAGATATTTTCATCTCGTCTTACAACGCTCGTATGAAATCTTCTAAACAATTGGATAAAATTATTTTTAATTTAATTTGAGTCACGGTGGTTCAGAGGATAGAGCCTTTGAATGAGGTGAACTGGATTCGAATCCCAGCGATGGCTGGGCGATACGAATTCTGCACCCAGCCCGCACCGACCACAGTTCCTAGGGGTTTCCGCCATTGACTTCAAAATGCTATTGAAGATATAATTTTTAGCAAATTAATTTTAGTCAGTGTCATCTCATAATGCAGTAAAACTACTGGTGTTGGCGTCATGAAAATAGGATGGATGGAAAAATTTAGCATCCATAAAAATTATCATTATTGATATAATATGTAAAAACAAATTTTTCAATTATGAAGAATAGAACTATTTTAAATAAATTTTTTTTTTGTTTACGTTTGCATTTAATATATCATAAGAATTGGTTAGCTTTAAAATATGAGAAGGTTTGGCTTGTTTGTGTGAGGTACTTAGTTTTTTCTGAAATATTTTTTTTCCTGATAACTTTCAACTCTAGAAGTGAATGATAGTGCCTTTAGTGACTGAAAGGTGTTGTATATATATTGTTGAGAGGTGGTGTCAGAGTGCTCTAAATGAGAGCGTCTCATAAATATTTTGAATACATTTTAATCTACTTATTGGTTTTTGTCACATTTGCACTTTGCGTAATGTAACAATTCTCTTTTATTAGTCTTTTAATAAAAAATTAAAAGAAGACTTAAATTCGAGTCAATTGTTATATGACACAAATGAAGTAAATTATTGTATATTACTGCTTTTAGTTATTAACTTAAAATATATATATATAGTATGTAACTAATGAAGTATTATAATTATAAAAACTAAGAAATACAACAGTCAATAACTTTTGTATCATTGTAAGGGTATATTCAGAATTTGATTAATGTGAAACATTTATTTTGAAATTTAAATAACGTCTTATTTTAGTGAAATAAAATTAGACTGAAATTTAAAATACGCGAAATAAAGATTTAATAAAAAAGTAAGATTTAAATAAAAATGTTACGTTACTCAAAGTGTAAATGTTTTTTGTTGACATTTTGTGTGTTTCCTTATTTAACCTTTTCGTGCAAAAGGTTTGCGGGAGAGGTTTTAAGTCTCTCCTAAAGGTTTTATTCGACACAATCTATGCAAAATTCCTCCCAAAAGTGGTCGTATATAGAGGTGGTAACTTTTCTGGAAGTATATATATTTTCCTTCCTTCCTTCCTCAATGGCACGACAGCCCCGGGTGGGTCCTGGCCTTCTCAATCAACTTCCTCCAGGCCTGCCTCTGCCTGGCAGTTGTCTTCCAGTTTGAGACTTTTAAGACTGAAAAGTCTTTCCACGCAGTCGGCCCATCTCAGCTTTGGTCGACCTCTGGGCCTTGATCCGATGGGCTAAGCCGAAAAGATTATGTTTGTCGAACGCTCTCTGTTCATTCGAATGATGTGACCAGCCCATTTAATTCTTTGAATTTTTACATACTTGACAACATCAGGCTCTCTAAGGGCCCGATGAAGTTCTGAGTTTGAACGTCTGTACCAAGTACCATCAACTTGTTTGCCCCCAAAAATGGATCTTAGGATCCGACGTTCGAAGATTCCCAAGGAATTCTCATCTTTCTGTGTTGTTGTCAAAGTTTCTGAGGCATATGTTAGGATAGGTCTGATTAAGCATTTATAAATTAACACTTTAGTATCTCTTTTTTAGTAGGTTTAATTTTAAATATTTTTTTAATCCATGAAAACATTTACTTGCACTATTGATTATTTGTATTTCGGGTGCGATATTGCCATTAACGTTGACTTCAGAACCAAGAAACAAAACTGTTTACTTTTTCAAACTTGTATTCACCAATTTGCAAGTGAGTTGTAGAATCAGTTATTTTGGTGCATTGCATATACTTGGTTTTCTCCTGGTTAATAGTGAGATGCATTTTTTCTGCCTCTTTTTCCATGGATAGAAAAGCTTGCTTTAAGTCAGATTGTGTTCGTGCTATGATGTCAATGTCATCGGCAAAAGCGAATATTTGGACACACTTATGAAAGATATGTCCTCTGGTATTGATTTCTGAATCTCTGATAATTTTTTCTAATGCCAAATTGAAGAGTAGGCATGCCAAAGCATCGCCTTGCCTTACACCATTTTTTACCTCCATTGGTTCCGAGAAGTCATTTTGGATTTTAACTTTCTGCATGGTCTTACACAGTGTAAGTGTGGTGAGTCGTACAAGCTTGTCCGGGATATTGAATTCTCGCATAGCTTCAATGAGTCGCTTCCGGTTTACACTGTCGTAAGCAGTTTCGAAATCCACAAATAGGTGGTGGGTACAAATTCCAAATTCCCTGGTCTTTTCCAGAATCTGTCTTATGCGAAATATTTGGTCAGTTGTAGACCTGCCCTTCCTAAAACCGCACTGGTATTCACCAATGATGTTTTCTACATAGGGGCTGTTTTGACTATTGGCCTTATGCGCAATACTAGAAATAATTGATTCAGGATTTTGAGGCGCGGCTGCTGGCTCCTCATTTCGCTTTTCTGAGTGATTTGTTATTATCGGTTTCTCTTTCCCAAAACAAAACAGTTCGTTATGATTTTGACTCATACATTTTTTACATCGAACATTTTCCTGGCATTCTACACTCAAATGACCTTTACATAAGCATTTAAAACAGCGACCTTCTCTTTTTAATTTAGCCCTTTTCTCAAAAAGTGATAATAAGCGACAATTTAAAGAATCGTGTCCCTTAAAACAAAATATGCAATTTTTATCTTTTATGATAGTAGTTAAAGCGGAAGTGTGCGGATTATTTCTTTTCGCGTATGATTCGTTTGCCGAACGATATGGAGGGGAATAATCAATTTTTGGTTGTGTTAGCTGTAATGACGATTCTCTCGATTCTAATTCGATTTTGATAAACTTCATTAATTCATTTACATTAAACTGACCTTTAGATTCTTTTATTTTGTTATATCCCAAACTAACATCAGGAGGTAATAGTTTTAGAATTATGGGACACAAAAGCTGGCCATACGAACCAGATGCGACCTTCAAACTTTCAAAGGAACGAATATTAATTTCAAGTTGATCATATAAATTTCGAAACGCTCTCAAATTAGAGTTTTTCACGGGTTCTAAATTAAGGAGTTTAGTCATGTGACCATTAATTACAAGATCCTCTCGTCCAAATCTATCAGATATTAATTTTATGCATTTGTCATAATTAGAATCTGTCAAACAAAAACCCTAAATCGAATTTAATGCCAAACCACCCAACGAATTTTTCAAGTAATGGAATTTTTCGACATTTGATAATTCGGTATTTTTATGCACTGCATCTTCAAATTGGGCCCAAAATTCAAGCCATAAACAGAGGCAAAGTTAATTTCGGTAAAGAAATCAATTTTTTGTGTTCTATCATGGGAGTTCTATTTAATGAACTTAGAGGTAAATTTTCGTAACTAGAAACCGATTGCGTTTCTTCATTAATTTTATCAATTTTTCGTTTAACTTTACTTTTCCATTTTAAAATTTTCTCCGAATATTCATCAACCGAAATTATTTCCCTTTAAATTTCGTCAACTGAAATAAATGCCTCTATCTTTATGTTAAGTTTTACAAGCTCATATTCTTTTTCAATGAATTGATCGTATAAGGTTTTTAGTTCTTCAATGTAAATCTTCTTAAAGAAGCTAGGAAGGCATCAGAAGTCAGATCACTTACAAGTTCTAAGTGAACTGCTTTTGTGGATAAACACACAAATAAACAAACATAGCATTTCATAGTCTTCACACCTCTTCCTTTTCTGGATTTCACTTGGAAAGGACCGGCATAATCAGTTCCAACAATGGAGAAAACTCGGGAAGGTGTTACTCTTACTGAAGGTAAATCAGACATAAATTGTGTCAAAATTCTAGCATTTTGACGATGACATTTTACACAACTGGAGATAGTCTTTCTGACAAGATTCTTGACACCAATTATCCAATATTCTTGCGTTAATGCTGATAATGTCATTTGAATAGTTCCATGTAGATGGCTTTCATGAAAATATCTCACAATTATCGTTGATAAATGATGACCTTTTGGGAGAAGTATTGGATGTTTTCGACGGTCAGAAAGATTGGAATTCAATCTTCCAACTCGGAGCAGTCCCGATGAGTTAAGAAAGGGTGCCAAAGGCAACAGATTGCTATTTTTTGGGAGTGTCTTCTCTTTATGCAGATATTCTATTTCAGTACCAAAAGCATATTCTTGAACTATCTTCACCAGAGATTTTCTAGAATTTTGAATCTCTGCAGTTGTTACATACAGTATCAATGCAGTTGTATGCAGTTGTATGCAGTTGTTACATTTCTTAACAACCACTAATCTTTGCAGCTGGAAACTTGCAATTTAAAATAAATCTTCTACACCAGGCAAATACTCTTTGCAATTTAGTCCATGACGAAATTTTATTTATGACGTTCATAAAATCAGGCTGGCTTTCTTCCTTGCAATCATTCATATTAATGTTCATGGGCTTGATTCGTTTCTCAATACGAACTTCATCGTCCAAGTGTTCGCTATTCCAAGAGCTAAAACCTTTACCATTATTCCATTCTGACTCTTCAAGTCTCAGCCAAGGAGGTCCATGCCTGTATTTATCTTCTTTCAATTCGCTTGCATTGCACCCACGTGTCAGCAAATCAGCAGGATTATCGATACCACAGCAATGTCTCCAATTTTCTGGTTCAGTTTTCGCTTGAACTTCCATTACTCTGTTCCCTACAAAGGGTTTCCAATTGCTAGCACACCCCTTGATCCAATGTAAAGTCACCATGGAATCACTCCATAAATAATAATTGTTCGTTATGTGGAAAACACTTCTCAAGGAGTCTAGCACTCTTGCACCAAGGACAGCGGATAAAAGCTCTAGTCTCGGTAACGTAATTTTCCTAACAGGTGCAACTCGAGCTTTTGCAAGGACAAAGCTAACTTCATACTGTCCTGATTCATTCATGTATCTGAGGTAAGCTATAGTACCGAAAGCTAATTCACTAGCATCGCAGAAAACATGTATCTGAAAATCGATGTTCTCTCGACTAGACCTAGGAAAGTACCAACGAGGTATAATAATGTCTTTCAGTTTCGGAACTTCAAATGTCCATTTCTTCCATTTTCTTCTCAAATCATTAGGTAACTCATCATCCCATCCAAGTCCTCTTTGCCAAGTAACTTGCAACAATACCTTTGCTCGAATCGTGAATGCAGCTATAAACCCGATAGGGTCAAAAATCATGCATGATAGTTGCAAAATGGCACGCTTCGTGCAAATAGTACTTGAGAGAGAACAGTTTATGGATGATAAATCCAATTTCAGTTCATCTTTCACGGTGTCCCATATGACACCTAGTACCTTAATAGGAATCAAACTATTTTTGGAAGGTTCTTCGAATTTCGTTTCTTGCCAATATTGCGACAGTTCGATGCTGTTAGTTTTAAAGTCACGTGAATAGTAAATGTTAACTTTTGTTTTATGTATATGTAGTTTTAGTTCTCTATGTGTTTTGTCTCAATAAAGTTGTGTAATTAAAACCGGCATGGTAAGTGATTATTTTTCCCGAGACAAAAAAAACAACCTTTTTTCAGGGGCTAAGTCTGTTAAATAGAATTTTTGAAAAGACTTTGTATGCAGTGCAGAGCATACTGATACCCCGGTAGTTTGAACATTCAAGAATGTCTCCTTTTTTGTGTATAAGACAAACAGTGCTGTGTTTCCATTCTTCCGGGAGTATCTCTTTTTCCCATACCGATGTTAGAATATTATGTATGGCCTTTAACCCATCTGGTCCTGAGTTTTTGATGAATTCTGGTGATATCAAATCTGGGCCAGGAGCCTTGCTGTTAAGTTTTTGAACTGCTTCTTCAACCTCAATCATTGAAAGAGGTGCAATACATTCTTGGTTAACGTTTGGTAAACAGGACTCTGTCTGAACGCACTCTACATTAAGTAGGTTGTCGAAGTGTTCATTCCACCTATTGAGAATGTCGGTTTTATCGCTTAAAATATCTCCATCTTTATTTCTGCAAAGGTTAGTTCTAGGTTTGAACTCCTGACGACCAAAGTTAATGCCACGAAAGAAAGCTCTGCTCTCATTAGACCCTCGGAGATGTTCGACATCCTTAAAGAGGTCTTCGTGAAAAAACTTTTTCTTCAACCTATGAACTTTCTTTTCTTCTCTTCTTGCAGTTTTGTATTTCTCTACTGATGCTCTCGTGTGTTTTTTACTGAGCATCATATTATATGCATCGTTTTTTCTTTGGGTCGCGTTGCGACATTCCGTATCAAACCAATCCTTTTTCTCAGCTCTTTTTATTTTGCTTATTACATTATCACATGTGTCCAATAGGGCTTCTTTGAAAGAAGTCCACTTTCCATCTATGCAATCAATATTTTCGATTGCTTTTTCATCAAGCTTCATAGTTAGTTGTGACTGAAAGTCATCCCTGACTCTAGGGGTCTTTAATTGTTCGCAGTCGCATTTCTCAAGACGTTTCCCATGACATTTACGTGCATTAGATAGTTTGGCAACAACTATAACTTTAGAAACAACTTTAGCAGTTTCGAGAACTGCCTAGCTGTGTAGTATTTTTTGTGTCTAATACTTTAATTACAGAAAACATTAAAATAAAGTAGAACAATTATAATTTAGTACAATAACTAAAAGTTTATCTCATCACTTTAAAATAACGAAATGTATATATAGTGCATAAATAGTTGGTACTTTAATTTTTAAAAACTCCAGTTTTTCTTTTGAAGAAAAGTGAATTAAATACAAAACTTTCGACATCGTAATTGCAAAAACTCTAATTACTTAATTTATGAATGTCGTTTTGCGCTAGTTCAATCTGTTTTACACAACTTTTGGTCTTCAAGCTAAAAAATTCAAAACTGCATGTGCAAAAGTTTCCACGTTTCTTTGGTTTTGCCTTCATCAAATTGTTGTACTGCTTTGTTGTAAATAGTAAATGAAATACATCATACGGAGCCAAACGAGTCGTCATACCAAAAGGATTCTAGTTTTGCCGCACAAAGAATAAATACACTGAAATTGTGAGGAATAAAATCATTTCAAAATACTCTATTTACATGTTTTACAAATTCATAGCTCAGAATTATTTACAGATTGGAATCAAATACTTAGACAGGATAGACTATACACATTGTATAATGATCATAGTTATTATATATAAGTTTTAATGAATGAAATAAAATTAAAAATTTCCATTCATAAATACAGAATTAGTAGACTTTGGCTTTTAATATGCGATTTAAAAATATATTATACGAATCCAAGATTTAAAGCAAAATATTCGACAGATAAAGCAGGAGGGAGTTAATTAAATAAACATGTTTACCGTTCTACATACTGTAACTTTCAATTAAAATGGCTATATATACATTAAAATTAATAAATTTTATAAACTTGACGTCAAACATAAAATTTAAATAAAAACATAAATTGCTTTTAGATTAATCGGGATACGTAGTTTAAAACAATTTTAGAAATTGCGCTTTAAAACTTGTATGTACATCGCATTCAGAATTTAATTAAAAGAAATGTATTTTATTTTAGATTCTAGAAAAAATATTTAAAATATGATATCGATGTATAAAAATGTTTGTTAAAAGTTTGAAATTTGTTAAATATTAATAACATTCCGCAATTTATACCTAAAAAAAATTGCAAAAATTCTTAATGAAAAAATTAAACTTATTTCAAGCTCTTGTCTTTTTTATAGAGTGGTTGAACTATTTATTAGAAAAACAATTTTTTGGAAAACTAAAGTGATTTTTGACTCGTACTTTTTACCCAATTTTTAAAAACTATTTTATTTGCAGTTAAACCTAATTAATATTTTGCAATTCTTAATGAAATACTTTTCCACAATACTTAAACAAGACTACTTTGTATTTACTTTGTCATTACTTTTTACTTAATGGAAACAAATTCACTTATTTTATAAAAAATAACTTTGCATAATCTCGCGCCTGCTGTAACTGTAGTTAGAAAATAAGTTTTCTAAATCTAATTTTTAAGGAGTGTTAGTGACCAGCAACATTTGGTTCCGTACTCAACATATACGAAAGTTTAAAATTGAAGTTATCTTTGTCAGTAGAAGTTTCTAAGCGAATACAGGTATTTCTTTATTAAAGAAAATACAGGAGTTATAAGACAACTTTAATAACCTCTCAAAACACAGCGTTCAATATATTTTACAACCTTTTGATGCAATTTTATTATTTACGTTATCCTTTTATGATTTAAGTATCTGTAATTTTAGTTTTTTAAAAGTAACGATGCTATTTCTTAATGATATTATTTGTTTCAGGTTACATGGTAATGATTTCTGTGGAAATTCCAATTTAACTGGAGATGCGACTACAATAAGGATGATAAAAACTATGTAAGAAGAAATTTAACTGGAGATGAGACTACAATAATAAAGGAAACGTTTGCTCGAGTTGTGAAAGTACATGAAGAAAACAAAGATAAGATTTTTTCTCCTTACCTTATATTGCTTTAACCTATATTTTATCTTAAGCTATTTTTGCCAGTTTGTAAAATTAGATTTGTTAATATAATACTTGAAGATCTTCAAATGCTTAATTCTATAATGTGTCTAAATTTAAGATTATTTTAATCTACGATAAATTGTTGAACGTAAAAGAAATATTGAAATAAGAAAGTGAGTCAATGATTAGAGTGAAAATGATGTATTTTTTCTTGGTTTGATTTCATTATTTTTTTGAAATCATCTTAGAGGTTTGAATTCCTTTTTAACGTCTTTAGACCAAACACACAGTGTACCAAATATTTAAAGCTTGATTTCATTTTTTTTTAAATCTTTATCTCTTGTGAAATAACCTTTCCTGATACTCTAAATGCAATGCCACTGTATTATAACGTAAATTTTAGGATAGTCTCCTTAGTTTTAGGAAAATAATGTATTTAAATTTGGCTCAATTGCATTAATTGAATTTAAAAATTCATTTATTTGAGACTTGTAAGTTATTTAAAAAATTTGGGGACATATATTGAAATTTTTTCCTTCATACGGAATTTTCAAAACGTCCCAAATTATTTTTAAAAATCTAAAATTTTACAAAACTGATTAATCATAGATGCATACTATTTTAAAGTAAACAGATAAATGTATAGTTTAATTTTAATAATTAGATTGACTAACTATTCTGCTCATATATTAGATTTGTGCTAGAGAATTTCCAAAGATTCAGTCAATTTACGACTAATTAAGAGACCTCAAATACCTCTTTTATTATTACCACGTTTATATTAACTTGTCTTCGTGTATGTCTGTTCTGGTGGAATTTCTGTAATCGATTTTAAACTAACTTTCCTGCTAGCTACGAACTTCAAATTTGGCACATAGTTCAGAATTAGATGTCAATGCATTTAAATGAAGAGAAAGAAGACATACAAAGTAAAATAAAATTATCGAGAAAATATGAATTTTTCTTTAGTCTTTTGTTGTCGATTCGATTATTTCAAATTAGTGTCACATGTCAGTCGAAAAGTTTTGTGTACAGTGAGTGAAAAAATTGAGATTTTGGAAGTGAGTACAAAAAAAATCAAAAATATTTTTAAAAATTACGTTTTTTTAGTGAAGAATAATAATTAAAAAATAAAAATTTGAAAAACGAAAAATGTGGGGCGCATGAAATACATAACAGTACATATACACATTTTCTTACTCATACACATGCACAGCTACATACACATCCACAATCAGTTACAATTACAGATATACATACACATATGCTCATGAGCAGTCATACACACTAATATAACATTACTGGTATGTATTTCACGAGCCCCACGTTTTTCGTTTTTCAAATTTTTATTTTTTAATTATTCTCCACTTAAAAGACTTAATTTTTAAAAATATTTTTTATTTTGATTTTTTTTTTGTTTTAAATCAGACATGACATTTTCCCTTCAGTCTGCTTGAAAAAACGTAAATTTGAAACTTTTATTTTTCAAAATTAGTTTTTAAAGTGTGTGTATATTGTAGTTCGTAATGCTCGAAATGTTGAAATATCTAAAAAAGAAACTCTAAAAATTATCGATTTATCAAGTTTCACCTTTATTTAATTTAGGAGTTAATCTATATTTTTATTCGCAGTAAATTTAAATTTGAGGCAATACAAGAGATACAATGAGGTGAAAGTTTTTTAATTTTCAAAATTATCTTTACCTAGCCTATAAACATTTATGAATTTAAATTCCAATCAATTCAGTTGCATTATCTGATTAATTATTGTCTATCTTTAATACTGTGTCACTTTTGTGTCTAAAATATTTTTGTCGAATGACTAAGCATTAATTTAAATTTGTCCCATTTTCAAGAACTGCCAGTCAGAGTTCAGGTTTTTTTCAATTAGGCATAAAATATTAGAATTTTTGATTTGGAGAAATAAGTTCAATTTTCTTCAATTTGACGTATAAAACTTGATGTTGATGTACAGATTGATTCTTTTAATAGTTTATAGTATTCGAAAAACAATGAATTGTAAAAAAAATATTTAAAACGTTGGACTTAATGAATCACTAATGTTATATTCAGTTCAAACTTTGCAGATTGCTAAGCCTGTGAATGTTTAAGTTTCTTTAAGGTTTTTGGCAAATAATTAAATGTGCAAAATATGGAATGTGATTCAACACTTGGAAACTAATTTAAGTTTATGTATGACTGAATTTTATTTTTATATATCTCAATGTGATATTAAAATATTTTGACGAACATATAACATTTATGTATTTCATGATATGTTACAAACATTAAATATTTGCAAAATGATGACAAATTTAATGCTTGACGTGTGGTTAGTAGATGTGGCTGTAGATAAAACAAATTGTTTTGAATTTTCTTTTTAAATCACTTAAGCTTTAAAAATCACTTAAGTTGCATAAAATTTAATAAAATTGTTAGCAAAAATCTCTTTGTATTACTTACAAAATTTAGTTTTTGACAAGAGTTTTGTACGATAAAAACCAGTATTTTCATCCTGTCTTACAACGTTTGTATGAAATCTTCTAAACAATGGCACAAAAATATTTTTAATTTGAGTCATGGTGGTTCAGAGGATAGAGCCTTTGAATGAGGTGAACTGGATTCGAATCCCAGCGATGGCTGGGCGATACGAATTCTGCATCCAGCCCGTACAGACCACAGTGCTGTGCCTTCTTAGGGGTTACCGCCATTGACTTCAAAATGTTATTGAAGATACAATTTTTAGCAAATTAATTTTAGTCAGTGTCATCTCATGAGGCAGAAAGGCCACTCTTGTTGGCGTCATAGAGACAGAATAGATGGAAAAAATTTATAGCATCAATAAAAATGATCTATTGTTATAATTATGTGTAAAAACAAATTTTCCAATTATGAAGAATAGAACTATTTTGAAGTTTTTTTTTTGTTTACGCTGACATTTAATATATCATAAAAATTGGTTAGCTTTAAAATATGAACGTTTGGTTTGTTTGTGTGAGATACTTAGTTTCTTCCAAAATAAATTTTTTTCTAATTTTAAACTCGGGAAGTGAATCATTGATAGCATTGTCTTTAGTGCACTCTGACTGAAAGGTTGTATATATTGTTCAGAGATGGTCAAATAGTGCTCTAAATGAGAGATAGAAATAGAGGTGGTAGCTACATCTTTTCTGGAAGTTACTTTTTAGTGTTATTGAGTAATAAATACTTTACACAAAGTAGTGTATTAGAGCGTTTTTGGTGTAATGCAGCACAGTATGGTGTTTCACTGCACCACTTATCTGTCAAATAGTTGCAATCATTGTTGGTGTTGCAATACATAAAAATTTTTAGTGTAATGAACACTTAAATTAACCCTTTTCCTTACATAAATTAAGCGAACAATATTTTTGTTTTCAGAATTGCTGCTAGAAATTACCGCCACCACTGAATGTTCCTTCATCGCCAACTACAGTTATTCTGCTACACCATATGTCTCAATTGAAACTTCTCCAATCAGGTTTTCAGTGTTTTTATTGACTGCTTTTCTTATCTTCCATGCTTTTCACAAATTTGATTGTTGTAAGATGTCAATTTATGATACGGATATTTTAGAAATTAATTTCCATTTTCTTTTTGAAATCTAAATTAAATTTTAAAAACTTAAGCTAAAAAAATATTCAGTTAAGAAAATTTTCATTTTGGCTTTAATATTTCGGCAGTTTTTGCCATAATGTAACTTTCAGATAAATTATCTCTAAATACTTTTTAATATCTACTTTTCAAGTATATCAAAATTTAGAACAAATAAACATGGTTTTATGGACGTTTCTGTTAATTGACAAATCTTAAGAAATCTGTTTCATCTTCAGGCACACAGTATCCTCAACAGTAGAATATTCACGCTTTGTAATTTAATTGCATCACTTGATATTTATAAACAAATACCATCCCTTTTTTAAAGAAACTTTTACCTGGGCCACATTCTTATTAAAAAGCATTGCTTGAAAAA
Source organism: Parasteatoda tepidariorum (assembly GCF_982258835.1). NCBI lineage: Eukaryota > Metazoa > Arthropoda > Arachnida > Araneae > Theridiidae > Parasteatoda > Parasteatoda tepidariorum. Next base: position 7,171,407 of record NC_141761.1, read on the forward strand.
TTTATGCACCGAATTTTTTAGAATGTTTAAGGTGCGTTCTGATGTAAAATATTTAGATTCGAACTTGTAAAATTTTTTTTGGCCTAGTAATTTTGGCCTAAATTAGCGAAAACTATCAAGTTTTTTTCAGTGATTTCGTTTTTCCGAAGTTTAATAACGACTTGCCTCAAATTTCTATTTAGTATTAAGTCTTATTTTTGGTTGTCTCTCTTTTAAAGTATAAGAAATGAAAGTGAAAGCATAGATATTTAAAAATAAACAAGTGAGAAATGAGCAAAAACAACTTTAGCAGTTTCGAGAACTGCCTAGCTGTGTAGTACATTTTGTGTCTAATACTTTAATTACAGAAAACATTAAAATAAAGTAGAACAATTATAATTTAGTACAATAACTTAAACTAAAAAATTATCTCATCACTTTAAAGTAACGAAATTTATATAGTGTATAAATAGTTGGTACTTTAATTTTTAAAAACTCCAGTTTTTATTTTGAAGAAAAGTGAATTAAATACAACTTTCAACATCGTAATTGCGAAAACTCTAATTACTTAATTTATGAATGTGTTTTGCGCTGGTTCAATCTGTTTTACACAACTTCTGGTCTTCAAGCTAAAAAATTCAAAAGTGCATGTGCAAAAGTTTCCACGTTTGTTTGGTTTTGCCTTCATCAAATTGTTGTACTGCTTTGTTGTAAATAGTAAATGTAATACATCATACGGAGCCAAACGAGTCGTCATACCAAAAGGATGCTAATTTTGCCCCACAAAGAATTCCACACAAAGAATAAATACATTGAAATTGTGAGGAATAAAATAATTTCAAAATACTCTATTTACATGTTTTACAAATTCATAGCTCAGAATTATCTACAAATTGGAATTAAATACTTAGACAGGATAAACTATACACATTGTATAATGTTCATAGTTATTATATATCATTAAAACTTATATATAAGTTAAAATTTAATGATATTTAAGTAAAAATATAAATTGCTTTTAGATTAATCGGGATACATAATGTAAAATTGTTTTAGAAACTGCGTTTTAAAAAGCAGAAAAATGTCAAAGTTTCTTAAATTTTTTAAAATTTGCGTGCAATTTTTTATTAAAGCACTTAAATGCTATTTTATATTTTTAAAGATTAATGAAATTTAAATTTTTTACGCTTGACTAATTTTCATAATGTTTTAGAAAGTTAAATGTCTTATTTTTGCTGCTGGAGTAACAAATAACTCCTAATATACTAATTACTTAATTTACCTTAACATTACCCTAACACTAACTTGCTGCTTCAGTAGTGAAATAAGTCCTTTAGATTCGTTTAGAACATTATCATGCAGAAATATGTGAATTGGATTTTTCAGAATAAGAGCCGTATTTAGTTAGTTTTCTAGAAATTTTGAGATTTAATAATCATCTTGTATAAATTTTTACAATTACAATACATCAGACTTATTGAAAGTCAAAACGCAGTATGTAAAACAGTCTGTTTATTTTAACGAATACATTATAATGAATTCTTTCAAATACTTAACAGTTTAAAATTACAAAATCTAAACTTTTTCAAAGATAGCAAATTTTTAATGAAACAATTCAGTTTTCTTCAAAGAAACAAATACTTAATATCTTACGAAATAATTCATTACTTTATTGTGAAAGTCCAGTGTTGTACTTTGTACCGTTCTTGGACTTTCAAGCTTCACTTTTGCAATTATTGAAATATTTTTAGTATTTATAATAAATTTCTCGAAGTTACTTTTACTCTTTAAATAAAGTTAAATGATAAATTCGTAGAACCAAGTTTTATCTTTTAGTCCCATCAACTTTAAAAATTTTAGCTGATAAAAGCTTAACATTTTTTAAGAGCTGGTCAAAACAAAATGTAATGCAATTATCCACAATACCACATGTAGTTTACGAAGACAGTGCACATTTTCTTAACTCACTTCCCCCCCCCCCCCATTCAATACAATATTATCCTGTAATACAAGCCCAGGCTTTGCTGTATTCGATGCTGCTGCAATCCATTAGAAACTATGACATAATTAGTAATCGAAGAAATAATATAAGTCGCACTTTTGCAGATCTCTAATTTTGAAAAAAAAAAACTTAGTGTCCATTTCTTAGAGGAAAAAAGATTCCTAATAAAACAAAGTGACTTCTAAAATGGTTCTACAGAAGCATAATATTTAAGAGGCTGAATAAATTAATTAGCATAATAAGCAATTTAAAGTCGAATAAAAGAGATCTTCTTTCTGTCAGGGTAGTTAACCAAAAGTTATTTGCTATCAATTTTCCCTTTACCCTTTATTTGACGTTTTTCGAATCTCCCTTGTTGACAGCTTGCAAATATTCGATATTATGAGTTGGTTATCAGTTAAAGTAAATTTGATATCTAAAATTTAATCTTTTAAACATTTCTAATTTGAGCTAATTAAAAATCAGTTTAAAACTTCTGATGAGGCTATATTTAAGAAATTTCTGCTCTCTTCTATTCCTGATTCGTAATAACTCAGCTACAGCAATAGATCAATTAACGGATAAGATTTTAAGTACGTAGGTCCTAATACTGAGTACTGAGATTTCTTTATGAGTTTATTATAGAAAACTACATTCGTCATCGGATATTTTTTTTTGTTGCGAAGTGCGTTGAATTTGTAGGATATATTTATAAATTAATTTATAATATAAGATCTAAGGACGAACCAATGCAAACGGTAACGTGATCTCTGTTGATATGCTGGCTTTAAAGATTCTCGTTCGCTTTGCTAAGAAAAATATTTGACTCAAATATTGAGTGATTATCAAACATTATAATTGATAAATATTATAAACACAAATATTTGACGTAAACTGAGCTTTTTTTTTTAAAGGTCCTCGGTACTTTTCTCATACAATATATTACTTAAATTCTACCCTGTCTGTTATGTAAATCTGTGTGCCTGATGTGTTTAGTTACAATTATGTACTGCTTGAATAGGCAGGCAATGCGGTTTTGATTTTAATAAAAGTACGAGTTATAATTTAGTTTGTAAAATACAATAAATTGATCACAATTTTAATAAAAAAATTCCAAAGTTAAATGATTAAGGACTTTTTACGCAAACTTCAGTTACAAAAAAATCAGTTTTTTTACCAACTGATGGTTCTGCACGTAAAGTCTTATTTTAACCTGCATTCTTCTCCGCTTAGCAAAAATCAGTTATTTCCGTGTAGTTAGATAGGAAAACAGTGAATAAAGTAGTAAAATTTCTCCAAACTTGACAATTTGCTGTACCGCTACGAGAGGAAATACTAGCTTTAACAGAAAAGTCAAATTTTAGAAAAATAGCCTAATTACAGAGCGTTTTAATCAGACTGTATAGACCTTGGAAGGGATCTTTTGGGGATGAAAGTAGAATCTCACTCGCTCAAAACGTTAGAACTTTTTGATAGCAGGGAATAGTGTACAGGTATTTATCTATTTAGCCTACAATCTCAATTTGATATATTCAAAAAGAGTTCACTAGATATTCTGCACAATAAACTACGGAATTCAGGGTCGATTTGATACTATCGAGATTCATAGATTTCTAAACAATGAACTTGATTATTATTCTTCGAAAACTTTCTTTTCAATTCGCAGACTTCTATATCATAAGTACAGATGTGCTAGACTAAAATTTCGAAATCTCTGAACAAGTGTGGAATGGGAATTGGTAGACGGCCGTTCTGCTCCCTCTTCGAGCTCTACACTTGTTCAGCTGTTTCGAGAATTTTAGGTTCTTTCGTGTGCATTGCCGTACATGAAATATACCAAAAATAAGGGATGGGGTAGGCTTACAAACTGCGTGAACCTGGGCTTAGAGACGGGTCGTATGTGCGTAAGCCGAAGAAGCCCAGCTCTTACTGTTGACTAACATACAAAAGTTTGTTTTGTTAAATTAGGCACTATATGCTCGCAATAGAAGATTTGCGATAATTAAATTTTAAACTGTTGGAATGGCTATGAATAAGGTTCTTTTGGATCGCAAGATTTGAGCCCTGAAAAACTTCTAGAGATTTAAAATAACTTAAAACTGGAAAGTTCATTGTTCTTAGAAATCCATGATTAACTTGAGCTGCTATAATGTTTCCAACTTGGAGACTGATGGCTCAGGGGATAGAGCGTTCCTCAACCATTGAGGTGCTGCGGGTTCGAATTCCAGCCACAGCTGGTCGATACGAATTCCACTTTCGTCTTGCACTGACCACAGTTCTGACGTGAAATATCCTGAGTGGCAGACGGATCATAGGTTAGTCCTCTTGCCGTAACACTAACCGTTAGATGTTCTCATGGCCTTCCTCTCAGTTTAACGCAAATGCTGGTTGGTTTCATCAAAAAGTCGTCCACGAAGGCGAATTTTTCCAAATACTTGATTCAGGAATTCCTTTTTCTTCTGGATTGAGTTCAACATTATAAGGCTATGGAGTTGAACTTTAGTAATCGTAAACCCAAAAATTAGGTCTGCTGTTTTCAACGACTGTTAAAATATAAAAAAAGATATAAAACTGAGATTGCCAATAGTAATTGATCTATAAATGTTTTAAAGTTTCTTTCAAATTGGGTTTATTTGGAATGGTACTAATTGCGCTAATTTTTAAAAAATTCTGGATACTGCTAAACAAATATTTAAGTTTTATGCTGAACTAGTAAAGCCATCACACTTGCTCGATTTCTGAAAGTCTGTATAAAAATAATAATGAAATTTTCGTAAATTTTGGAATTTTTGCAAGGTTTCAGTGGATATAAGCAACTCGTACTTTTATTAAAATCTAATGAACAGATTTTATTACTTACCGAAGGGAGTTAAATTGCTTAGAAATAGCATTTAATAGTTTTCATTAAATTCTAAGTTTTTAAATTAACTATGAAGTTTGTTAAGTTGTACATTTTAGTTGCACTCTTTTAAGTTGAATGCGCAACTCTAGCGGAATTACTGAAACCCTAGTTTATCCTAAATATCAGTTAAATGGACAAACTGTTTATTAGTGGGCGTTTTCTGCGTTTTTTAGATTTCATGTATAATCCGTATTTAATAGCAGTGTAATACTCTGCGTATAATGCAAATGAAATGAATACTATCAAATATGAGTACTTGAAAAGATTCATTAATTTTTATATTTTTTCATAATGTGTATGCTGTTTATGTATGTTGTTGAAAACTTCTATATTAGGAAAGATATATTGTATTAATTTTTATTTTAAACTCTTTCATTAGTAAGGCTCATTTACCACTAAAAGTATACACATGAAAGAAAATTATTAGTGCAAAAAATCTTGTCTTTAACTCTTAAACTACAAATAGAAAACAAACTTTAATATAGAACTCTACAATTCAGGTTAACTATTTGCTACTATAAAATTAATCCAAATCAGTTAAGCATATAATATTTAAAAGATATTATTGAATAAAAATGCCAGAGTTTAAATAATCAGCTATCAAAATATAACAAATGTTCTAAATTTATGACAGTTGAATTAATTTTAAAGTTTAACATTCAAATCGCAAAATTTCTTACAGATACGACCGGTTAGATCTGATATAGAGTATAAGCTTAGATACCCGAATATTTGATTTAATAACGCATAAAAATGATTCACTGTAAGCTTTTTTAAATTGCAAATGTTAAGTTTCTTTTGGTCTTAAAATACATTACTACTTTTGCGCTTAAAACTGAATCGATCGTTTTGAAAAGGGGATCCCCTTCACTTTGGATCCAATGAAGAAATCCCCTTTTCAAAATGCCAAGTTCAGCTTTAACTCTACAAGTTATTTCAAAATTTAAGTTTTTAAACAAATAAAATCTAAACTATAATTTAAACTTAACTTTCATAGAATAAACTTTCCTTGCCCACTACAATATTTTAAAATGTTCTGGAGCTTTGATTTTTTTTTATTAAATGCAGTAGAGCTCTACATTAAACGAGACAAACTGTTTAACAAAGTTGATAAAGTTTAGTTTAAGTATCAGATGATTTAAGACTTAAAATATTTATCACCTGATTTTTTTTTCTTAAAGTTGAAATGTTATAATGAAGAAAATTCAGATCATGATTTTGTTTACAGAATTTTTTCGCGAAACAAATTAGTGGCAAATGTCTATAATGCATAATTGTAATACTCTAGTGTTCGAAACTGTTTGCTGTAATTGAAAGAAATTGTGCCATGTTATCTATACTATGTTCAATAAATGTAATTTGGTTGTAGAAATCTTGCTTTAGAGCAATTTTTCCTAGATTTTTTAATTTGTCGTATTATATTCTAACTGGTCTATGTATTTATACTTAGTATAAATAAAACTGTTTTGTTTGTGAATTTTCTATTTTGTCTTTATTTTAAGATTAAGGATTAAGGAACGGAGATAAGGAAGTTTCTGTACTTAACACTCTCGCTAAAAATACAATTTTTTGAGGCTTCTGTCAAAATCTGCTTTCACATGAAAATAGTTTGTGCCAATTTGAAATAAATTTAATATGTTGTGAAACTCTGGATGTTGGTTGGCAAAAAGTTGACAACTTTAATATTGAAATATAAAGGAATACAAGAAATTCTGGATCCGAGACTTTAAGCTCTTTCAAAACATTTTTGTTCTAAATCATTTAAGCTTATCTGTTTAATGCGGTTCTAAACTGTCTCAAAGTTTAGATTCTCTTAAATGAACTTTTCTGATTCGGTCAAAATTGCTATAATTAAGTTGTTTTTTTTAAAAAGTAAATTTGTATAATTAAAAGTCAGTTTTTGTTCCTCACCACAGGTCTTTGGTTCCCCACTTTTAGCTAAATTGTTAGGTGAATTCTTCCGTGATATAAGTTTCTAAACTGCTTTCTTGTGAGTTTTTAAAAATTTTCAATTTGTTTCAATAAAAAAAACTTGTCACTTGTACTGTAAGTCGATCTTCTTTTTTTAGTCTACTTTTAGTTTAATTTGTCAATTTTCCTCTTAAGTTTTAACTTTAAGAAAAACCTTCATAAAGTATATTTCTTGTGCTGTTTTAAGTTCGTCTATTTAAGCAAATATTTGGTAAGAAATATAGTAAAACCCAAGCAAAATTTGTCCGCCTCCTAACTTTAAATAACTAAACTTTCGTCTAAAAGCGAGCTTTTAAATAAGACATAAGACATTTTAAAAAAGCGAGATTTTTGTAATTCGTTGTTTGAGTAAAATCTCAGTTACTCCGGAATTATTGAACTTTAATTACCTAGGCTTAGATTATTTTTAACTTTTGTAAAAATTAAAATCTGCATCAAACTTATTTTCTGAAATTATTTTTCTTACGTTCAAAATGTTAAAGGATTTTGCGGTTTGCCATGCCGCAAAATCCTTTAACATTTTGAACGTCATGCAAATTTCTGCTGCCCTCTATAATTCAACACAAACTGCTTTGCAACTCATTGCAATAGTGAAACTACTGTAGTGGCTACTTTTTTGTAGTTTAGTAAGCAGCGATGCCTGGAAACTACTTTAAAGGTTAATTTAGAAAATAGACATGGTTCTAATGAAAATAATTTTTTGATGGGTACAAATTTTCACGGATCTGTCCATGAATGCATTGAAAATGACCCTGTGGCTGCAGCTGAGTGTTTAACGCAAATTTCCTATTTAAAATCACTTGTATAGCTCGTTCACCAGGAGTTGGCACTTGGTTCCGCCTTCATCACGTGGTATGCGACGATACTATTTCGCTATTTTTGGGAGAAGGTTGTGAGCAATCCTGAACAATGTTGCTATTTGGCGATCGTTTGGCAAAAATATTTATTTCGCAAACTTTATGTTTTAACAATGAATATTTCATAAATTTGATGATATTTTACACTATTTTTTATATTTCTTTCTTTTGAGTGAATAGTTTGTCCTTTATGAGACATTTCGCTGGGAGAACAACAGTTTTTAAATTTAAACTATATTTAATTAGCTAGTGTAACAAAAGGTATAGTAGCAGATGATAAAGCAAAGTAAGTGAAAAAGAATTCACTTTCTGTGTTTGGCTCAAATTAAGGGTTGTCTCAATTTCAACAACGGAGATGTTTTTCCTCTTACTCCCCCGCGCTGAAATGAACTCTGCGTCCGAGGAGGTGGAACCAAGTCTCAACTCCTGGTGAACGAACTATAACTAATATTTTAATTAGCTATTACGAAAAATAGATAATCACTTGTTCACACTTTCAAATGTGAAACATTGTTATTTCAAAGGAACTTACTTCAATTCTTGGATGAAATAAGAGTGCATAAAACAATCAAAAAAGTATTTAATAATTTCTTAAATTAAATATTCGCTGTTTGGAAAGGCATAAGAAGGTTAAATGAAATTGAAAAATTTTTTTGGAGTGGTAAACATGAATAAATGTTTCCTTCCCTTATATTTAATGTAAGCCTTGTTCAAAACCATGTGGGATCTCCACTTCGCTCGTATTCTTAAAGTAGTTTAGCCACATTTTAAAGAAAAGTAGTCTTAGTTAACTACATTTGTAGCAAAGTAGTTTTAATTGTAGAAAACTACAAAAATAATGCAGTTTTTCAGATCACTGGTTATGTGTTTATAATTGCAAATATTTTATTGTTCACACTAACGTAGGGTTTCAGAGAAGTTATGGAGTAACTACCACTACGATTAAGAAACATCAATTCACTAGTATTAAGACTTTCCATTCCATCTTGAGGTACGTTTTGGCAGATGAGAGTAGGCGATTTCCCACATTGTTGACCTGCAGACATGATATGATGGTATAGGCTCACATTGAAAGAGTTGACTTTACTATTTGCGTCTTGTTGCTTCTCATTTACACACAACGGAATCTTAGACTCGACAGCTAATAGCATCACTGGAGAAACCACACACACAACCGAGATCTTGTCACTAAACATACCGGTGAAAAGACCGTTAAAGAACTTTTGCATCGAAAATGAGCTTATCATCTTATAGTTTTTGCACATTTGAAGTCGTGACTTTTTCTAACAATTATATGCAGTTAATATTCTATTATTATTTTTGTATTTTGTTTCGAATAATACGTGTTCGTATACCTATTTCTACCACAAGCGGTCATTTAACCGGGAGAACAATTTATTGCTTTAGAAGGTTATCGGAGCAAAAATGATGCGTGTTCAACGTATTGCAATCGACGAGTCGCACGTTTCTGCAAATACTGTTGCGTAGTGAGTTCAATCAGATTAACTGTGATTTCAAGAAAGTGCTTAAAATTTTTGTTCACCATTTTTGTGTCAGAAAAAGTGACAAAAACGTACTGTTTTGGTAAATAGCTTATATTTTATGTTGATAGCTTTACTTCATTTCCAACTCACTGTTAGTTTTCACCCCGAAAAAGGTCGAAACAGTCAAGACAGCGACTCTTTGAAGAAATAATGCTCATTAGAAGAATAATTACAAGAATTATAATTCTTGTATTTATAAAAATAATTATAAAAATAATTTTAAGAGTTATAGAAATAATATTGAGAAATATGTTTGCGGAAAATGTACAAGGGAAACACCCAGTTGAGCAATGAATAAAAAATTCTTATTCATTTGTGTGTTGTAATACATAAAAATTGGCACTACACAATTTTGTTTAAAATAAAGTTGTTTTTAGTTTATTTCCTTCTTGACATCCCTATTTCATACATTCAATCCAGAAACATAAAGTCCGCTGTCATTTGTCCGGCTAGTGTCGAAATAGGTATATACTAAGTGTTGGTATGTTTAGTGTTAAGGATCGACCTTTGATGAAAGAGAAAGTAATTCCGTCTTCTGAAATCGTTGACAAAGATGCTAAATAAAGTCGATACAATGATAAACTCCAGAATGAGGAAGAATCCGTGCAATTCCAAAAACTGAAAAAAAAAATGAATACAGATTAATTTATAAAGAAATTGTCTTTCAGAATAGGAAGATGTGGATCAAAAAACATTATTGAAATTGTATAGGTCAGGGATGGCGAACCAATGGCACGCGTGCCATTTATGGCACGAGACACAATATTTTGGGCACGCCACCGATCACAATTGTTATTACACTATGAATTGTTATTGCACAAATGTTATTACACTATGAAGCATATGTAACAATTAAATTAAAATTTACAAAAACAAACAAAATAGTAAACAATTATTAATAAAAAAATTAACAATTAATGCTAAAGAAAGAATTCATAACCATAAAAAACGAGCTAAAAATAAATAACTAGCAAAAAAAAATAACAGTCCTGCTTAAACTAACATCTTACAACTTAATATAAGTTATTTGTCATCTAATCTGCAACAACAGAAGTCACACTGATGTAACTTTAAGTTGTTTTAAGACATGGCAAAATGTATTTTTTTTCAATGTAAATAAAGAGTTTTGAGTTGATAGTATTTAGCATTATTATTTTCTCAATAATCACAAAGTCAAAATTATTTGAAGGCACGTCTATGACCTTATTAAACAATTTTTTAGAAAAATTCTCACGTTGGTGTATAAAGGTTCGCCACCCCTGGTATAGGTGATGTCGAAACAAACACCCTTGTGGTACATTTCTTCGTTGCATCCATTGTTATCACAAAAATGTTGTGAATACTTTCGAAACCACTCCTTAATTACATTTAGCGGAAGCATTTTTCTAGAGAATTCGTGTTTAAAATTGAAGTGAAATATTGAAAGAACTCAAAATTAATAAATTCATTTATAATCTTTATTTAGAATAATAAATGAACCCATTTATTTTTTCTCCTTTATGTATATAATACCTTATACGAATTTGGTATTGAAAACTCTAAACAATTGTGCGTTATTTGAAGTTTTGCAACCCATGATTTGAAATGTTCAACGGAGTCCACCCAGAAAAGAAAAAGCATTTGACTAAAGGGTAACCAGTTTTTGTAATAAGGCGATCACAACTTTTTTGTTGATTTTTTTTATTATTATTTTAAATATTTCATATTTATTGTAACATTTTGTGACCAGTGCAAATAAAAAAATTTTATATTTAATAGTCAGAATCTGAATAAGATTTTTCGAAGAAATATTTATTAATTATTGAACAAACCAAAACTCATCTATTTTGCTAAAGGTTCCTAATTATGAACAATTTTATCCCGTACCTTCATTTTGAAGTGTATGAAAAACCTAATGTTATTTTAATTATATATTTAACTGCATATCTTTAGGTTACATATTTATCTTAAATTACGAACTGATCTAAAAAAATCATTCTGTTGCAGAAATTATTTCGAACAATTAGATGTATTGTTTAAAATATTTATGTACTACATACGGAATGGAACTATTACTAAATAAAAAAGCTGTGTTAAAGAATAGAATCTCCGTATTGAGAGTTGCGGACCAAAATGGTGGCCGTTACTTAAGAGGACAGAAAACTTTTTCCTTTCATAATAATTTAAAATGTAGAAACAGTGAGTTCAGACCAAAGTAGAGTATACCATTCGAATACTGAAAAGAAAATTTTCTAATATACAAATGAAAATAACTTATGAGAAGATAACTTAGGATGACGCAAAGTTCTCATAATTTGTTTGCATTTTAATATTTTGAAGTATTTTTTTTTCAGTAACTGGAACTTCATGACCTGCTCTAGGTTAGCCTGAACTTACATTTTCTTTCTTTTAAATTAGTGATGAAGAAGAATTCTCGACAAAATTTTTCTTCCGCTGTATAACGTTCTCTTAATCTACGTAAACTAGGGCTTTAGATCCATCAAGTAAAAGACTGAGTAGATACAAGTGAAAGTAGGGTTGTGCCTGCTCGAAACCTCCCAATAATTTTTCAGGTATGGAACCCTAAACGATGGAACCTTTTTTGTAAAACCTTGTCTTCTATTTATCGAAATATATGACTCGAAAAAGCCAATTTCACAACGTATTCCAGCCAATCTACAATTACGGAAATGAGTTGTCTTAAAACCTCCTTTTGAGCATCTTTCTCTTCGAATTCTGTCATACATAATTTTGAATAAGATTTTCGATCAACTGTTGTTTTTTTCTTTTCTTTATAGGGTTTTTGCACATCCCAAACAGGTGCCTAGTGTGCCCCCTTACATGAATAAGCAGTGTCCAGCGGAACACATTTCGGAAGCTTGTTTAAAGGTCTGCCCTATATTATACAATACGTTAAAAAAAGTTTATGACCAGGTGCAAAATCACTTTATTATAGGTTGTCTTATCTTGGTCGTTGTTGCTAGGTTTAACTCTTATCACGTTGTATTTTGTTGAAAATTTAAATGAAATTTGTGAAGAATCCACATCTGAAGCAAACTAGATACTGAAATAATAAGCGTGTTTTTTAAAAAAAATGAACGTGCTTCCGTCGTTATGGGGTTAAAAGGGTCAGCAAATGCCCAACTGGGTACTCATTTTAGCCCCAGATTCTTCTATTGTTTTTTTTTCTTCAAGGAAAATATTTAGATACAATTCTTTGTATCAAAACATTCGAAGGCTTCGAAATGACTCTGTATGGTGATACTAATGGAACATTTTTGCACTTATTTTATTCCTTTGTAATTGTAGCACTTTTCAGATCCTACTTTTCAGATACTGTGGTTTTTAACTGTAATTGAATTCTAAATTGTTTCAAATAGGGTAGAAATAAATCTTGAAAAATACCACCACTAAATTAATTATTCGTTGTCTAATTTTTTTATTATAATTTTGAGGGGTTTAAAATTACTCTGTAAGTTACTGAAGTTAAAACGAGTTGAATAAAAGCTTTGCATTTTCTCATGCCAAAGAATATCTATGGGTTGATTATCTCCACTATATGTTATCTTATTAGCCCGTTATTTTTTTACAAATTCAAGTCCTGCAGTGGACTGATCGTTAAGACACGGTTCCCAGCAGATCACCGAAGTCCAGCATCACTGGCTACGATCAGTGTGAGAGTGGGTGAACCCCTTGGACCAGTCTGCGTAGGGACCGAGGGTGTGAGGCATGGGTCCCCGTTGAACTGTTCTATCGTAAAGTGCTCGACTTCGCATGCAGGTCGTTGGGCTACCGAAGCGGGGGTGCCATCCCCTCTGCAGAGGATGAAAAGTGTTATAGCATGTCTTCGGATCATCCTCAGGGATGTTTCCCAGACAGTCGCCAATAGTCCACTGTGCATCTCTAGTGCGACGTAAATGAACTATAACAACAACTACAAATTCCAAAGTCATAATTATGACTAACGGCAACACAAACTGGATATGTCCCGCAGTGACACGCAGTATATCGTTAAGACACGGTTCCTAGCAGATCACCGACGTCAAGCATCACTGGCTACGGTCAGTGTGCGGGTGGGTGATCACTTGGATCAGTCTGATAGGGACCGAGGGTGTGTGGTATGGGTCCTCGTTAAACTGTGCTACCGTAAAGTGCTCGACTTCGCGCGCAGGTCGTCGGGCAACCGAAGCGGGGGTGCCATCCTCTCCGCAGAGGATTAAAATTGGGATGGCATGTCTTCGGATCATCCTCCGGGATGTTTCCCAGACCGTCGCCAATAGCCCATTGTGAAGCTCTAGTGTGACGTAAATTAACAACAACAAACTGGATATCTTTACAATGTAAGTTCAGAACCACGAGACTCGAAGCCTATTGTTCTTAAGACGTGAGTTCGTTTGGATGAATAAAACACTCCATCAAAATTTTTATTAGCAGAAAGTATAGTTATTTAGTGCACTTAGTTACAGAGTCCAATAATTGCGTAATACAGAATCTTCGAAACTTCAGGAGGGTAAATGAATTAATTCGATTCAAAGCACTACTACAGACAACTAAATGGAGAAATAAACTATTTATAGTGGCTTGGCGACGAAATCCCGGAACTTTCAACGGGATTCTCGTCAGTTATTAGTCCTATTGCTCGGACACTCGAAGTTCCCAGAACTATCATTTTGTCACCAAAAGGGTTTCTAAGTGTCACCAAATTGCCAAGAATGTCACCAAGTTATTAGAATTATACCCAAGCTGAGCCTTCCGTAGGAAATGCATTATTTTCTCTCTAAATTACGTGAAAATTTTTCGAGTTATTTGCAAATTTCATGTTAAGCTAATGATTCAGGATTCCCCTCATTGGATATTTAGCCTCATAAACAGAAAATATTGTGAACATATGTAAAATTTTGTAACAATATATTACATTACAAAAGAGAGGTTATAGATTAAATGAGTCGCTCAGAAGCCAATGCGGTTAAGTCCAAAACACAAAAATTGAGAAAATTAATGTTTTTTGATACATTAGTTTTTAAAATTTTTGGTTTATTAATTTAATTAGAAAAGTGTATAAAGTCTTTTTTCGAGGTGTAAACTCTGCAAAGAAACAAGATCTGTACAGGATGTGTAAACAAAAAAGTAAGTATTTATTGAAATAATGACAGCATCTTAAAAATGTTAGGACTTATACCTTTTGGCAACTGAAAAAGATAAGAAATATATATAGTCTACTAGTATAAACGAACTTTTATTTTTCACAATCATCACTAGATACAGTGACTAATAGAAAATAAACTGTTGGATTATTTCAAAAATTGTTTTTTACTTCAAAACTAGAGTGGCGCTTTTCTTTGTTTTAGGAAATGAAAATAAAATAAATAAATAAATAAAAACTAAAAATACTACATTTTAAAAAAATACTACGAAAAATACCATACCCCTTTTTTTGGTGAAAAAATACTACCGTAGTATTAAAAATACTACGTCTGGCAACCCTGAGTTACTATGAATTTCTTGTTTTTCAGTGTTACCAACAAATATCGAAAGAAGAAGAAGAATTTAATTTCAAAGTTTATGTAAAAAAATATTGATAAAAGGTGGACTTATTCACAATGGCTTCTGAAATTATTATACAATATATTCAGAAGCTATTAAAAAAAGGGCTGTCTGACCTAGAAAAAAGTAACCAACGAATAAATCCTTTAATAACTAAGAAGATTATTATTTATTTCATCAAAATTTCCAAAAATCAGAAAATATCAAAAAATGGATTTAACCGCATTAGCTTCTGAGCGGCTCAAATGTCTTGCATTGCTCTTACTCAGTTTAGGCATCCATTTTATTAGATATATTTGTAATTCTAAAAGTATCCTCGAAATGTTCGAACGCATTCTTTGATAGTTTGATGAGTGTTTCTTTTCTTTTAATCTGACTGTGTTGTTAGTAGTGATCGGCAATGTCAACCTTCATCTATGTACCCCACATTAGAATCGAGTTAACATGTCTTGTATACTAGTGAATCGGAATTAAATTTTTGTTGTGGTACTACAGTACTCCCCCACCAGAATTATATCTGTGATAGAATTCGATGAACGAATACCAGTAGTTGATTCATTGCTGTTTTGTGAGAAGCCGAGAGAACTGTATTAAGACCACCGTACGAATTGAAGTCGTGGTCGAGCCTGTGTTGACTTTTAGCAGTCGAGTGAATACGTTGTATGTGTGATCGAGACTGAGTAGCAACAGTTCGAGGAGGTGGATAATGTCGAAGTTACGAGTCAACTGTTCAATGTGGACCCTCCATCGAAGTAGGCGTGTTCCAATAGAAGTGGTAGTTTCTGTCATGGTAGGGGTGTACATATCCCGTCCGCGTCACCCATGTGGGAAGAGCTGTATAGACAATGTCAATCTTCATCTATGAGAAGGCACTCCACCGCAGAATCGAGTTAACATGTCTTGCATACTAGTGGATTGAAATTATATTTTTTGTAGCGGTTGATACACTACACTTACTAAGACACAAACGATGCGCTCCTCTGTGAACATCAGCCACGAAGTTTGCCTTGAAATATATGCCATGCATTGATAATTGTTTGTATTATTGGTAATAATGAATAGGGTGGCTTTCAATGAAACGACACCAGGTTCGATTCTCAGCAGTGAAAAAAACATCGAGAGAAGTTTCATATCTTGCTTTCGGACAGATCTCTTCATGTAACGCAAATGCGGATCAAGAATTCCTACACGAGGGATATTTTGTCCTTTGAGTTCCAAATGAGAAGGCTATGAAGTGAAACCCGATTATAAAAGGCTGCTCAACGGAGGTTAGAATATAAAATAAAATGAGCCTTTTTAAACGTGAAACAATGTCGATTGAAGAATTTACCTGTTTCAAAAGATTCTCATGTCCGTAATATTCCACTTTCTCATTCAGGGAGTTTATTTTTTGTTCCACTTTCTCTATAGATAATTGTAGTTGTTCATCCTGAAACATAGAATGTATTCATTCAGAGATTACTTTTTATATACAATCCCTGGCCAAATTATTAGACAAGATTCTATGTAAAATCTTAATTATCAGTTGAATACAGCCTTATTGTTTTTACGCGGTTAGCACTTGTTTACGTTCCTCTATCCATGGGTTAATGAAATATGTTAAAAACACATAGGAAGTCTCTTCCGAATAAATGTATGTTTAACTATAAAAGTACTGCCTATAAATGCGTGCGAAGCATGTAATAATTAAAAAAAGAAAAACTACAGTGCGTCTAATCATTTGATCTCATTATTATAATATAATACCTGATATAACAAATAATCTATATTTATATAATATATCGTCTAATTTATCCATTCGTCGAATTTGCATTATATATATGACCTCATTGAACCCATTGATGTCAACAAAGTCGCGTCAAAAACAATGTAATATCCCCTGAATCATTAAGATAGAATGTTTCTTATAATTTGGCCGCCAGGGATTGTATGTTGTCACTGATATACAAACACCTATTAAATGCATTTCACTTCAGTCCCGCAGTGGACTTGATCGTTAAGACACCCAGCAGATCACCGAAGTCAAGCATCACTGGCTGTGTGCGGGTGGATGACCACTTGGATCAGTCTGTGTAGGGAGCGAGGGTGTGCGGTATGGGTCCTCGTTAAACTGTTCTACCGTAAAGTGCTCGACTTCGCGTGCAGATCGTCGGGCTACCGAAGCGGGGGTGTCATCCCTTCCGCAGAGGATGAAAATTGTGATGGCATGTCTTCGGATCATCCTCCGGGATGTTTCACAGACCGTCGCCAATAGCCCATTGGGCAGCTCTAGTGCGACGTAAATGAACTACAACAACTACAACAGCATTTCACTTCACGAAACGTTTTATTTATACTCGATCCCTTCACTTTCAGTGGAATACTTCAACTTTCTTTAACACTGGTAAGGTTTTTACAGGTTTAACAAGGAATGACTTCACTTCAAGGACTGGACTGATCGTCCCGGCAAAACACCGAGCATCACTGGCTGCGGTCAGTACAGTAGGAGGATGGGTAACCAATTTGATCAGGTTACAAAGGGACAACGCATCGATCTGTAAAGTTCATCAAAGTGAAGTTCTTGAGGGTTACCAATGGGAGGGACTCTCCACAGAGGATCAAAAGGCATGTCTTCGGATCATCGTCGCCCATTGCACAGTGCGACGTAAAAAAACAATCTTTTATAAAACAATGCGATTACATCTTTAGAAAGTGAGTCTATATATAGTTCGTTCGCCAGGCACTGGACTCCACCTCCTCGGACGCAGAGTTCATTGCAGCGCGGGAGTCAGAGGAGCAGCATCTCCGCGCTTGAAAATGAGACAACACTTAATGCGAACCAAACAGTGAATTATTTTTCAATCACTTACCTCGCTTTATCATCTGCTATTATACCTTTTGTAACTCTAGATAATTAAATACATTTTAAAAAGGTCTTTTTTCTAGAAAAATGTCTCAAAAAGGACAAACTATTCAATCAAAGGAGAGAAATTTA
This sequence comes from Parasteatoda tepidariorum, assembly GCF_982258835.1. Lineage (NCBI taxonomy): Eukaryota > Metazoa > Arthropoda > Arachnida > Araneae > Theridiidae > Parasteatoda > Parasteatoda tepidariorum. The sequence continues at coordinate 7,189,138 of NC_141761.1, forward strand.
TGAAATATTTTATGTTAAATAATGCACATTGAGATAGATACTTTTGTGATGCGATTATGTTCTGATTAAAGTCCAACATTATACCACACTTGTATTCACTGCTGTTAACTTTTATTTCGAGATAACGTGACTTTGTTTTTTAATATTTTTTTAAAACTTATATTTGTAATACTTTGGGTAAATTTTCTAAAGATAAGCTGCAGTTATAAATTAAACAAATATAATTACTTATAAAGAAAGAAAACCACAATCTTTATTGCCTTATCATTATTTATTTTTAAGGTTGAAAATGTATGAAATGATCTTTTTAAATGAATTGGCAAGACTTTCACATCCACTAATATTATAAACAAAATATTTTTTATCACTCATTAACGATAACAACAACTAACATTTTTTATGAAGGAATTTTTTTATTATTAGACTTTTCATTTAAAACATACACTTTATTTCCACATTTCACTTTTCAATTAAAATAAATAATTAAATATTTATTGATTAAGGATTCAAAATTTTAAAATTTTACTAAAACGATTCAAAATATCTAATCATCAATTTATAAATTACCAAATAAATATTTTAATCGTAAGTAAAAATAATAAGAAGCAGAAGTCTTTTTTCATTAGATATTTAATTTAAAACATACAGGATATTTACGAATTGTAGTTTTCATTTAAAGGTATTTCATAAGTAGGATTTTGATAATGAAATATTTTACTCTTCTTTCGAATTAATGTATCGAAGTCATCTATATTGTGATAAAGTTAGACTAGACTAGCATGTTTAGAATAGTAACTAATAACAAATGATAGCTACAATTGCACTTTTAGTAGTTACTTTTATTGACGCGCAAATTTTGATGATGAAAAAAAAATTATTTTTTTTCGCTCCTTCAGTTTTTTTCTTTTAAAATAAATGCACCATTAATAATTTTTTTTGTTGACATTTTTGCAGTTTATAGATTTATTTAAAAAAAGGTTTTTTATAAATTTTGAATAATGTTTTTCATTTCAAACGCATTTTGTTGTAAAATTATTTTTTCGTTATAAATTATTGTAAATTTTGTATCTTGTTTCTTAATTGTCGTCCAATAACAAGTTTTGATGCTCAGCAGAGTCCTTGAAATTATAAAGAATTTGCTTTAAGGACAACAGCCATTCTTTCAATTTGTAGAATATTAAAAAATAAATAAATAAAAATTTATAATCCAAAACAATATGATTCTGATATTCCTGAAGAACATAACTAAAAATGTATTAATTCCAATTGATCAGTTATTCATTATTCGAAATTTATTTTATTTCATTTTATCAAAATTTATTTATTTTATTTTATTAAAATTTAGCTTATTTTATTCAAAAATCAAATATTTATTTGTATGAATATCTTATTTTTTAACTACATGTATATTTACAGGTTCATTTTGTTGTTGTTGCGCATGCCTGTTAAGGCAGAGGAGTGCGATTGTTATTGTTCATAGTTTATTTTATCAAAAATGCTAATATCATTAAGATTATTTCCTATAATTTTCCCTTTTACGTTTTTAAAGGGTATTTTTAAAAAATTCTTTTAGCCTTGATGATAAAGAAAAGAACATTTATGTTAATATATATGTTATTCTGCGATTTTTCCTTTTCCGGGTGTCACTATTTGAACAATTTGTTTGAAATTCGGATTAACGTATACTCACGATGACTGCTGCTTTTTCTGAGGCTAAGCTAATAGCTTCCATGGTTCCGTTGAACATTATTTGCATATCTTCCATCTGCTGCCGATACGATTCACTTAACTGCTGCAAATATCGATTCATCAAACTCAAACTCATCTCCGATGCTTTAATTCGATGCGTCAGTTTACTTAAAACAGACTCTTTCTGTATAAGAGCCGCACTCACCGCAACAATCTCTGACTTCATTTTATCCTCGTTCGTAAACTTGTTAGAGGAAGCATTCTTGGCCGGTGCAGATTTTTGTATGACAGAAACAAATTTCCTTCGTGAGCTGGATTTAATGATGCATTGTAAAAAGTAGTCAGTGCTATTGCACATGGTTTCGATCGTTTCGTTAAAAGATCGATTCCCATTTATAAGACAAATTTCTTCTCTTTTGTTATTGAAGGTGGAATTCAGGAATAAATATATTGGTTTATAAAAACAACTCCTTCGAGAGCTTTGTGCGATGTCATCTTTCTGAATACTTTTTCTCGTGTTGGTTAATTTTTCCTCCGAATCTTTTGGTAACCGTAGAGACCTAAAAAAAGAAATTATGCGCCTATAATGATTTTTTTACTATTTTAATGTTTTAGTAATTAAAAATTTACACCAATATAAACCCTTTCTAAAGACCCACAGTCGATGGGAAGATATTTTTCCAACCATAAAGATGGTTAAAAATAGAGGATCAAATACTTGATCATTTATAAGTAAAGAAGTTCATGTGTCTCATTCATACATTTAATATCTGTCTTTGAACAGTCGACCCAATTTTGCGACTACTCATACCTTCTCATTTTGAATCCAATCCAGAAGACAAGGAAACACCTGGATCAGTACCCCCAGAGGTATTGATTTGTTATGGGAACATGGAGGACTTTGCGATTCGACAGATTCTCGGGCGGGAGTCTTCGGCTGGCCTGGGATCAAGCCCACGAACTATTGGACATGGGCCCAGTGCTCTACCAACCAGGCTATCTCGGCCTTCATACGTTTATTTATTAATATACGCTTCTTTCACATTCATACGCTTATTAAACATTCATACGCTTAATCCACATTCACGCGCATGTTCTCTATAATACTCCGGTGTCACAGTCCTTCGCTTTTTCCACTTTTATACACTGTTTCTTGTTATACGCTTATTCCACATTATACTTTATTGTGCTCCTATTTCCCATTCATATTATTCATTCATCCTATTCCACATTCATTCTCTTATTTTGCATTCATACGCTTGTTCTTCACAAGACGGATATTCCGCATTTATGAGCTTATTCCGCATTCTTTTACCTGTTGTACTTCGCCTCAGATTCGTCCTCATTTTCTCTATATACCACGCCTGAAAGAATAAAAATAATCAAACATTCATTTCTTGAACAGATATATTTGTTTTTGGGTTGGGGAGGTAAAGAATGACTTACTTTTTCTAGGATCGTTTTCATAATGTTCGTCTATGTCAAACTCATATATCATGGAATAGCCTAAAACTCTGAAGACACTCAAAACACAGAAATGTTCTTTTCCGTGATAGGAAGATATCACTACCTGTTGATTTTTTAAAAAAATATTAATTGTATGCCCCATCTAAATTATTTATGTATTAAAAAGCAAAATTAATGGAAAAAACCGTAAAAATGCATTCATGCTATTAATGAAGTCAATAATAATAAATTAGAGCCCTGATGGCTCAGGGAATAGAGCCTTTAAATGAGGTTAACCGGGTTCAAATCCCCAGCGATGGCTGGTCGAAGCGAATCAGTACCTGGCCCCCACTGTTGACGTGAAATATCCTCAGAGGTAGATGGATCATGGGTTAAAATCCTTTTTCTGTCAGGCTAACCGTGAGATTTTCTCGCGCTCTTCCTCTCCATGTAACGCAAGTGCGAGTTAGTCGCATCAAAAGTCCGCTACAGAGGTAAAGTTGTCCTATTGCTTGATCCATGAGTTCTCTTGTCTTCTGGATTGGGTTTAAAATGACTAATCCTGCTTCGGTATCCCGACGACCTGCACGCTAATTCGAGCACTTTACGGTAGAACAGTTTAACGAGAACCCATACCGAACACCCTCGGTCCCTACGCGGAATGGTCCAAGTGCTCACCCACCAGCACACAGCCAGTGATGCTTGACTTCGGTGATCTGCTGGGACTTAACGATCAGTCCACTGCTGGATCGACAATGTTGAATTTATAATAGCAGGACCTTTTATGAATTTGTGGATCATCAAGGCTTAGAGTTCATATAACAAAACTAGATCGTGTTTTTACAACCATTGCTTAGAGAATAAGGAACAAAATTTCAGACATCATTCAGTGCTGCGTAAACATGACAAACAACCGCTGAATGTTTTTGCAAATAGTGAAAATGGCTCTAAGAACATCTTCTTCACTGCATTTTTTACGTTCTCTGCAATGAATAGAATTAAGATGCCCTACTCTCCCCAATTCGGGAAAGATGACAAAATCATCCACATTAGTGCCACCTAGGGAGCAAATAAAGTTTTAAAAAGTATTACACCCTCTCAAGAAACTGAGAAGCTGTTTACCTCCACTGCAATTATCATTCTGACATAGAATTCTCTTTTTAGACCATATCGAGAAATAGCCTGTCGAAAATTAGAAATTGTTTTTTGTAAAATGTATTGAATTTCAAAGATCTGGAAAAGCTTCGAACATTGATCTCAAAAAGTCGGTCATTCAGTTCAGTAAAAAAATATAATGTACGTATTTTTTGTAACACCCATACTTTAGAGAATAGAAGGAAAAAACTTTAAAAATATTTTATGCCTTTTTTTTTTATTGAAGATGACCGCGCGCGAGTATGGGGAAAGTGAAAAAACTTGGATTTTTCATCACAGTATCTTCTGAAAAATTGAATCTACCCTCATTTTTTAAAATCTATTTTGTAGCATTTTTTTTTTTGCTAACTTTTAATCTCCCGGTGACGTGTGGGAGAGGCCAGGTTAAATGAACCATTCACACACAGTGAATGAGCCTCACTGTAGAATGGGAAGTAATCCTCCTTTTCCTCATACACACAAAACTGTCATCCAAATTCTGACTTTTTTAACACTCCTATTCTTGAGGATAGCTTTCAACTTAAAATCCTGCTTAATTATTAATTGCTTGTATGCTCTATAAACTGTAACAGTAGATGAGAAAAATGCAAGGAAATTGTCTCCGATGATTTACCCAGATATGCTTGAACAAGAACACAACAGGTCATACCGCCTAGCTCTTAACATTTCTTTAGTTTCAAAAACTTATTTTTTTAATCATTCTTAACCAAATTTTAAGCAAATTTAATCCATTATTTAATTTAATTAAAATTCGGTTAAGAATGATTAGAAAAATAAGTTTAAGAAACTAAAGAAATGTTAAGAGCTAGGAAATGTGAAATGGCATCACAACCACCTATACTTGAACATTGTTTCAAAATGTTCAAGTACAGAAAGCATTTTATGAGCAAGATGGAGGCTCTTTAATGCTGTGGGAAGGCTTTAACAAGGGTGGTGCACTTAACAGGCGACATTACCGTTTTTGCCACACACAAAAAAGTGCTAAGAATCCATTTATAGAGAGAATTGGCGGCTCAAGCGGGATTTTCCCTTTGTGGTTGTTCCCTTTATGGCAAAGCATACTGAGACCTCTAAATAATTCTAATCTTTCACGTTTAAAAATTCAAATTTATTTTATTTTATTACATTATAATTTTATTTTAATATAGAATGCATTTTGTTCCAATTGTAATTTTTTTTTATGTTTTGTCTAGAGGGCCATTTTATTTGACACGGCGTCGGAATGGGTGCCACAGAATTGTCAACTTTCGCCAAATGGCTCATCTAAATACAACTTTTCCTTACATTTCTTTTTACTTCCTAATAAAAACATTTCTTAATTATTTTACTTCTTAATAAAAACATTTCTTAATTATTTTACTTCCTAATAAAAACATTTCTTAATTATTTTACTTCTTAATAAAAACATTTCTTAATTATTTTACTTCTAAATAAAAACATTTCTTAATTATTTTACTTCTAAATAAAAACATTTCTTAATTATTTTACTTCTAAATAAAAACATTTCTTAATTATTTTACTTCTTAATAAAAACATTTCTTAATTATTTTACTTCTAAATAAAAACATTTCTTAATTATTTTACTTCTAAATAAAAACATTTCTTAATTATTTTACTTCTTAATAAAAACATTTCTTAATTATTTTACTTCTAAATAAAAACATTTCTTTATTATTTTACTTCTTAATAAAAACATTTCTTAATTATTTTACTTCTTATCAAAAAGAGAAAAATAAAAGGAATCCGTGTGCATTATGGGTAATAAAATATATTCATTTTCTGTGTTCATCATCGTATAAGATTTAAGCATTTCTCAATAATTTCAACAAAACAGTATGTCACTGCAGCTATTATTTTAACCTTAAGGTGTATACATCTGCCGCATTCACTAGCATGAGTTATGTGAGCCACAGGGGATTAAATTTGTAAACCAACAAAATTGTTGAAAAGAGGGAAAGATAGGTTTAAAGAGGACCTCGAAATGAAGAACTAAAATTGACTATCAGATAGCAAAGAAAAAAAGTTTTCGTTTAATAAACAAAGTAAAGTGCTCTGTTGTTGCAATTCACCAGTTGTGCAGAAATTATTTTCTCCATTTAATCAAAAGTGCAAACAAAAACCTACCTTGATGAATTTTCCCAAATTTTTCTCTTTCAAGTGGAATGTCTGGGTCGATCTTTCATCATTTGCCTCAAATGTTCCCAGGTGGCGCCATCTTTGAGTTGGGTACAGCACGTCACTCCAATAACAAGAGAAATTTCTAGGTGACGACGAAAACAACTCGTAGTTCACAAGCTCAATCTAAATTTTTAAATAAAGAAATTGTTGTTGTTATTGTTAATTTACGTCGCACTAGAGCTGCACAATGGGCTATTGGCGACGGTCTGGGAAACATCCCGGAGGATGATCCGAAGACATGCCATCACAATTTTGATCCTCTGCGGAGGGGATGGCACCCCCGCTTCGGTAGCCCGACGACCTGCGCGCGAAGTCGAGCACTTTACGGTAGCACAGTTTTAACGAGAACCAATACAGCACACTCTCGGTCCCTACGCAGACTGATCCAAGTGGTCACCCACCCGCACACTGATCGCAGCCAGTGATGCTTGACTTCGGTGATCTGCTGGGATCAAATTTAAAGTCTTCAAAATAATCTAAAATTTTCTTTGTATGCTTCTTTAGCTACACTTATTAATATCTTATAGACAGCAGTGTAGTTATTGACATTTGCTCGAGAAAAAAAAATAAAATAGAAATTCACCAAATCTTGAATGCCAGGAAAATGACATATTACCTTCGAAGTTTAAAAAACAGTCATTTTAAGTTAATAGTAAGTAACTCAACTTAAGCCTTTATGTTTGTTGGACCATAAATTGCTTAAATTAATTCTTTTTATCCACTGTAGAAAGAAACAAAAAAATTTTTGTTGCTGATGTGTACAGAATAAAATTTTGTATAATAATCAATCATTAAATAAATAAATAACTTTGATTACATCCAAGCATATTACAAGCATACATAAACTTGGTATTAGGTTAATATTTGCTTTCCCTCTTTACAGTATTAACAGTTAAAAATAATTTCTGGTAACGCTTCAATGTCCTGGCATTCATAAGCTAGGAAAATGACAGCCAGGATAATGACAAATTCGCCATTTTATAGCATATAACTTTACTTTGATTTAATATTTCGGCCGAAGACGTTTATATTCTGTAGAAAACAACTGTATTTCTTAAAATAACTCAGATAAATCTATGTAGTTTTTGTTATTAATGATTTCAAGAAGCCATCAAAATGACAGCATAAAAACCTACTCATCTTGAAAACATTTTTGAAATAGATTTTGAACCAGAAAATTGGTTCTTTATTCATGCAACAAGACATGTTCAGATAGGAGGGTATCTAATCAATCTATTAACATAAGATATTGATTTCTGGCGCTATCTATTTTGGTTATAATTCACTAAATAAAAGTAGCCAGGAAAATGACAGATTTTCAAGGGACAAACAAATTATTAATTGATAGAAAAAATTATTTTAAACGAAGTTTTAGTAAACAATATCCTCTGCTTATATTCTAGAAATGCTTACATAGGATAAGATAAAAAAAATTAGATTTTGAAAAATGTATGGGAAGTTTTGGAAATATTGTTTGGGACATGCCAGGAAAATGACATGTTGATATTCAATTAAATTAATGCTAGTGCAAAGTCATTTTAAAAGACTAACAGCAATGCTATTTATAATTTCTTTTTTTAAAAAAAATTCTTTTAGTATTATAGTATTAGATCTTGGAGCAAGGGACAGTGAATTGTCATGCTTCGAGAGAATCACCCATATACCAGTGTTTCCCAAACTTATGACTTTTGTGCACCCTTTCTAAATTTTTCGTAACGCTGTGTACCACTAATAAAAAATTTTTTGTATTTTTTTAAAAATATGTTTATTTTTCTTTTTTGGTACAACATTTTGTAGATACTATCCAGCGATCCGTATTCTATGTTAAAGATAAAAATTATATTTCATAAAACTAATCAAAATAAGTAGAATTTATTACAAACCTTTACTATAAAAAAATTGCACAAAAGTTAAAAATCACAACTGGCTGTTGACACCACTCATTATTAACTGTTAACTCTGCAAAAAATAGACAATAGAAAAATACGTCATCATAAATTTTCATGGCTAGTTTTGTTATTAAATAAAATTGTTTGAAATTTTCGCTAGTTGCAAGATATTTCGCATAAGAACGCGTACCCCCACTAAACTGTTCCCGTATCCCTGGGGGTACGGGAACACTTAAGAGTAAATTTATTTTTCAAGTCTGTAGGTAGCGCCACTAAGACAACCTATTTTCTTTTAAAAAAAATTATATGCAATAAAGTTTAAAAAAAATATTGTATAATATAATACAAATGATATGTAAATAAAAACAATTATATTAAATAAAACAATAAATTTAATGAATATAAAGCGTAATTGTGTGATAAAATGAAGGAAGAAAAATATATAAATAAGAATTTTGGAGTAAGAACATAGTTAGGGGAAGGATACCTGTGTAGCTTCGATTGTATCACAAAGTTCGATGATGAACCAAGTAGTGCTCACATGACAGGGATTCAACATGTATTCATCGATTTTCTCATTCAGTATGGACATTCGAAAGGAAGATTCTGGATTCGATGAGAGAATTTTCGCCCCACACTTTGCAGAAGCATAATTCAGTTTCCTTCCCTGAGAGAAATGTTTCTTCTCATCCAAGTTTATCTCTAAAATAAGATAACATTCATTCAATTCCCTGATTTGCAGTTTTCAAACTCTTCCGAATACTGTCGAAAACGGTAAAAAAGAGTTTAATCTTAACCGCTTCTTTTACCGAGGGAGAAAAAAAAATGCAAAAAATCAACACATTTTTTTTAATTTCATTTATGAATTCAAGGAACAAAACATAATACACAAGTTTTAAGTTGAAATTTTAAAGTTTTCATGTGTAAAAAATATTTAATTTACCATCAGTTTACTACCCTAAATGATCTCGGGCAAAAAAAGTTAAACATGAGTATGCGTTCATAACCTGAACAAAATCATCTACATCAGTGATTCTCAACCACTGTGCCGCGGCACTTTTGTGTGCCGCCGAATTCTTAAAATGTGCCGCCAAATATCAGAAATGATACACTAAAAATTATAATGATTTTTTTTATTATGAGTAAAGTTTAAATTAAAGAAAAGTGTATATATATATATATATATATATATATATATATATATATATATATATATATATATATATATATATATATATATATATATATATATATATATATATATATATATATATATATATATATATATATATACTTTTTTATAATTTTTCCACGCTTTAACCGCGTGAACATCTTTGTCGGCGATTGTATTGTCTCTGACAATCTTAAAATAAGATGGAAGTGTTTAAATTGTATATGACACACAATTTTAAAAAATGTTGTAAGAGCTAATCATTGAAGTAAGCTATGCAATTAATAAACAAATTAACAAAGGATAACTAAAAAAAACAAATTAACAAAGGATAACTAACAAGTATTAAGCTAGCAATTAATAATTAGCAAAAAAACTAGTTAACAAGAAATCACAAAAAATAGCAGTTAATAATTATAGAAAACAAGCCAACAATTCATAACTGGCAAAAAAATAAATAGCTGTTACTAACTAATAAAAAATTGGTTGAAAGAAATAATTAATCCCTTAATAAACGTGCTTTTGTAGTACATATTATTTTATTTCACATTCAAAATTATTATCACGAACTATTAAACACAGTGTAAAATAGGTAATTAAACAATTTTTAATTTAATTTTTTTCATCGTGTGCCGTCAAATTTCGAAATCGTTAAAAGTGTGCCGCAACAAAAAAAAGGTTGAGAATCACTGATCTACATCATCACGAACGTCATTTTTTCTTCCTCTGTCAATTCATCCGGCATCGTATGTACAACAAAAACAAAACACGTCTGCAGTCCCACCAATAGCACAAACAAAAATTTCCAATCACTGTAGATTATTTTTTTGCTTTGCTTCCGCCCGAATAAAAACGTGATAAAACAAAGAGTATGGAAGAATTCTGGACAAACACCTTTTGAATTTTTCTATGTTCATTCAGTTTTAAATTATTTCAAAAAACTATGAAAATATTTCCAAGTATAAACAACGTTACAATGCTTCCAATTACAAGCAACTTCAGAATTTTTCAAAGTCCAAACAGTTTGAAAATATATTACTAAGTCTAAAATACCTCAAAATATTTTTAAGTGCCAACCATTTCAGAATTTTTCTAAGTATTAAGGTTTTCAGAATTCTTCAAAGTTCAAACTCCTTCAAAATATGTCTAAGTACAAACAACTTCAGAATTTCTCAAACTCCAAGCAACTTCAAAATATTTCTACATAAAAACACTATCTGAATTTTTCAAAGTTCAAGCGCCTCGAATTTTTCTAAGTACAAGGAACTTCAAAATATGTCTAAGTACGATTAACGTCATGTTACTATGTACAGTCCGCAAAAAAAAGATATCAGCCTGAATAACTATCGTTTTAATGATTGGATTTTCACGTACTAGCTGTCGATCTTAATGGTTCCTGGGGGTGACCTCAAATAAGCTATTTAATTAGTGCTAACTATTAATAAAGTTATGAAATCAAACACAAAAACGTACTTTCTCTGAATAAACATATATATTTTTTTTTACATATTTGGATTTCTTATCTTCAAAATATAGGGAGTAGCCGCAATCTGGGAAATGTGGTCCCCATAGTTTAGTCAGGAGAGCGATTCAAAGTTTCGACCCCTTAATGTTAATTTCGCTTTTTGCGTTTTCAGTCATATTTTAAAAACTAATGTCGCAATTCAAAAAAAAAATTGCACCCACTCATAAAACTCATTTACCCAAAGATAATTTCTTGAGAAAAATAATTTTTAATAATTATTTATTATTTTTTATTATTTAATTAAAGTGAGGATGAAAAAATGTTGAATTATAAGGTATGAATTTTTTTATACCATATTAATCAACATATTTTTCAATTGAAAAATCTAAAGTTTCAACTGTTTTTATTTATTAGAAGATGAGAAAAATTAAAATTAATTATTTAAAAAAAATAATTTGGCGACAAAGAAGAAATAATTAAATGAGGCGATTAATATTAAAATGTGATAAACTTACGAGGAACTTGACTTAGCGCGCGTAGCGTAAAATTTCATTCCTATTTTTTTCGCTAATAATTGTTTGCTAATCTTTTTATTTTTATTTTTTTAAAACTATAAAATATGATGTTTCTTTTTTAGTCGTCTAAAATTCTATTTGCAATTTAGTAAAGAAATTTGAATAAAACATTTTATTAAATAAAAAACATTTTATTCAACGAATGTCAAGTTCTATAAAAGCATGCATCTGATAGAATATGATTATACACCAGATTGGGCTTATTTAAAGTGATTATTTTTTTTTCTCAATAACTGATACAATTTCAATAATATATTTACGTATGAATAGATTTGGAATAAAATATTTGTCAATTTCTTGAATATATTTTTCATAAATATTAATAAAAATACGTAGTCAACATTTTTAAGCATCTCTCACATCATTGCAAATTTCTCAACATATCTTATATATCGTCTTAATCTTAAAGGTAATTTTTTAATCACCTGTCCGGAAGTGTTTCGCAGAACTATTTTACCAACTATTTAATTAAATTTTAACATTTTTAGAAATCTTATTCTTTACCCTACTACGTTTATTATTTCTTCATTAATATACTAATAAATTGTTTTAGTACTTTAATTTAGGTTTTCCTTAAAGTAAAGTTCCTTTTTAAATTATAGTCAAGTTTTTTTAAAAAGAATTATTGTCTGCCAGCTAAGAATAAACGACCTTTTAATAAGTTGTACAAAACAAAAGTATTGAATTACAAATTAAATAAGAAGTAGATTTTACCTGAGAAATAAATTTTTTTGCATCGTTGGTATGTTAAATTTCTCAGAAACAAAGAAATTAGGTACTTTTTTCAACGAAAGAAAAGTATTTTAAACACATATTGAGGTTTTATGAAATTTGCCCCCCAAAAATAGACAACTAGTATATTTTAGTTTGCGTTCCACAAAAAAGGCTTCGAGTTCCGGATGTGGCCCGTGGCCCACCAGTTGGTAGCCTTTGGTTTAGAGGTACCGTATAAAATATCCACACTATTATTGATGCTTAATTAATCTATGTTAATTTAGTTTTATAAGCGTCGTTGAACAGCCGACCCAATTCTGGAATACCGATGTTTAACTCCGTAGCCTTGGAATCCAATCTAGAAGACAAGGGAACTCCAGTACCCCCAGAGGCTTTGATTTGTAAGGAGAACTTTGAGGATTGTTTGGCGGCCCCTACAGATTTAACAAAAACTCATATGTTGAAGGGTTATGCAATGAGTATCAAATATACTAGTGTGAGTATAAAGAATTATATTGATATATTTGGTGATTATTAAAACTGCACCCATATTAAGCAGTTTGTTAAGCTGTGAAAAGGGATATGTACCGTATTTAGTAGTGGTTTGTTCTAACTATCATGAGTTGGCTACGAGTCATGTCAGTGATGCTTCTATTCTGATGGAATGAACTGCGTCTTAATGTCATAACGTAAAGTACCCATACTAGAAGGTACTTTCAGAGAGGAAAGCAAGGCGAAACTAATAATTCTTTGCCTTACCACTGACTAATTTGAAAAATCATGCAAACTAATGTGGATTTTATGTTAAAATGAAAACAATCCTACCCAGATATGAATGCACGTCCTGATTTACCCCTAAAAATGTCTTCAGTTTTGAGCAGGATTTCGTACCGTTGATTGATTTGTGTATATTCAGCCAGAGGGTGCGAAGAAATTTAATTCATTACAGAGCGACAATCCCTTAGTTAAAAGGGAAATATTTAGAACGTTACTTCCAATTAAAAATTTCGTTACAAGAAAAAAAATTTGGTTGCAGACTCAGGATTTTCAACAAAGCGACTGAATGCTGATTTTGGATCGAGTGTGAACTATCGTTTATTGCTGGATTCGACTGTACTTTATTTTTGTGCAATTCATTTGACATTTATAATTGCAACCGGGCATAGCGAAAAACCTTTAAATTGTTCTAAATAAGGGACTTCTTGAGAACAATTAGAGAAGATAACGACCCCGATGAACAAACCAAGGGGTGCCAACAAACGGAAAGGTGACTTTGAGGAAGATCTTAACTCATTGTGATGGACCATTCCAAATCGAAAACTCTTTGGTGGTGGCTAAGAGTTTATCAGGGTGGATTTAGTATCCACCTTGGACTGGATTTTTCTATCCAAAGATCTTTAGCGACCTGTGTTTCGTATCTTAATTTAAAAAACTCAAGCAACAAAGAGCTTGTCTTATAATTGTAACATCAAGAGAAAAATCTCTAAAAAAAGGCCTCTGGTTTTTAAAGTCTGTATCTAACGGTTCGGAACAGAAGTATGGTCTGTCACACAGACGTCATTATGTAACAGCCTTCTTAGCTGTCTAATTCAGTAACCTTGTGAGTTTAAACCCAGCATTTGCTAACTCAAACCTTCGCTTTTTTGATAAACTAATACGTGTTACAAGGGGAAGGAAACCCCGGGAACTTCCATCGGTTAGCCCGACGCTAAAGGGATTCAAACCCGTGCAACAACTGGGACGTTGTAGCTTCCATGTACCGGTAGCAAGATTCGAACCTGGGGAAGAGCTCCTTCGATTACTTTACCCTGTTAATAACGATAGATCTTGAAACACATTTTATCTCTTTATTCGCAGATTACTCATTATTTGTTAAATGTTTCCCACATAAGATTGATGCTTACAGAAAACACAAGAAAAATGATTTCATTTATGAAAAGGTAGAATCGAGTTAACACGTCTTCTAGTGAATTGGAATTACAGTACTCCCCCACCAGATCTGTGGTGGAATTCGATGAACCACTAGTGGATTCATTGCGGTTTTGTATTAAGATCACCGTACTTTCGCCTACAGCTGTCATAAGTTCACGGCCGTGTTCGCTCCCGTCTTACCATTAGCGGTCGAGTGTATGCAGTGAGTATTCGAGACTGATGTCGCAGTAGCAAGTCAACTGTTCAATGTGGACATTACATTGAAGTTCACATCATGTCCGAAGGTTATCCATGTGAGGGATAGTAGTTATTGACCTTCATCTTAGAAGAGGTAATCCTTCCTAGAATAGAGTTAACATGTCTTATATACTAGTGAATCGGAATTGTATTTTTGTTGTGGTAGACACAGGGTTTTGTTTTGTTCCTATAAATCAATCTCCAGTGAGTCGACATGATTTACAAGAGGAGATATTTCAGGAATTTTTTTAATAATCTGAAAATGACTTTACCTTGTCTAGTTAATTCCTCTTCCTTCCATGCATCGAATGGAGGCAAAGTGTTGGGAGAAGGAGACTTTTTAAGCACCCTGTATATGTCCGAAATGACAATAGAATGTTTATCTTCAGAAAATCCATTCGGATACAAAACCTCCAATTTTCTAATTGTTACCACTCTTGTTGCAATGGCGTCAAAACTGAAAGAGCACAATAACACTGTAGTGTATCTACCACTACAAAAATACAATTCCAGTTTCCTACTATATAAGACATGTTAGAACGATTGTAGGGTGGGGTACCTTTTTATAGATGAAGGTTGACATTGTCGATAGCTACCCTCACCACATGGGGGACCTTCGGACGTGATGTGAACACGCCTCCCTTGACAGAAACTCCCACTTCGATCTGAACACACCTACTATTCGATGGATGGTTCACATTGAACAGTTGACTTGTGACTGCGACATTATCCACCTCCTCGCGCTGTTGCTACTCAGTCTCGATCACACACAAAGTTCAACACTCGACTGCTGATGGCAACACACGAGCGACCACGGCCGTGAACTTAATACAGCTCTCACGATCAGCACTCAAAAGTACGGTGATCTTAATACAGCTCTCCCGGCTTCTCACGAAACAGCAATGAATCCATTTGTGGTATCCGTTCATCGAATTCTAACACAGATGTAATTCTGGTGGGGGAGTACTGCGTCTACCACTACTATAATACAATTCCCTAGTATATAAGACATGTTAGAACGATTCTATTGTTGAGTACCTTTTCATAGATGAAGGTTGACATTGTCGATCACTACTAGCCCCACAACAACCCAAGCGACTTATTTTTGTAGCGATGTTCAAAACTCATTATTTTACTATCAATTTACAAATGGAATGGCGTAAAAAGTGAGTGATGAAATATTTACTTGGGAGGTATGTTCCATGTAGCACTCCAAAAGAATAAGAACATCAGACTCATCAGCTGAACTAAACTCAAAAGTTCCTTTTGTAGATCCATTCTCGACGATGTTATTTTTTTTAAATAAACAAGTCACATTTTAGATTAAAAAAAAACGATTTTTGTTGCAACGTTATCTCATTTCAGCGGCGTTTGTATCTGATAGGATTCATTTTATAAGTATTAACATAAATAGATAACCCGTGTTAGCACAATCAACACTGTACAATGCGCAAACGAAAATGCTTTGAATAAACCTAAAGGTTGAATGTTCACGTTTAAGGGCCTTACTTGAACCCTTACCAATTTGTTTGGAAAAAAATGCAAAAAATCAACATATTTTTTTTAATTTCATTAATAAATACGAGAAACTAAAACAAAACATAACATTATGTGTAAAAAATATATAATTTACCATCAGTCCCAAATGGTCAATGAAAAAAGTTAAATATGAGTCTTTGTTCACATTTTCATCATCTGAAGAATCACCTGCATTACCTTTTTTACTCTTTCTTCTATGTAAATTCATAATCCCTAGACAATACGAAACACGTCTGCTGTCCCACAAATAGCAAACAAATATTGTCAGTAGGACTGGGCGATAAAGGAAATTTTATATCGTGATGCATCGTCAGTTTTGCATCGCAATATAGCGATGTATCGCGATATAGTATTTTTTTGAATTTCATTTACTTGTAAGGCACAGAAAGTAGGATTTCTATCAAAACTCCATACTCAGATTGATTTAAATCAATTTATAAATTTGAAGATATATATGTTTTGCTAAAGAAAGATATTAATGTTATATTTTCTAAAAATGATCGCGCAAATAACATAAGATTTCTTAGCTTAAAAATAAATAATAAAATATAAATAAAATTGAAATTTATTAGTATAATATTTACCTAACAATATAGAAAGAAAATTTAAAAAATAGGTTCGTTAAAAATTATTTGCAGGCTTAAAACAAAGTGCTAAATAAATTTTAAAAAAAAAGCGCTTTTGAAACAACCTTATTTTTTATCATTATTATTTCACATAAATAATGAAGTTAAATTGAATAATTACCGAATTCTGAACGAAAAAACAAAGTAAGGTTTAATTTCTTGAAAATAAGAACAAAAGAATTAAGACGTTCGGTAATATATTTAACTGACAATATTGAAAGATAATTAAAAAAGACGATTATACTCTATAATAAACGAAGTGCTAAATGATTAAAAAAAAAAAAAAAAAAGAAGTCGCAAACCTTACTAATTTTTTTGAATAAACAAAGTTGATTGACTTATGTCCAAATCCAAAAGAGGAAAGACAAGTTTTGTTATAATTTTATTTATAAAAACAAAAACAACTAAAGATTTATAAATTTAAAATCAGTAATAAAAAACCAATTAAATTATTGGAAGTTTTATCCAAAAAGAATTATACTCTAGATAAATAAAGTAAAAAAAAGTTTAAAAAAAGTTAAAATAAAGTAAAAAATAGCCTAATAAATTTAATTATTTTGTAATTTAATTCCTTATGGGCACCTTAAATTCCGATTGTGATAAATTCAATAGTGTAAAAAATTGCTTTAATTGCTCAAAATTAATTTTCACATTTAAAAATAAAAAAAAGTTTTGTTTCAAAAAAATAATTTACCTAATTAATTAAGAAACACTTCTTTATATATTCTTTTCAATAATAGATTACGTTCAGAACAAGGTAACGACGGCGATCAGTCCCACTGAAATTAATCTACAAGAAACGATATCAAGTCGCGACAAAGGTAAAGAAAAAAAAAACAATGAAGCGCGAAAACGAACATGCGAGATCATGATATACGTTCTCAAAACTGATTCTGATTCTACCGCTCATCAATCAAGGCCGTTTCAACATAACGAAACGAACATCGTATTCCACAGCGCGAATTGGCATTGGAACGTAAGAGAAGATCCTTGCGTGTCTTGTATCGCTATATCGTTCGTCTTCTTTACTCGACGGCTTAAGACAGACTTCTGATGCATCGCCTGGAGCGAAAGTCGCTGTATCGGCCTGCCGATATAGGCGTTAAATTGTTATGTCACGATATATCGATTTATAGCCCAGTCCTAATTGGCAGATAATCATTATTGTTTGCTTTGCTTCCGACCGAGTCAAAACGTATTCTGTTATGCACGAGTATACTCGGTATAATAAATATTTGCGACATACCCGAGTTAACTCGGGCTAATCAGGGAAGCAGTTAAGATCTTGGCCCGCTAGAAACAGGAAGCTCGTTTCGATACCGTGCGATCAACGTATAGGGTGATCCTAAAAGGATTAATCTTTCTAACTAAAATAACTAAGTAAGAAAAAACAAAATGGAGTCAAGAAAGTTAAACAAAAAGAAAAGAAAAAAACAATTTTAGGTAAATCCTTCCATTTCATTTAAATGTATAATATTAACTTCATGGAAAAATTAACCTCGGTGTTACCTCGGTGAGAATTATTATTATACATAGAATCCTAGAGTACGTCGAATCATATGGCCAGAGAGTGTATATTTTGCGAAGGGAAAATTAATTGAACCTTTTTTGAATATACGCTGATAGGTAAAACACAAAAAATAAAATCACCCGCAGTCTTGTGATCATTCTGTCCATATCTGATAACGGATATTAAAAGATTGAAGTCTCTTGTTTCAACAATCGGAAGTTTTATCAATTTTTTATTCAACAATTTATCTCATCGACCTTGAACGAGTGACGTTGAGGAATCAATTGTCTTTCGGGAATTGTATAGTGTTTGCCTTGGATTAAGTAAATGAGTAAGTTTCTTTTTATTCTTAGAATTTTATGCGCATTAAAAGAAGATTTTTAATTTTTTATTTTTGCGCATTTCTTTTCAAAAATTCTTCGTACTCAGTTGTTTACACTGTTTTTTAACCTTTCCTGCTGAAACACAAAAGTTTTCCTTTATTAACCCCTTAACGATCGGTTAATTTTCAAGAAAACGGTCATAAAAGTGCCTATTTTTTGGCTTTTGCATTTGTATTACATATTTGATTAGTGTTGACATCTAGTTTAAAATAAACTATCTACAATTACCTTAAAAATATCCTGGTATTGCCATCTGGTGTGTAAAATGTGAAATGAAATGTTTTCCGAGCAAAAGAAATGAATTAGTTTTATTCTTATTGGCTACTGACACTCCACCCCATCACTATCACGGGAGCGAGAAATAGAGGGCGAAACCGTCATTTTCACGGGAAGGAAAGGCTTAATTCAATAAAGAAAAATATGAGGTGATTCCAGGTCCGAGAAACGGTCGCAACAACCGGTTAAAGAACTAAATTTTGCTCCACCAAACCTTTTTTTGATTAAAATAAAATTTTTGTACATAATCCGTTTATGATGATTGCAAACTGAAGGCTAACTTGCTAAAATATCTAGTTTGTAAAATTAGCCATCTATTTCTGTACTGAAGCCTACTATTATATTTTATTCCCTTATTTAAGAATGATAAAGAGACGATAACAATTCAGTATGGAATCTTGTTTAAATTGTATATTAGGCCTATATAGTTTTATTCCTTCTTGAAAATTATTACAATGTTTGGGGATAACCTGGTGGGTGGGGCCAAGAGTTCGCCTGCCGAAGATAATAAATGCACGTTACATCTGTCGAGTCTCCTCCCGTAACAACCTCTGGGGGAGTTCCCTTGTCTTCTGGATTGGTTCAAAATGACAAGGCCACGAGCATTCTTATCGTAAACCCAAAATTGGGTCAGTTGTTCAACAATGGTTATAAAAAAAAGTAAAAACGAACTTATAGATTGTTTATCAATTAAACGAAATCGGTCTTAAAAACGGCTTTTACAGGTTACTACTGTCATCGAAAAATTATAAATAGATCGTTTCCTTTTTTTTTTATTATTTGAGGAGTACACAAATTTAAATTTCTAATCTCAATACGTTAAATAAGGCTATGATATTTTTAGTAAAAAAAATATTTCTACGGAAAAAAAATTAAATTTGCGAACTTTTTTTTAAAGTTTATTGTATAAAATATTATTTTAAACAAACTGGTGAATATCGTTCACCATTTGACAATCTTTTATAGTAATGGTGCGGCGCTTGGCGGTGTTTGGCTTGGGCCGTATAGGAGCCCTCCATTTAAAGAATCTACGCTGGAATCCTCGTTCGGAGATCATCTATTGCGTCGACGAATCTGTTGAGAGAATGGAATATATAAAACATCATCTGAAACTGAAGGAAACTCTATTCCTAAAACCCTCACAAGCAGATATCGTTTTTCAAGATGAAAGGTAATTTTCGATAAATATTTTCTGATTAAACATGTCTGTTTATTTTAGCGGGATTCCTCGGGGATGGCTGAAGAAAGTATAGTTTAGGCAGAAACTTTTGATCCCTTCATCATGTTTTCAATTTTTTGCCCCTTTTGAGACATTTCGCCAAACCTGGAGAACTTTTTATGCGAATTGAAAACTTTTTGCACACTAGGGTGTCTCAGTTTTCACTTTTTTGTTGAAGCGAAATGTAATACCTGTCAAAAGGGGCTGTTAATCTTCTTCAACGAACATAATTTTGTTTAAAAAGTTGAAATAGATGTATTAAGGCTTACATTCAAAGTTTAGCATTTGGAATAAACGGGCATTATAGTTCGTTCACCTGGAGTTGGGATCCACCTCCTCGGACGCAGAGTTCCTATCAGCGAGGAGAAACATCTCCGTGCTTGAAAATGAGACAACCCTTCATGCACGCCAAACGCAAACAATGAATTCTTTTTCAGTCACTTACTTCTCTTGATCATCTTCTATTATACCTTTCGTTAATCAAGTTAATTAAATATATTTTAAAATTAAAAACTGCTGTTTTCCCTGAGAAATGTCTCAAAAAAGGACAAACTATTCCCTCAAAAGAGGCTATATATCATCCAATTTATGAAATATTTAATGTTAGAAAAATGCTCATAAAGAGTAAATATTTTTATCAGACAATCGCCAAATGGCAACTTTGTTCAGGATTGTTCACATACTTCTCCCAAAAATACAGTATCGTCGGATACTACGTGATGACCTATTTGTAAAACAAAATCAACTGTTTCAAGAAGTTGGGAAAAAATTATCAATTTATGACATACAACAGAAAGTTATCTTGATTTTTAAAAAAAAGTAAAAGACCTCGTCAACGACACTAAGTTGAATGCTTAACTGGTGGAAATATTGAATGATTATATCTCTATATTTAACTGACACCACTATTTTCGAAACCTAGCACTGTTATAAATCAAAAACTATTCCATGAAACAATGATTGTTTTTTTTTCTTCACATTTCTAGAAAAATGACAGTTGACCCTTCTTTAAAATTTGAAATTATTTTCAAAGTCATTCAATTTCAAAATGTTTTGTGTTTTTTTTCTGTCTTACAATTGAAAGAACAACATAGGAACTTCAAGGCAGATTTCGAAACAACTATTTTATTTCCATCGCTAAAATAAAGAAAAACTATGTAAAAACTCATTTATGAGAAAAACGATTTTTTTTTTACATTATGTCGCTCTTCATTATATAAAAATCTCATTTTTGGTTTTTTGTCGTTTATTTTTTTCTATTGTACGGTTAGTACCTAAAAGGTAAGAGAGTATTAGCTATGTTAAAATTTTCCTTTCACTAAAACAAAAAAGAGAGAGTAAAAGAATCGACTGCAAATAAATTTGTTTCTTATAGCCTTGAATCTGAAAGACAAGACCTGTTTAAGAAACCAAGGGACCTTCGAAAAGAATGTTTTTTAAGCAAATCTAATGTCCACAAAATGGAAATCACAAAAACCTGTCAAGTTTAGCCCCGATGCCAAAGGAGCTCTTAACATCAGCAGTGTAAAATTAACGGAGTATAACAACCCCTTGTTTATGGAAAAATTTGCCAAATGAACAATTCGGAACTTTAAGTAAACATTTTAAAGCTATTCTCAATAATAATCCGAAATAAAAAAGATAATTTTTTGGTAATATATATTTCTTATATTATGATATGTTTTAATATGAACTATATATATTCTTACCATGGAAATTGATTTTTTGCGGCTTTTTCAGCGGAGAAAATAATTGATTTGAATATCATGGAATAGCATTACGTCAAATGACGCTTAAATTCGTTCATCTCATTTATTTTGAAAGCTTGTAAAAACATTGTTAATCTAATAACGTAAAGTTATTAGGAAGAGCAACAAACCAAATAAATAAAAATTATAACTTATAGACAGTCTTTTAGTTCTTTGTATTATTTCGATAAATGTATTGTTTATTTAGCTTTTCAATCCGCACTTAAAACGAATATTCAGATGTACTGAAAAAGTTGCATCAGCACAAAATAATATTAATTTTCAAAGAGAGTTTTCTCAGGGTAAACAAATTAATTGAGTCACAAAGCATTGTGAAACAGAAAATTATAGTCATTTAAGAAATATATTTT
This sequence comes from Parasteatoda tepidariorum, assembly GCF_982258835.1. NCBI lineage: Eukaryota > Metazoa > Arthropoda > Arachnida > Araneae > Theridiidae > Parasteatoda > Parasteatoda tepidariorum. The sequence continues at coordinate 7,211,261 of NC_141761.1, forward strand.
TCATTTTTTAATTGTTGATTCGTTAAAGAATCTCCCCTCAGATTAACGCAGCGTCTTAACGTTCGACACCAAGCGAGTGATTTACTGCCAAGTCACTTACCTGGTCCTTCCACTGAATTTCTTCGATTCAGCAATAGAAATGAATGTTAGATATTTAAATAAACTTTCCTTGAGAAACCTCATTTTTTTCTAAATGTCTCTTACCTGGTTCTTCCACTCATTGCGAATAATATACGAAACGATAATTATGCTCATATTGTAAGTGTAGATGAGTCTAACGAAAATATTGACCCATGTAAGAAATAGGAGCTAAATCGGTAAAATGTCACAGTATATCGCACTATTATCGGCTGTTCCCTATAAAGGGTATTTAATAGCTGTTCTTTTATTCCTCCCCAAGAGAATTAAACATTGCTATAGTTTGTCTAAAATAAGAACTGTGACTTTTCCAAGTAGGGGTGAGGGGCCACTCGGATTGGCGAGAGAATCTTCGGTCCATTGTCCTAGAATGAAACTACCCTCCTTGAAATGCACCATTCTTGTTTCCATAGCACCACACGGTGGGAGGAGTTCTCAACTTAGACAAACTATACAGTTCATCATCAGTTATGTGATGCTGTTTGTGAGCAGGATTTTCCCCTTCTCCAGCATCATGCTTTTTCCTACTCTATCTTGATATTTACTTCTTATTGAAGTTTGGGGTCTGTAAGGGGAAAACCTTGAATGACTGTTCACAAAAAAGAGATGTTATTGTGTGCTACAAAATATATATTTTTATTTCCTTAAGCATCGACTGCATCCTGGTTCTGACACCTGCCATTTCACACGAAGAATTGGTCTTGAAATCTCTCAATTCAGGTGAGTTTGTCTGTCTCTCTCGGATCTTTCAAAAAACAAATGGGGATTTCCAGTAGATCACCGAAGATCAAGCATGTGTATGGGGTGGGTGATCAGCCTCCGAAGGAAACGGGTCCTCCTTAAACTGCCAGTGATCAGGGCTACCACATCTTCGGGGATATTTTCCAGCTCCAGTGCGACGGAAATAAACTACCTCTAAGAAATTAAATTATAATAATTTAGTTTTGAGCTACATTTAAGATCATTTTTAAACAAGCTAATATTACGATTTCCCTTAACACTAGATTGCCTAAGGAAGTCATTTTGACTGCTATTCATTTCAATTAGAAACACAATGATGACACAATTTCTTAGATTTTTGTACAACATATAATTTTCTTTATTGTTAATATTTACTAATAACTTGTTATATAACTGTAAATAATATAAAAAAATATAAAAAATTAATTTTTAACAAATTTCTTTACACATTATTTATTCTCTCACAGTGCAGTCATTTTGACTGCTTTTTGGCGCTATAGGTATATACTAAGCTACAGTCTTTTTAGTGTTAACCACTACCCTTATCGATCAAAAAAAAATCAACAACAATGCGAAAATCTACATCTTTTTTTTTAAATTTCATTTATAAATACTAAAATTAAACATAATGAGTTCCCTAGAAGAGTATGAAACTCATTGGAACAGTCTTCGCGTAGAACTTTTTGATGGAACACATTCGCCTTTGCGTTACTCCGAGAGCTTCCCCATTATCCTTCGACCACATGGAATATTTTTTACGTCAACATTCTGGTCGATGCAAGCTGGAAGCAGAATTAGTATCGCTGGTATTCAAACCACCTCATTGTGAGGATCTAAGCCATCGGTATTATGGAATGCGTTTTTGGACACTGATGGAGTGTAAGACATGCAGTTTAAGTTACTTAGATTTCGTTACTTAGATTCAAGAAACGGACGCTATTAACCGCTTAACTTACCCACTTTTTTGAAAAAAGGAATGCAAAAAATCAATATATTTTTTTTAAATAAATACAAGGAACTAAAACAAAACATAGAACACAAATTCTAAATTGAAATTTCAATTTTTTTTATGTGTAAAAAATATTTTATTTACTATCAGTTTACTATCCCAAATGGTCTCGGGCAAATGAAAAATTCTGCTATGCCCGAGTATACTCGGGATAATAAATGTTTGCAATATATACATACCCGAGTGAACCCGGGATAATCGGGGAAGCTGTTAAAGAAAATCCGGGTGACATTATGACGCTTGCAACGATAGAAATTTCTTTAGTATTAGTTTCGTATCATTTACTACGGAATGAGTTATAAATAAGGCCCGGATTTTGATGACATTTGCATTTTTTGGACATTTTTTGTCTTTTAGAGCATTTTTTAGCTTTATAGGGCATTTTTCTTTAAATTTTGGGGCGTATTTTGCATTTTAATGCATTTTTTAAAGTTTTCTGTTCATTTTTTCCAATTTTTATAATTTTTTATCAATTTTCATTACTACACTGGCTTTCAAACAATGAAGAAAATCTATAGGATATTAACAGGTGAAGCAAAATCTTTTCAAATTGAAGAAGAATTGTCAGTAAGTGAGACCGTCCTTTTCAAGTACACACCTATAACATCAGTAGACGTTGAAAGAAGCTTCTGCAGGAATGAAAATTTACTTTCAGACAAGAGACGCTCGTTTACATTTCAAATTATCAAAAAACATTTAATAATCCAATGCAATTCTGATATTTAGTAATATTATGTTACTAATATTTTGGTGTTATATCCATCAAAGTTTCTATACAAAAGAAAAATATTTTGGTGTCAATATATTTTCCTTTTTTTGTTATTTTAGGATATAAAACATATTTTTCAAACGTAGAACAAGTATTGCATTGCTTTATATTTTTTAAATGACTCATAATAATTTTAAAGAGCAAAACATTTTTTAATTCAATATTTTTACTTTATTTAAGGCATTTTTTGCGCAATTTTTGCATTTTTAAGGGCATTTTTTGCCCTTTTTAAAGGCATTTTTTGCACTTTTTAAGGGCATTAGTTGAGATTTTTTAGGTCATCAAAATCCGGGCTCTAGTTATAAATAACATTTTTATGTGCTCAGTTTGTATAAATATTCCTCAAATTTTAACTCCTTATTAGTCCTCTGCAACGATCTGTTTTGTTTGCAGAAATGTGGGTACAGATTAGAGATACTTTCTCTTGTGTGTTATACAGTCAATATTATTAGACTCGCTATTAAAATTCTATGTAAAAACTTAATTATCAGGTGTTACTCTATACAGCTTTATTATTTTCATGAGAATGTTTGCACTTGTTTACGTTAGTGTATCAATTGGGTTGTTATGCGATACCTTACAAATAGGAAGCATATAAAAAAATCTCCTGAATAAAATCCGCCATTCAATATAAAATCCTATAAACTCGTGCAAAACATGTCATTATACAGTGAATCTAATCATTGGATCGAATTATTGTAATATACAGTGTTTCGCAAACTTTTGTGTACCCCTTCTAAATATTTCGTAAAGCTGTGTACCACTGATAAAAAAATTAATGTATTTTTTAGTATAAAAAAATTGCAAAAAAGTTAAAAATCACAACCGGCTGTTGATACCACTCATTATTAACTGTTAACTTTGCAAAACATAGACAATAGAAAAATACGTTATCGTAAATTTTCATGGCTAGATTTGTTTTTAAATAAAAGTTTTTGAAATTTTCGTTTGTTGCGAGATATTTCGCATAAGAACGCGTTCCCCCGGCAAACCGTTACCGTACCCCTGGGGGTACGCGTACCACACTTTGGGGGACACTGTACTAATATAATGCCTGATATAATAAATATTCTATATTTGAATAATATATCGTCTCATTTAACCCATTGGTACAGGAACAGGTGCAAACCGGTTTCAGTCGCGTCAAGACAATAAAGCAGTAAAAGTATCACCTGTTTACGTAGAATCTTGATAGTGCGTCTAATAATATCCAGGGACTGTACGTTCGATCATATCTATAAACACAGAACTTATAAACTCGATTGTTTATAAACACGGAAGATCCTGTGCAGGGTCAACTCTTTACAGTGGACAAAATTACGGAAATCCCATTGACCTCCCCACCCAAAAAAAATGGTCTTCATAAAATAAAAGGTCGCAATAAAAATCACCTGGTCTTAGCGAAAATGAATGTTTGGAAGCTAAATGAATATCCTTTTATAAATGAATACCGAAATTGGAAAAGGGTTAAAAATCAAAATAATGTATATTATTTCAATAGGTAAAGTTGTGTTTTGTGAGAAACCTTTGGCTACAACTGAAGAAGGCATAAGAAGATGTTTGGAGAGAGCGAAAAAATTATCTTTGCCAATATTATGTGGATTCAACAGGTATATATGTTTGATTCCGATCCTGAGCTTCATGAGATATGTATAAAATACTTAAGCTGCGATGTGGTAACCAAGGTTTATACTATCACTTAATAGATCATGGGTTGGAATCCTCTTGTCGCCTCGTTTCGTACTCTCCAATCTCTTGTGTTCTGTGTTGGGACAAGAGGTTAAACATTGGTAAACCTAAAAAATGAGTCAACTGTTCAACACCAGTTAAGCAAAAATAATAATAAATATATGCATCTTTTCAATTCAGTGTAAAAAGAAAGACAGAGGATACCTCATTTGTCTAGATAGAAACATAATTTCTCTCCTACTCTGAATTTACATAGTTTACTGTGAATCTAAGGAATTAATGAAAATTATTTTCAGTTTCATCAAAGTCGATTATGACAAAGTTAATGGAAGTAAGCAAATTTTAGAAGAAGAACAGTTTTTCTTAATAGAGATGGGATCGGGATAGCCTGGTTGGTAGAGCCCATGTCCAAGAGTTAGATCCCAGCCGGCCGAAGAGTAAATGGTGACTGATGCATGTTAAATCTGTCGAGTCGCAAAGTCACCCGTGTTCCCATAACAAATCAATACCTCGGGGATCTAGGAGTTTCCTTGTCTTCTGGATTGAGTTCAAAATGACAAGGCCATGGAGTTAACCATGAGTAGTCTTAAACCTAAAATTGGCTCGCATGTTCAACGACGTATGTAAAATATAAAATAAAATAGAGATCAGAACGTTTATTAAGAAAAGGTCTCATGATAAACTTTTTTATTACCTTTAACGAAGAGTTTGGTTCATTTAGGAAACTAGTCACTCATTAAGGAAACTAGTCTCTTGTCCAACACAACAGCTGACCGACACCCAGTCAGAGAATCAAGAAGTACGATGGTCTCTAACAGCTAAACTCTCGCATCAACATTTCATACTGTTTAAACAGGGTCCTTATCAGTCACAGAGCCCTGTGCATCCATAAAGATGCATTTGGGTCCACGTGCCCTACCGAAAAATCTCACATAGAGTGCAAAGATCTCGCAAATGTTCTGTGACCAGTCAGTGTGCTTCTATTAATTGCTGGTCATATCATGCTGGGCAGGCATCATGTCCAGAACATCAAAAGACAGAGAGGTCATTTTCAACACTCTCCTGATGAGAACACGTCGCGATTTGCTGTCCACACAGACTCACTAAAAAGAACCAGCCCCCAATCATCCTTTGATCAAGACAAGTGTTCTCAGCACCTGCAAGATCGTTCTTATTGTGGCTACAATTAAAGAAATGCAGACTAAGGCCACCTGCCTTAAGTCTCTGGGAGACTGTTATTCATAAAATAGATGTTTCTGTTACATTATACAAGCCGCGAGACGATTGTGTCGATGTCACGGACCTTTTGACTTGAAGTCTCAAATAATGGACTGCCTGACCAGATCAGCGGACCACTGTCTCTGTGTCCACAAAGTGAACATCGCACACTCTGAAGTCCTTACAACAATAGGCCTGCAACGAGTCTTCCAACTATCCGCCACCATGTGGCGTTGTCTAGACGATGATAACCGGCCATACGAGCAAAGGTAAACAAAGAAATTAAAACAAAGATTCTGCGATGTTTTAAAACGTCCTTACGCTGCAAGTTTCGGCAAGCAAAGTATATCTGCACACACGCGATCACAGCGCCACTGTGTCTCAGAAGCGTTCGCGATGAGTTTGCTATCATCTGTTACCTTATTTGGGATAGGCTTTACTTATTTTATTCTTTTTTAAGAAAAGAAAATATTCTTCCCTTAAGTTGTTTTCATCAGTATATAAAAATTACGAAATTTATCAGGCATTAAAAATTTATAGCGATCTACCACTTTTGGCCTTTATCTGATGCATATCTAGGGCTTGAACCTTCAATTAAACAATTAATTTTAAAACCAATTTCTAGTTAAAGTTAGGATTACATGTTAGATAATATTTTCAAACCTAATGACAACTAAAGCTGAAGATAAAATAAAGTATGGATATTTTTCCTTTTAAATAAATTATCAATGCTTTATTAAATGCTTTTTTTTATTCATTTTTTTAAAAACTGTTTAATAAAAAATGTGTGACTACTTTTTATGTACCACATATAATTAAATAAAACTGCAGAAAAAATTCCAAATCGATGTTTGGAATGTAGTAAATAACTTATATTTCATTTTTATTGAATTTTCTAAATTTTTAAGCGTATGACAATGGAGTCGTCTTTTTATTTTGAGATGTAGCAAAGTTAAAGGAACCTAAATGTACCTCAGCTTTACTTCAAATTTAAAACAAATTTGGGAACCGTGCTTCTCACACATAAGCAGAGCAGGTATTTGAAAGTTGTTATTTTCAGACGTTTCGACCCGGGACTGCGGAGTCTGAAAGAGAGGGTGGATTCGGGTGAGATCGGAAAAGTACACGTGATCAAAATGTCCTGCAGAGATTCCCCAAGATCTCCCATATCCTACTTGAAAACATCAGGTCAGTTTAACGTTCCTTTTAAAAAAAGTATTTTCAGCAAATTTAACGCGATTTTAAAGTGCGTTTGGTGGAAATTTAAAATTCAAAGTCATCTAAGATTTTATTAAAAAAAAATTTGAATTTTTTTTTAAATATTTAAACGAGTTAGATTTTAATTTATATGTGTAAAATTTAAACTGTGGGAAAATGTGACAAAATTCATTGAAATAGTGAAAGTTGAAAATATCCAGAAACTAAAAAAGAAATCAAAATTCAATGTTTGCATATAAAACGGAGTGTTAAATAATGTTGATTTTAAAGCTACTAAATTTTTAGAAATTTTGTTTTTACTTTCAGAATTCGTAGTTATAATTTTTGTTTAAAGAAATAAGCAAAAAAATAAAAATTTTATTTATGCATGTAAGTCATAATTCATTAAAATCCATTAAATTAAAAATTATATTCAGTTTTTATAAAAGCTAATAAAAATCATTTCTGTATTTTAATGAATGGCGAAATTTTATGTGTTGTTAATTTTTTACTAATCAAAGATTGAGCACAAAAGTTTTATTAAAAAATTTATTCATAAGGTAAACTAAATGTGTATATGGTAAAATTACAAAAAAATAATTTAATTTTTGAGCAAAATATGTTTGGTTTAGTAACACTGAATAACTTATTTAGAAATACATTCTAAATATGGTTGTCAAAATTAAATAGATTCATTTTATGTTGGAGTTTAAGAGCATTTTTTCCAAAATGTAAAAAATTATTGTTATTATTGCTGTATATTCCCAAAGACAAAATTTTATTTTCGTAATGATTTTTTGGATCCCTTTTTTATAAAATTTATATTTTTTACTTCAAAAATATTAAAATCTCGTCTTTTTTTAAGAACTGAACTTTCGGAAAAACTCGTAGTAATTATTCAATAAGCACTGAACTGAGTAAACTATTAAAAGAAAAATATTGTCTAATTTGTCAAGATTTTTATTCAAATCTATAGAATTTAAAATCGTAAAAGGGAGTTTGTAATTTGCTCGATGACAAAGTTGGAAGACATAACACATTATAAAAAAATCTCCTTATTTTTATTAAAATTAAATTTTGAAATAGTTAAAATTAAGTTTTTTGAAGAGTTTCAGAGATTAAGTGTTTTGATTTCAGAAAGAGAACAAAAAAGATTTCTGAACAATAATCTACTCTAAACATTTTAAAGTTAATATACACATAAATTTTGTTTTATGCAAAGTTATGTTACCTAATTGAATTTAATACTAAAATTAGATTTCTAGAATAAATGTTAAAAACAAGGGCATGCACGTAAGTATGGAGTGAATTTTTCATTTGAATTATTTTTGTTTCGCTATTTTAGAAATTGCTTTAAGTTTCAAATATTTTCTCTGGAGTTAGGCTGTTAGGTCAAATTTAGCTATTACAATAAAAATGGCACAAAACATCAGAATTTTGGGAAAGCATTACTCCAACGCTATAAAAAATTTACGAAAATTGAGAATATTTATTACGTATAGAAAATACTGTATAAAATTATACAACATGAGTAGTTATTTACAGTAAGAAGGTTTATATAGTTTCAAATAAGTTTTGCCTTAAGTGTAATGTACTTAAAATGAGACTTTTTCTTTTTTTAAAGCAAAAACTTCGAAAAGCATTGTAAATGGATCGTTGAAAGTCATTTAAAGAAAAGAACATAAAGCAGAGCTACTATACCTCTGATTTATTTCAAGCATCACTGGCTGCCGTCAGTGTGCGGGTGGGTGACCACTTGGATCAGCCTGCGTAGGGACCGAGGGTGTGCGTTATTGGTCCTCGTTGAACTGTGCTACCGTAAAGTGCTCGACTTCGCGTGCAGATCGTCGGGCTACCGAAGCGGGGGTGCCATCCCCTCTGCAGAGGATCAAAATTGTGATGGCATTTCTTCGGATCATCCTCAGGGATGTTTCCCAGACCGTCGGCAATAGCCCATTGTGCAGCTCTAGTGCGACGTAAATGAACTACTATTACCTCTGATTTATTCACGGACCATTCTCACTGCATGCGATTCACACATTCAGTTTTGGGGACGGTTTGGGGGACAAAGAAATTATATATATATTACTTGATTAACTAACTATTGTAAGGTAAGTAGGATGTAAATATTAAAAAGTTTTCATTATTCAGTTCTTTTAAGTTTAAACGTTTAGAATATATATATATATATATATATATATAACTCCATCTACATATGCAGTCCAGTGTACTGCATATATATATATATATATATATATATATATATATATATATATATATGCAGTACACTGGACTCACGTTCGTGAGAGCGGGAGTTCGGATTCAGCCGGCCAAAAACTTCCAGTGTAGTAAATGATGACTGGTGCACTTTGAATCTGCCGGGTCATAAAGTTCTCCATGTTCCCATAACAAATTATACCTCTGGGGGTGCTAAATTGGAGATGGATCGTTCTCTGGTTCAGGTTAAAATTGCGATCAGCAGATGAATGAATGGGTTCGCCCTATAAACAGGCGTGACGTGTGGGTGCGGGTCTTGCCCTTAGATGGTAGAAAACAAGAACAATCGCACCCCTTCTGGTTTAATGGCCAACGACAACAGATACAACCAGCAATAATTCACACGTGCCAGTGAGAATGACAACCTGATTCAGCAACTAATAGCGTGTGTGTATTGCAGGAGGTATATTTCAAGACTGCGCCATCCACGCCCTAGATTACGTGTGCTGGCTTCTGAGTGAATATCCCGAAAGTATGAAAGCATACGGAACAGCCATCAGTGAGGACATCAGAGACATAGGAGACTACGATACTCTCATCATTAGCATGAAATTTCCTAGTGGGATACTCGCCACCATAGACTTCAGCAGGCACGCCGTCTATGGACTGGATCAACGTGCTGAAGTGAGGATTCTTATTTATTGCCTTAGACATTCATTTAGAAATCCTTTTTTTCCCCCTCTTCATCTTAAAACTTTGAAAATGTATTTTGATACATAAAATTATTTTAAAATGATTAAACAGTATATGAAATTAAGAAAAATTTTGAAACATGATAGAACACATTAAGTAATAAATATCAGGTAAAAAACAGAACGCGCTAAGGATTCTACACTAAGACTAGGGAACGCTGCAAGCTCCATACTGCCTATACTTCCGGGTTACAGGTGTATTTGAAAGCCATTTAGCTCACAACGTGATCATTGTGTTTTGAGATTTTTGCAAACGTGGTATTTGATTACTTGTGTTTGCAACGTTAACAATACTTGTATTTACAATGCTAAAGGTGCGAGCACTAACGTAAGATGATGCACAGCTTGCAACAAGAACAAACAGTAATAAACAAATGAAAAGAGGCCAAATCTGAACTGCTAAAAAATCTAGCAACCATGTCATCTCTTATAACACTATATCTATAAATAACTAAAGCAAATTTTCACTTCAAACTCACCAGAATGACTTAATAACATCAATATCTTATGAAATACGGCAGATTTGAGCTCGAAAATGATCTAATTTACTTCCATTATTGAAAGCAAAATTATTCTTTTTGAAAATATCGCCTCGCAGAATAAGCTGTAATAAGCAGTTGCAAGCTTTCTAACCGGAACTAGAGCAGGTACGGAGCTCGAGATTGCTTATATTTATATTGAAAACACCATCCATATGAGTTTAAAAAAAATTTGATCAAAATGAAATATCACGTAAAAAAAAGAAGGCGCTATAGGCAACGCTCGAATACGCCCTCTGGGGGAGAAGTCCGGTTAGGTGGCCTTTCCCTCTCCTCCTCTTTTCACTTGTATAGAAATGCACTATGATGTTTTTTCCTTTTCTTAATATTTTTTACTAATAAAAATATTTTTTAAAATTTCCATGATGCTTTCTTTTAGAACTATGTTTAATGTAGTTCCATATAGTTTCCTAGCTTAAAATTTTTTAATCTAAATAAAAATCAAGTTAGAAACTACCGCACTTTCTTCTTCTCCACACGTTAATGGCGAAAACATGCAAATAAGTGTTGCCATGAGTTCTGCTCTACTCCACCTGTGGCCGATCACCAATAAAATAAAGTCCCTGTTTTCATATTTTGTAATCTGGCAATCTCATAACAAAATAATTTAAATCGTTTTTGAAATTTTTATTAATTTTTTTTTTAAATTTTAGTTTTTTTCCTTTTTTTACTATGTTATTTTATTTTAATAATTTTCTTCTTCTCTTTTCATTATTCTGTAATTTTTCCATGTTTTCTCTCTCTCTCTCTATATATATATATATATATCAATTGCAATAATTATAAATGTTAGTAATCTTCGACTTAACTATTTTGGTCGGACTTTATTATCAGGACAAACCAAATATACGGCTTTTGAACCAAATGGTCCGCATTGAACAGTTGACTTGCTACTTGTGACTGCGACATTGTCCTCCTCCTGTTACTTTTAGATATACGAGGCGCATCCAGAAAGTAAGTTCCTCGAATTTTTTAAAAAAAAACGAACTCACACTTTCAGGAACATATTTAGCGGCAACAAGTACAGCAATGTTTCAGCTATTTTTCAACATAGCCATCACCAGAATGGAGACACTTGTCGTATCGTGGGATCAACTTTTGTATCCCTCTGTCGTAGAACTCTGCCGCCTGTGAATGGAACCAGCGTGCGACAGACACTTACCGTTACTGTGACACACTGAGGGAATTGTGACTTGCCATTCAAAATAAGAGTCGTGGAATGCTTACTGTAGGTGTTGCGCTCCTCCATGATAATGCTTGTCCACATACGGCATGACGCACAGCAACTGTTTTGACTGAGAGTTGTTGACCATCCACCCTACAGCCCTGATATTGCACCCAGCGATTTTCACGTTTTGGCAACGACAAAGAGCTAAAGACTTCTGTCACACGCTTATTCCATTCACAGGCGGCAGAGTTCTACGACAGAGGGATACAAAAGTTGATCCCACGATACGACAAGTGTCTCAATTCTGGTGGTGGCTATGTTGAAAAATAGCTGAAACATTGCTGTACTTGTTACCGCTAAATATGTTCCTGAAAGTGTGAGTTCGTTTTTTTTTAATAAATTAGGGAAACTTACTTTCTGGATGAGCCTCGTAGTTGTTCAAAATGAAAGTGAACTTTCACTGCTCTCTTTCCCCCAAGAGATCTCGACGGCTCAAATTTTAAGAACTATGGAAGAAAAGTGCTTTTTACTGTCATTTTTTTAAAATTTAGCTGTTATTAATTTGTCATTTTATAAATTTTTCATTAAATTGTCATTTCATAAATTTAGCTTTGCATCAAACTAAATTTATGTTTTAATCCATTTTATAAAATTTGAGTGGAATATTCTTTGGAAAATTTTAAAAGTTTTCTTTCCGTGGTCTCAAAACCCATTAAAAAAATTTTCATACTCTTTTCTTTCGACGTTTTTGACTTCTTCTTCTTTTTTTTTTTTTTTTTGCTTTTGAAAAAAAAATGGAAATAAGAGAATTTTAGTGCATTGCTACTACCTTTCCATGTAAGTAACAATAAACGAAACCCTTAGGTGATTTCGTAAAGTTTTACAGAGTGCGTAGCCAAACCTTTCAACAAAAACTAAGCACCTTTTAAGCACTTTTAAAAAATTATTTTCGAGCTATATACAAGATAAAATGCAACATAATTTCCAAAGACTTAACATGATTATGATAAAAATAACTAGTTTCTAACCAAGAACTCTTTTCTTGATTATATCAGCCATTATAAAATGATTAAGAGATTTTTCGGTTTGTTATCAGAGGGTGGAAAATGAAGCCTGAAATTAGGAATATCTTGCAAATTGCAGCAGAGTTGCACATGAGAGTGCAATAATCTCACCGAACCCAGCCAACACCTCCTAGAAAGAACATGCCTCAGCACGGGTTACCATAAATATCCCTTAGTAGTCCAAACGTAATGACATATTTTGTATTTTGAACCACAGCGCAGCTTAGTACCCCTAACGTAGTGACATCTTTCTTATTTTTCGTCTACTGCGCAGTTAACTTCGTCACATCGGACTACTAAATTGATCCGTGCTGAGGCCTTACTACTTCTAGGAGGTGTTGACCCAGCTCAGTCGTGACGCATATGCGGACTCTCAAGTACTGCATCAAACAAGTAAAATGATCGGCGCTTTCATACGCTACGGACTGACGGTACGCCGGAATGGATTTTGGTTGAATGAATTGTGTAAACGTTGAATAGAACAATGTGAAAAACTCGCTTTTGCATAATACGTAACGAAAATCGACACGGTATAGGAAAAAAATCTCGTTTTCGAAAAAGGAATATTAAGCATTTTTTAAGGAACCCCAACGAAAAAAGCACCTTTTAAAAAATGAAAATCGAAAATAAGCACCTTTAAGAACGCGATGTTTAAAAGGCCACAAATTAAATATTTAGTTAGATTTTGTAGACAATGTAATGTCTACCATAAATGGATTTATTTAATCTAAACCGCAAAAAAAATGTGCTCACGAAGAATTGTGTCCACGACGTCTCTGAGACACAGTGGCGGATCCAGGATCCTTCCCAAAATTGAAAAAAAAATTTAAATAATAATTTTTTTATTAATATTTAAAGAGATAAAATATTTTAAAAATTATTTAATGGGGCATATACACCTAGGTAGGTCGGAAAAATTTATTTTTCCCCCATCTAATTATATTCGTCACTGTTTCAAGAATCATAATCCTAAAGATTAAAACGAAATTCGTCATAGTTTCATTGTAAACATTAATAATGTTGAAGCGCGTCATTTATAGACAGATTTGCCAAAGTTTCTAAAAAACGTATTACATTTATTATTTAAAGATGTTGAATACGTATGTATTGTTCATTATGAAAAAAATGAATGAGAAGACTAGCATCAAAAACTCCAGTATTTTTTTTTTCAAAAAAATTATTAAAAAAAAATTGTGATAAAAAAAATTAATTGAGATCTGACTCTATGATCCCCCCCCCCCCAGGAAAAATGTCTGGATTCGCACCCTGCTAAGACAAGTAGTGCCCATCATGAATTGCGACGAGCAAAATCGATTGTGCAAAATTGTGAGCGACGGAAGCATAGCTAATAAAAAAAAAATATATATTTCCCACAGATATTTGGAACGAAGGGTATGGTGACGAATGAATGGTACAGGCCAACAGGTGTGAGTCACCATGATGAGAAAGGAGCCGCAGCCACACCCATCTGCTATGACTTCGAAACACGTTATAGAGACTCCTATGCCCTGGAAATGGAACATTTACTCAATATTTTAGAAGGTATGTTTCGAATCATTATAGTATTAAAGACATATTTTGATACTATAACTTCATTTCTTAGACCTAACCCAAACTTTTAAAAACCCTTAGAAAGTTCATTTGCAATTTATTAATTCAACTACTGCTTCAAAAATAAAACAATATTTTTTCCTACTTTTAAAATGATCACGAATAAAAGAAAAAGAAAAATTCTAGTTAAATAAATTTATTTTGATTCTGGAAACCAGAGAGTTAAATTAAAATAAATAACTGATATTCAAAATCCAATATTAATTATATAAAATACGATTCAAAATTGCAATTCATTTAAATATTTATGAAATTAAGTGAATAAAAGGGAGAACATGTCAGCGATCTTTCACTGGTCTGGACAAGGGTTGTAAAAAACCCAGGTTTGTCATGTTTTATTGGTCTTTTTTCAAAAGAGAGGTCAGGGTACCTTATTTTAATATTAATAAGTAGGTTTAATTTTATGAGTTGACTAAACATAAAGTGTAATTAATACAAATAAATTGTCTGAAAAAAAGTTTCTTCTGACATCATGATACAGAATGTTATATGTACTCCCATACATCACACATTTGAAACTTATTTTAACACAGGATAACTTCTTATTTAAATTTTAATAAATATTTTGGGAATTATTATTCTTTTTTGCATAGAAAGCGAATCAAGGGCACTGACTAATCAATGGCCATACAGTCAAATCTAGCCAGTAAGGTGACTCTCCAAACACAGTTTTATCACCATCGGTTCAATTTTTCAGACTATACAACATATATATATATATATTTCTCTTACACGGCGACAAAAAAAAGCCTCATTACAACTCCAAGAATGGCAACGCAAGAAAAATCGACCCATGATTGCCGCTAAAAATGTCACATGCCAAATCTACTGAGATGGCTCAACATATAGCGCTTTTAAAAACGGAAATTGAAATAACCAGAGAGAGCATAAGCTAGGCAGAAGTGAGTAGTCTTTGTCGATAGATCTCTATTTTAGTATTTTGTCGAAAGCGCTTTTTTTCACGAATTTATATATTACGAATTTATTTGACGATTTTTGATTTATATCACGAATTTATTTGTTTTACTAGAATTTATTTGTTTATGCAGCTTTTTCCATTGCAATTCACTTATTTCAATTTTTAATAGACTTAATTATAGCCAAAATTTTAACCTTTTTAAAGAGATATCAGTTTTAGAAATGTTATCTTAAGATTTTATACTATAACACATTTCTAACAGTTTTAACGAATTACATGTCATTTATTTGAATTCAAATTTATTTTAATGACTTAGTATTTACCAAAAAGATGTAATTTAAAAAAAAAAAAAAAAAGTTGTTATATGGATTTGAATTCTTAGAATTTTGTGCATTTGCAATGTATCTAAGTCAGTAGCGAGCGAAGCAAACCATATAAGATTGCGTGGCAATTTTCGGGGGTTGGCGAGCGTTAGCGAGCAGGGGGTGCAGCCCACTAGTTTCAATAAAATAGCTCTTTAATATAACAAAGGATAAAAATGAAAAGAATTTTAGAAAAACTCAGGTGGGTTTAACCCACTTTAGGGTGGGTTTTTTGCAACCCTGGTCAGGACCCACAATGAAAATACATAATTAGTAAATAATCCCCAAGATAATGATGCTCATCTATAAATACACAGCTTCATCAGCGGTGAAATAAAATTTTCTTTTGCTATTGGGTAAAAAATAATGGGTGATGAGCTCGAGATTTTTCGGTTCGAATTTAGAGGGTAGGAAAAAGCAATCAACTGTCGCTTGCAGAGTGCAAAGAATTCTGAATGAAATCTCAATGACCAACGGTATGGATTGTGTGAAACATTCAGAAAAACACGATTTCCGCGTAAATCGGCATGGAAAAACGAAGGGGAAAAAATCTCATTTTAGAAAATGAAAAAATAAAGCACTTCATAAAAAATACTCAATAAAATAAGCTGGTTTTTAAAAACTCTACCTACCTTGTTTAGGGTATCTGTTACATTCTAGATTTTCAAATCCATGACTTCCAATAATTTCTTCTTTTTTTCTGCAGAATTATATTCTAAAGATACTTTTCCTGTTCATCAGAAAGGAAAGAGATAATCCTGATTTCTCTGTTCTCATTTCGGAATTTTAAAAAAAAATTCTCCAATGACTGACTTGCTTCAGATAGAATTTTAAATTGATAAAATAATAAGAAATAATAATAAAAATTCTAAAATCACGGAAGTTTAAAAGGTAATCCACTCTAGAAATGTTTTACTTCATTTTTATTTTTTTGTAGGAACACCATAATTTTTAAAGAACATGATAAATATGACTGTCAGTGAGGATTTTGTTAGAAATTCAGACATTCCGAACACCATGAAATTGGGGGGGGGGGAGATTCCATTTCAAAAATTAGATTTTTTTTTCTTAAATAGTTAAAATTATGACATTTCTGACAAATTTTGTTCTTTACCGAAATTCATGACCCTGGATACCCTGTCCAAAACAACCAGGAAATTCCCTCAGTTTTAAGTATTTTCAATAAACATAAAATATTTTTCAGGAAAGGAAGAATGTGAAACTGATTTGAATTCAATACTGGCTGGTTATAAAGTGGCCTCCGCATGTGAGGAAGCGGCCAAGACTGAAAAAACTGTCCTTTTTAATCACCTGCAATGTATATAGTGATCAATAAAATTAATTAAGCTGATCTTTTACTTTCAATCAGGGATAATTTTTAATCCAATTTTTTTAAATTTAAATCTGATTTTTTTTTAAAGCTTTGGTGTACAGTTACTTAAATTTCATAAATATAATGGAAATCATAACAATGCATTCGAAACAATAATAACATTCACAAATATGTTTTATAGTATAAATCATGTGTGCAAATTCCCGATTTAAATTTATTAAAAATGAAATAGAAATGTATTAATTTATAAAGAGAGACCTAATATGAAGAAGAAAAAAATTTCAAAATGAGTCTTGCAGTTATTCAAAATATTGATTAAGCAAACTTACTAAATTGTGCAGACTTAATGTTTCAATCTAGAATAACTTATTTAAAAGAAATCACCCTACAACAAAAGAAGCTAAATATGCTTTATAAAACTTACTGTAAGTACAATATTTAAATAAAATGCAGTTTTGAAGAATTTTTTTTAAAATTAGGCAATAGCATCTTTCCTGTTTCTTATCACAAAATTCATATTCACTGATATTTAAATAATGTATTAAAGAGCCAACAAAATTTCTTCCAATTAGATACTTAAATTTGATTTGAAGTTATTGGAAATGAAGGCCATTATGTGGTGATACTTAATAGAATAACCAAAAATTGTGTCTATGAAATATTCTGCTCTTATTTTACAATGCAATAAGTTGAAATATAGAAATCAATTAATAATTTTAAATTTGCTTTGCACATTTTAAAATCAGAGGTTTCTTTTTTTATATATACATAGCTGCCAACACTGATAGGAAAAAATCCAGTAGATTTTACGAAATATAAAATTTCATGATAATTGTTGCATGATGTATGCACTAAATATTTTAAACATAGGGAATTTTTATAGTCATCAAAATAGAAAAACTGCAATATTTTCCACTTCTGATTGACATAAAACATACTTGAAATGTTATGTATTATGTTTACTCAGAATTTTGAATAGTAATAGGCACTTATTTCATCAAAGATAGTTAAAATATTTTTTTAATTAAATTAAAAAGAGAGTTCTGAATAAAAATAGGCTGAAAATTTTTGAACAAAAAAAAAAGTTATGAACTATTTTTTATAAATGAGGTTTGCATCATTATGAATTATTAATACTTATTTAAATATTCAAGCAAGCAAGCAATAATCTGTACAAAAATTCTATTTCAATAAGGATTTTTTTAGGAAATTTTCTCAATATTAGAGAATTTTCTAAAATGTATAAAAACCAGGAGAATTTTAATGAAACCAGTAGACCAGGAGAAACTGGCTTAATCCAGTAGTCTACTGGAAAATCCAGTAGAGTTGGCAGCTATGTATATATAAAAAAATATTCATTTGATTTAAATCAACGAATCATAATTTCAATGTAATCCATAATATGAAATAAGAAAATACACTGATGATTAATTACAAAAAGAGAGAAAATTGTGATTGCATGATTGCAATTACAAAATTGGTAAAAAAAATTTTTTTTAATTATTTGCGGGAAGAGTTATTCACAATGTCAACCTCCGTTTATGTAAAGGTACCCTTTACCATTGAATCGAGTATACTAGTCAATTGAAAATATATTTTTGTAGTGGTAGACACACTAAAGTACTCCCCCACCAGAATTATAGCAGTGATAGACTCCGATGAACGGATACCACTAGTTGACTCACTGCTGTTTTGTAAGAAGCCAGGAGAGCTGTATTAAAATCACTGTATTTATGAGTGCTGAACGTGAGAGCTGTAATAAGTTCACGCTCGTGATCACTCCTGTGTTGCGTTTAGCAGTTGAGTGAATACGATGTGTATGATCGAGACTGAGTAGCAACAGCACGAGGTGAATAATGTCGCAGTTATAAGTAGCAAGCCAACTGTTCCATGTGGACCAGCCATCGAAGTTCAGATCAAAATGGGCATAACTGTGAAGATAGGCGTGTTCATATCGAGGTGGGAGTTTCTGCCAAGGTAGGCATGTTCGCATCACGTCCGGGTCACCAATGTGGGGAGAGTTATCAACAATGTAAATCTTTGTCTATGTACAGGTACCCCACCATTGAATCGAGTTAACATGTCTTATATACTAGTGAATTGGGAAAAACTACAACATTTCAAGTCGTGGGCTACAAAAAAAGAGAGAAAAAAAGAAAAAAAAACAGCATCTGTTTGTGATTGGGTTTTGATTACAGCAGGGGTGATTGTGAGCTCAAGTCAAAATTCCGGAAAATTTCTTGAGTTAAAAAAAAAGTTTAAATTGAAAAAAATTTAAACAAGGTTTTCTTCCTATTTCTCAATATTTCTTAGTTTACTTAAAATGTTTTTAAAATTTTACACATACCCATGATGATCTGGAGAAGTAATTAAAATTTACAAATATGTCTTTCTTTCTTGAGTTTATGATTATAACAACTATTTACTGATAAAAAATGAATATTAATCATGAATATAAGGTTATAAAGTATATCTCTGGCTCTCCCTTACAAACAAATAAAATAAACTGTGTTTTTAAGTTCCACCTTTGAAAATTTGATTTCCGGAAACTTCTGGATCACTGTTAGCGAAAAGTCCGGAAATCCGTATTTTTTCCGGAGCACAAGCCAAAAATTCCTTCAATATTTATATTAAAATTGACAGCTAAGACAGTCCTTATAAATAATTTAATCAGAAAAAGAACATAAAAATTCACATCAGTGAAAATAAATAAAAAAAAAGTATCTAGTAAACAATATGTTCCTAAATTATGATTTTTTTTTTTTTTGGAATGCTCTTGTTAGCTTTACAACTCTTTGTTTGGAAATATGAAGTTGTAGTTTATTTAATCGAAAAGTGTACAAACATGAAAAACAACTCCTGAATAGTAAAAATGCAACAGAAGACAATTATAATTAAACAAATAATTTTATTAAATAATTCCATACATTAAAATTTGCAGAAAGCTGACAAAAAAACAGCTTAATAAGTGCTCCTATGAAAATTTATATAGAGACATTACAAAATACCAGATAATGGCACTTCACAAAAAGTGACATTTTCAATAGGGAGCTTATGTTCTAAAAGTGTATATATTTATATATATATATTCTCTATACAAGTATATACAGAAACGTAAGTGGCACCGATAAGAAGGGGGAAAAAAGAGTAATTGATACCAGATTGTCAGCAATTTTTAAGCAATATTGCACAATAACAATATTCATATACAATATTGCACTTTCAAATCTTTTTTTTTTTTTTTTTTTAAATTGAAAATTAGGGTTGGCAAGTCATAATAATAAATAAATAAATGCAGTCAAACCCTGCTATAGAGAACATTCAAGGGACCGAAATTTAGGTTCACTATAACTATATCCATTCCGTAAACAATTTTGACTAATCTTTTCAAACTCCCCCCTTTTATTACACATTATTTAAATAAATGACCCATAAAATGAAATAAAAATAAATGACAGAAAAATAATATGTAGAAACAAAAATGAGTTAACTTCAATTTTTTTTATTACTTGCATACAAAAAAAATTTGTGATTTTTAGCTAATAAGCAATCCTCAACATCAGATATGGAAACACTTTCAACTGATAATTTCTCATGAATTCTTGCTATTCCGATTTTTAAGCCTAGTCATTCGAGCACATAAAAGTAGTCCCAGCAAATCGCTTAGCAAATTCATCCACTTTGACTTGAAGCATTTGTCCAGATACTGGAAGATTGCTGAACCATTTTAATAATGAAGGAAACAAGAAAAAATGCTTATTGCTACATTTCATGACGGTTTAAAAAATCGGTATGTGTTTTTACTTTGAAGTAGAAGTTTCAAAATTATTATGAATATGTGTTATAAATGAAGAAAATAAATCAGTCAAAGACAGAAAATAGTTCATAATATCCGACTTCCTCTTTTTCTTTGGTTCACTATATCCGCAAAAAATAACATTATACTCGGGTAGCGAGGCACGGGAGCGAACATTTCGTTCACTATAAACCATGTTCACTGTAGCAGGGTTTGATTGTAATAAAAATAGTTAAAAAAAAAAACAGCACTCTGAATAATTTTTGATCAAAACTATATGACATAATGGTTATTATTTAAAAACAATACTATAATGAAAGAACATAAAATTTCTGGTTAAAATTATTATATAATGACTACAAACTAATCATCAACATGCTCCTAAATTTGTGAAGGCAACTATTTTAGAAATGAGATATCCAATGAAACATTTAGATTAGGAAAACCAATATTACATCAGGATATGCTTCATTCAAATTAATAGTTTATTAAAAAAAAAAAAAAAAATCCAGAATTTTTTTTTCAAGAAGATTTATTAAAGAACCAAATAAATAATGAATATGTGAAGATAAATAATTTTGACAAAATTAACGCACTTTAAAACATGAAGACACATTCGTCACAGAGATGGTACGCTTTAAATATGAAAGTGTAAAGCCTTAGAAGAATGTTTAGGAATCTCTTTAAATGATTTCAAAAGAAGCTACATTTGACGAATCTATTTCTAACTGGTAAATTCATTTTAAATTTTATGGACAACAGTGAGATGATAAGTGTTAAAGTATAAAAATTTGATACACGTGCAGATTACTTAAAGTGGATAAAGACAATCAAGCGAGGTTGTATTTTAAGAATAAAAAAAAAAATAGTTACAAATTTTTTTTTTAGTATGACACATGATGACTATATTCTTATGGGGTGAAATGGAGATTCACAATTCTTGAGCAGAATAATTTTCTCACAGGCAGATCTTTTCATTTTAAATACTCTACCGTATTTTGAGAAATGCCTTAGATTAATATAATTTCTTTAAAAAACAGTTTATTGATGAGTGACTACATTGCTTTGATTGGTCTGTAACAAAACTTTCTTATTTTTCCCTATACTCAGCGCTAATAACAAATTCTGCAGACTTTAATTCATCAAAACTTACCAAATTAGTCAAAAACAATTTCAATGGTCAGATCGAACAAATATTGCTCGCCTGAGACTGCAAAAAAACATTAAATTCAATGCATATTTTTGATCTAAACTAAGACTGAGCTTTAAGGGGACTTATTCTTTTTTTCGAGCTTAAAAACTTGGAGATTCATAATGATCAGTCAATGATGGTAAAAAAGTACTTTTAAGTTTCACAGAAAGAAAAAAAATAAATACATGTTTCAATATTTCGAGATTAAGATGAGAATTCAACACGGAAAACAAATAGTTAAATATTTACTTCGATGACAGAAAGGAATTAGGCAAAAACTTAAGACTGACACGCAACATGATTAGGAATATATGTATTTATAAAAACAGTGCAATTTCAACTTTTATTTCAAAAATTTAAAAAGACACTTATTTCAAGGACTCAATAATTCTTATTCATAAACTTTAGTACAGTTCATGGAATTTTCTAATACAGCAGTTGCCAACCTTTTTTCTTAGTTGAGCAGATCTACAATTTTGTAAAAAAAAAATTTTTTTTTGAGGCTTGCTAACTATATAATATGCAAATATGTTAGTGATGTGGCTAGGGTCGATACAGCAGACCCAAAAACTGGCATCTCTGCTTCTGATGAGCGTCAGTATTTTAATACTCGAGGCGATTCTACAAACCATAATTCTTAATCTCCATTTGCAATTCCGAAATTTCTATAATGAACTTCTTAGATTATTTGTTTATTATTTTCTTAGAGGTTAAGACAGGGTATCTGCTACATTTTAGATTTTCAAATTCATGACTTAACAAACTTACTATTTTCTTCGGCAAAAAAGCAACAATAAATTTAAAAAAAAGCATCATAATAACATTCATTGAAATGATAGGTAAAACCAAAACTGTTATCCTCTGTATCTTCATATTTGTAGATTTTAAATTTAAAAAACAGAGTAAAGAAAGAGTTGAAGCCATAAAATAGCTGGAAAAAAAATACAAAAGCAAATTTTTTTTTCTTTTTTGCTGCAGAATTGTATTCTAAAGATGCTTTTCCGGGAAAGGAAAGAAATACTCCCGATTTTTCTGTTCTCATTTCGGAATTTTTAAAAAAAAATTCGCCAATGACTGTCTTGCTTCAGCTAGAATTTGAAATTGATAAAATAAAAATAACAATAAATATTTAGAAATCACAAAAGTTTAAAAGATAATTCGCTCTAGAAATGATGTTTTTTATTTCATTTTTTGAAAGAACACCATCATTTTTAAAGAACATGATAAAAACATTTTATATTTTAATAATATATGACTGTGAGTGGGGGTTTTGTTAGAAATTCACATACTTGGAACACCATGAAATTGGGGGGGGGGGGGTGGAGATAAATTCCATTTTAAAAATTAGATTCTTCGGCGACCTAAATCCATGACATTCCATGATTTTTTTAATAGTTTAAATCATGACAAATTTTGTTTAATGCCTAAATTCATGACTTTCCTCGATTTATCATGACTGCGCAGATACCCTGTAAACATTATACAAATGGCCAGTTGCAAAATTTCAAATATTAAACACCATTAGTGAATATTTGACAGTCTTTTACGGTAACATATATTCCAAACAAATCCATTTCTGTAATAAATTAATCAGTTTTGTAGACTTACAATATACACAATTGGAAGGGAGCATTTAAAGTTTCAAATAAATACCATATTTACAATATAATTAATTACATAACTTTTCAGTAAAAGAATTTTGATTATGTTAAAAAAAAATAGTAAACAATTGTGATTAGTAGTGGGAGGTAGTATGCATATTTTACAAGTAATGCCCAAAAAAGACAAAAGAAGATGAATATATTATTTCAAATAAATAAAAGAACATGTGCTAGTATTTCATTTTCTTCATACAAATAATATGTTGAGTTACCTATGAAGCTCATGGTTATTTTTCAGTATATGGCACACAACGCGTCCTTCATCTTCATCAAAAATAAATAAATAAAAATGACACTCTTTCACATGGAAGTTGTGAGACTCTAAAAAATTAAAAATGAAGTTTTTGTCAGTAAAGGATATTTCAAAGTGAAAGAACAGTTATGAGTTGATGTACAGTCCGCAAAAAAAAAAAAAAAAAGATATCACCCTGAATAACTTTCGTTCTAATGATCAGATTTTCACGAACTAAGTGTCAATCTTAATGGTTCCCGGGGTTGACCTCAAATATGCTAATTAATTAGTGCTAACTATTAATTAAGTTAAAACCTTGAACCGAAATTAAGTACTTTTAAGGGCCCTTATTTCCAAAATAAAAATTAAGCAATTTTTAAAGACTTTTAACCCCTTAACTGCCGAGTAAAATTAACGTGATTCACTCCCCAGTGCCACCGTTTTTCGCTCAAGTGCACTTTCTTACACGGTGTTTTGGTGGGGAAAATGATGCACGCTTTGCAATTTAAAAACAGTTTAATTTTACAAGACAAGAAATAGGAAAGAAAGAAAATACAAAATTTAAATTAAATAATAAAAATACAATATAAAAGATGTTAAAACTTAGCTGTTATATGATAAATTCTGAAACATGGTTGGACACATAAACCAACATCACATTCATCGCACTGATAGCGGGATTCACGACGAATTTTTTTCTTGAACAAACAGCACATTTTCGCGATGCATTTTTCTTTGAAGACGTTGATGGAAAGAATAAAAAGCACCAAATACATACGGGAAACAAAAACGAAAAAAGAATAAACCCGACCTTACTCAAATAAATACACACAAGCGATTAATACGATATCACTTTTCCATAACATCCTTTTCCCATTCCCCCTCCTCCGAAATTAGTAATACATTCGCAAAGCAAACACTTTCAAGGCCATTTTACTGCATTCTGAAGTAGGGGGTGTAGTTCTATTTATAGCAGCGCAGTGCAAAGCATCGTACTTCGGGAAAGCGTATATATACGCATGCGGCAGTTAACGCTTCGTCCGGCCGAGACGTATATATACGCCAGCGGCAGTTAAGGACTATACGAACACTGCATTAACAAAGTTGAAACAAGTGCAATTTTAATACTTAATTCTACATTGGTATATAATTAATATTAATACTATTATGCATAAATTAACTGTTAAATAAATAAAAAAATACACTTAAGTGATATCGAATATTGCAAACAAAAACTCTTGAGAGCTAAGGAAGATTATTTTAAAAGATTATAAAAGCAGTTAATTTTTATTACTCAACCATATAACTACATAATAATTTCAGAATAATATTCAGTATCAAATCTTACCTCTTCTAAAGAGTGGTTATTTAGACTTTCAGTGGGTGACATATTTGTTGCGAGGGAGTCGCTAGAGAGCAGGCTGTCGCTTCTTTCGGCTCGCTTGTGACGGGGCGGATCCGCTTCTGGAGAGTCTCCTGCCGTACTCATGTCCGTATAAAAACCACTCTCTGTCAGTAAAGAAGAAAGATTGCATTCATATTACAGCAGAAGAACAAAAATTTTGAAACAAGAATTATATCAATCATAATGCCTATCTTGAGATCTGAAACAGCTTTTAAATAACTACATAGCTGCAGACATACGTAGGGAAAAAATTCTGGTAGATTTTACGAAATATGAATTTCACGCTAATTATTGCTTAATATACTAACTATTTTACACATAGGGAATTTTAGGGATTTCTATAGTCATCAAAAAACTGCAATATTTTCCAGTCATGATTGGCATTAATAGGCTTGAAATGTTGTGTATTATGTTTAATCATAATTTTGAATAGTAATAGGCACTTCATTCATAAAAAATATTTAAGATTTGATTTTTTAATTCATTTAAAAAGGGAGTTCTCAAAAAAAAAGTTTGAAACTGATTTCTAT
Organism: Parasteatoda tepidariorum; assembly: GCF_982258835.1. NCBI lineage: Eukaryota > Metazoa > Arthropoda > Arachnida > Araneae > Theridiidae > Parasteatoda > Parasteatoda tepidariorum. Next base: position 7,236,803 of record NC_141761.1, read on the forward strand.
ACCCTAGTCTCACTTCATTATATGTTAGTAATATTTATTTAAATATTCAAACAAGCAAAAACTCTATTTCAATAGGGATTTTTTTTTTTTTTTTTGAAAAACTGACTCAATTTTAGGGAATTTTTCAAAATTTACAAAAACTCGGAGAATTTTCTATTAAACCAGTAGACCAGGAGAAACTAGCAAAATCCAGTAGAGTTGGCAGCTATGTAACTACAAATACCCATTGAAATTTAATCGCTGCCACTTAGACAGGACTTATAGACAGGTTTTTTATATCATGTTTTTAAACGTATGTATTTAATACAGGTTATTATGTACAATATTTGCTTTTCAATAAAGTTTACTCACCAACCAATGTCTTAACACTATTTTAACAAAATTCCAGAGTTTTTTATTTTTTCCTTTTGTTATGAAGAGTTTTGAGAGTAGAATAACAGTTCAGGACAAATTTGATTTTATTTTCATTCAAGATAAACAGATTTAGGATAAATTTGGTTAAAGAGGTCAATTTGGCCGATTTAACTGCTTTATTTAAACTTAATTTATTGCACTTAATTTTTATCACCTTTCATTAGGCTAAATATACTACTTAAAATTGTTACGTCGAATATTTTTATAAAACATTTTATAGTACAAAAAATACAATTATGAAAACAAAAATTTAAAATTTTTAACGAAGATCTTTCATACATAGGCAACTTATAGGTGCTATCAGAAATTATTTTGTTTCATAATGTAATATAAATAAAATGGTCTAAAACAAATTTTCAATGTTGTTAGCATAGTCTTATTAGCCAGAAAATTACATGGAATGTTTTTTTTAATTAAAAACATCTAGATTTTGTGAATTGTCATGAGCATAAAATTAAAAAATAAATATGTATAGGTATTTATTAACTAGAATTATTTATTTATTCATTATTTAAAGGTAATATTTATCATCCCTTCTCAATATCATTCTCTACTGCTATTATATGATTATTATTATTCTAAGTTAAAAGCTTAAAACTAAAAGTGTAATTATTTTAACGTAATTCTGTAATATTACATTATGCACACAATATTTTATGAAAAACATATCAGGATTAAAATTAAGTTTAAAAATAAAAAAAGGGTATATTTAAAACAAAAGTTAATATATTATTTTATAAAACAAATTAATTAAAACATTAGGAGTATTTCATAAAGACTTTCTAACTATTAATAAATATTATTCAACAACAACTGAAAAAGAATAACTCAGGAGTGGAGAAAATTCTCAGAGCCTAATAATTCCTCAGAACATAGATTTCTTTTTTGAAATTTCCCTTAAAATTATCGTGCCTTATTTTCTAAACTTTATAAATTAAAGTTTTAAAGAAATAATTACATAGAATGCAGTTCAATAATTTCCCTTGAAATTATTGTGAATTTTTTATAAAGTTCAGAAATTAAAGTTTTGTTAAAAAAATTAAATAATACAATGACAAAACAATAATATACGATACACAATATAATACAAGCGATAATACAATAATACAAAATAATACAATTTTTTACACAATTCTTGAATAAATTGGCATGTGTGTTAAAAGCAATATCAATCAAAATATTGGCTTAATGAGTACAAACCATAAATGAGCAAGTTGACATTTAAAGTTATTTGTATTCTGTTTAATATTAAAGAAAAAAAAATTTTTTTTCTTTCTTAATATGGCATAAAAGTTACTAAAAAAAATTATGTTCAGTCAAACAATGAAAATGTATACTTTAACATTTAAATGATGTCACCTTTCCAATGGTTTATTTAACTTAATACTGAATTTTTAATTTAAGATTTATCAATAGGCAGGAAATGAAGTAGTCTAATTTCTATAAGATAAAAACACCCAAAAGCTATTTCTCCTTATGCATGCTATTAATGATCTGATGAAAATGATATTTTTGACCATGTCTCAGAACTCTCTTAAAAGGGTTTTACAAATTGGCATTTCATGAAATAATCTGTTATCATTACGCAGACATTTAATTTCTGGATTTCAAAATTATGAGAAAATTTAAAGAAATTTACTGGCTAGATAGTTTTACTTTCAAATGAAATTTTTTCTTCTTCTATGTACAGTTACTTTTTTTGAGTTTGATTTTCTTGCAATAAATGAAAAGAATTGGAGATCAAAGATAAATCGGAAGTCATTATGGAAAAAACTTGCAGAAGAAGGCATTGGCCCACATAGGGCTGTCTGGCCAACTATGATGATGCAGTTATTTTAAAACAAAATTTTTTTCTGACATATCTCTTAAATAGTTTACCATGGAAACTTTGTTTCTGTTTTTAATAAAAGTTAATAATTCTGCGACTATTTTGGCTTTCAGTTAATAATTGAGTGTGAAATGAAGTTTGCCCAATAAAATAACATTGTTTTAAAAACCATCTGTTTTAATAACCATGGATAAAAGCATTGACAAAACCACATGGATTCAGTGGGGAATCATGACTAACCGAGAAAAGCAAGACTCCAAGTGGATTTGATACGTTGTTGATCGAAATTCACCTAAATTATTGTCAATCTTTAATTGAAGAAGGATGTTTTTTTTTACCTAAAAAAACCTATTATGCAGAAATTTTTTTTTTCAGGATTTGCCGAAATCACAGCGATTCCCGATGTATGACTTACTACTGCACATATATGTATGTATCAATATTATGGGTGATATTTTTGCTGTTTGAAAAACAAATTAGCAGGATTGTAATAAAGGCTGAAATCTGTGGCAAACACAAGAATAACCAATTCCCCAGAAAGAGGTCAATGGCAAGGCCAGATTTATGAAAATCTCCAGATGTAATTATTTAAATGTGCAACTCAAATTTCAAGTGTTGTAATAATATTGTTTGAAAAATAGATTGTAAAAAAAATAAATTAATTCAACAAAAAAAAAAAAAAAAAAAAAAAAAAAAAAAACATAAGAAATTTTGTAGAAATATCTGCCAAAAAAATTATCTAAACTCTGTGTAGGCTTGCAATGAAATTGGCACAAATTGAGTGCACCAAGACCTTACTCAAACTGGTTAGAAGTTATAAATTTTGCACACTGTGCGTTAGAAATACTGTAGTTCAGTCATGTTTTTTGTGGGGAAAATTTTGCAAAGGAACTTTTTTTTACAATAAAATTTTTTACATTGTTATTTATTTATTTTTTTTAATTCTCTAAATTAGATCAAAAATTCCCCCAGGAGTGTCTGGATATTTCCTAAAACTTTGTTCACACGATTGGATATATTCTGAAAAAACAGATTTTAATTTTATTTGTATTACTTGCAACACTACGAAACATGCAAATAAAAATTCAACATCTAATTATTGTATTAGTAATGCATGCAAAAGAGTAAATCATATCATACTTTAACATTATTTAATGCTATAACATTATAAATATACTTTATAAGAATAACACTAATTTTTTTGCAATTAAATGTAAAGAGAGCACTTGAGGTAATATATTTTAGCAATTAAGAAAGTATCATTGAAAATAGAATGGACTAAAAAAGACTAAATTGGCTGCATACATGTGTTCACATAAAATAATATTTTAGAACTAATGATTTAATGATAAATAAAACAGGGTTCCCACTCAATTTCAGAAAAAAAAAATTTAACTTTTCCAGGTATACCAGTTAAATTGTAATGATAATTGAGACCCTATTTTCACCAGAAAATTTTGATTCTTTTATTTGTAATGTGAAATGTTAGATTTTCTGTGCAAGAAAACATTATAACATGAGAATGGATGGTTTGATTAAAATGTGAAATTTTCGCAACAAAGAATTGTAACAGATGTTAGAAATATTCAACTTGAATCTCAATAACCGAATACTGTTACTGACTATTTTAAGAATATATAACTAAATACTGTTACTGATTATTTTCCAGGTATGATATAGGAGAATATTCCAGGTTTTTGTAAAATAATTGTAACTTTCCCTGATTTTTGGAATTAAAATCAAATTCCTTGACAATTCCAGGTTTTCCCTGTTCTCCCTGACCCGTGAGAGCATTGGCAGACATATAATTTCTGGATTTCAAAATTATATGAAAATTTTAACAAATTTATTGGCTAGATAGTTTTTCTTTCAGAAGAAATTTTTTTCTTCTTCTATGAGCACTTATTTTAAACTATAAGTTTTTCAGACACATTTCTTTTAAATTAAATGAAAAAATATTAAATAAAATTTTTATACACAATACTATCATTAATAACATATAAAAGGAACGCTTTGTATCGAATACAGTATACTCTCGATCCGTAATCATACTAAAAACTGTAATAATTAGGGTCAATCTGTAATAGTTAGCATCTCTGGTATATTCTAATTATATCATGAGTTTGGACGGAACCACTAAAAGCGTTCATTAAAATCCAGATTAGAAGTGTATTAAATTATGAATGTGTAAAGTACGGAAGAGAAATCACCTGTTGAACATTGAGACTGTTGGGTGAGAGATCTTTGCAGGGGTCGAGGGCTGTCACCGGGTTCGAATCCGAGGTTGAGTGTTCCAAAGAAAGGGAAGGGAGACGACTGGCTGCTGCTGGACGAGGAGGAAGAGCAGACTGAGATCATCGAATTCCTGTCTTTCCTAGACTCAAAAGTGCCTGATCCCCGATATCGAGGGGCTGTCAAAAGAAGGAACTAGTTGTACATAACATCCAGAGGTTTATTGAAATTACACACTAGACATCAACTATAGGGAATTTTATACAGTGACCACTTTTTAAAAATTGAACATACATAACTGCCAACATGGATAGGAAAAAAACCCAGAAGATTTTAAGCAATATAAATTTCACGCTAATTGTTGTACTAAATAATTGTATGTACTAAATATTTTACACATAGGGGATTTTTATAGTTAGCAAAAAAGTAAAACTGCATTATTTTCCAGTTCTGATTGACATTACACATACTTTAAATGTTGTATATTATGCTTACTCATAATTTCGAACATTAATAGGCGTTAAATTCATCAAAGATAGTTAAAAGATTTTCTTTTAATTAACTTAAAAAGAGAGTCCAGAATAAAAATAACCTGAACAAAAAAAAAAAGTTTTGAAATTTCTTGAATAAAGTCATTAATGAAGCATTTCAAAAAATTTATGTCTTTATAAATTTAAATCATTGATAATTTCACAATATGAAATTCTTAACAAATTATATGCAGCATAATTTAAATGAATAGTTATGTATAAGTTTACTATTATGTCTAATCACATTGTTTACCATAGTTACTCTAATCACATTGTTACCAGAAAAAATATTTACAAATGAAAGAGATACGAAGTATAAATTCTAGTTCTAATATATTTAAATAAAATAAACAGGAATTTTTATGCACAAATGTGATCAATGATTTCTCGTCACTTCCGGACCTTGGATTTCCGAAAATTTCCAGATCGAAGATAGTGAAAAAACCGATATCTGTATATTATTACATTTGAAAGCACTCTAATTGGTATCCTGTGTGCAAGCGAATCATCTTTTCATAATTCTGTTTTCTGGCCTTTAAAATTTTTAAAAAATTTCTTATAATTATTTTTATTATACAGTAAAACTTGTGTAAGTTGACCACTTCTGGTGCATTGTTTTAGTGGTCAACTTATAGAGGGGGTGGGTCATTGTTTACTTTTTCGCTGCTATAAATTAATTTTTTTTTTTTACTTGACTTAAAAAATTTATTCAGAAAATATGCAAATGAATATCTTAAGAAATGCGTTTAAACCTGAATGAACTTCAATTTGATACATATAATTCTAATATTTAACTAATTTTTTTAAAAAAAATTATTTCGTTAGTTATGCATGTGAAGCGTTTAATAAATATAATTTCTTAAAATATCAGAGCACGAGAACATGTAATTTGAAAACTTTAACAAAATAAAATTTGAATACTTTAAAATTTATTTACTACCCTTAAAGATCTAAGACCATAAATAAAGGATCAAAGCATACTTCAGAGCGTTCATTTATTCAAATGCTCACTATTGCGACTGGAAGAGCAACTTTTCACCTAACATACCTGTTTTCAATGAACGGATGAAAGAAATGGTCAAAAGCTGACCCCTTACAGTTTCCCTTGTTGGCAACTCACAAAAGGGTTTAGATTAGCTTTTTACACTATTTCACCAAACAAGTGAAATTTTAACACACATTGCCAAAATGACAGAAAATTTTCTGAATTTTTTTTTTCTGGTCAATTTATGAGGGTTTTAGAATAGAATTCCATAATACTCCTAGACAAAATTGACTTATTTCAGTGGTCAACATACAAGATAGACAGGTGGTCAAGTTACAAAGGTTTTGCTTCTTTATATTATATAGGAAAAATTCCGTTCTTGATAATTGAGGTCAACTTATGCAGGTGCCCTACTTACAAGGGTGGTCAACTTGGCAGGTTTCACTGTATGTAGTTTTCTATTTATGTATATTTATACTACTCTTTTAAAAAAAAATATTTTTTCTTTTCTTTATCATGTACATACACATATATGTGTCACCTATAATAAATGTTATAATAGTCTTCTTAACAACTGAAATAAAATTTTACATTAAAAAATTTCTCACATTTTTACTCAATATTTATGAGATTTATATCAGATGAGCCAACCAAAAATAATGTGAATATTTGAGACACATTTTTCGTTCAGCAGTGTTAATCTCAAAGTAATTGGGAAAAATTCCCTACTGGCCATATTTTTATAGCATGGCCAAACCTTATTAACAAAATGTCAAATATACAAAGGAGTTGATCAGTTGTTTGCCAAGTTAAGAGTGTAACAAAACATTAGAAAGGCCTCAAGAAATATATTACCTCTTGTGAGTTGTTGTATACTAATAGAACGATCGCTTATTTGATCTTCACTAGGTCTTATATCAAGACATGGCTTATTCCCTATTCCCATAGACTGATTCTCTGCCTGGCGATTCACTGTAAAAGGCAATCTTCATGTTAGTGCATATAACAATCATACCAGTTGGCATGTCTTTTTTTCCAAAGTGGAAAAAGACACCGCAGAATAAATCAGTTTTTTCCAATTTAAGTGGAAAAAATTATTTTTAATACAGACAAGTATTATATTAAATATCAATTATATCAAGTACTAAAATTTAAATCAGATTTTAACTGTGATCTATTTTAAATAGTAGTAATATTTTAAAGTCATTTATTAAGTCAATTTTAAATACATTAAAATAAAAAAAATGGAGAATTTTTTTTTAAGAAATGCCTTTAATGGCTAAATTAAAAAAAAAAACTTAAAATATCGTAATCAAATCATATGTTATTGTATTATGTTACAAATCACACAGTGTTTTTAAGAACAAAGATTAATAAAAAAAATGCTTTTAAGTACAAATACTGAAAATGCGAATATAATTCTTACTAAATAGGCTAAAGGTATTTGTGATTTTCCACTTTTAAAGCAAATTGTATTTTTACAAGCCTAATCATAAAATAAGTAAATTATAATTTATAAAATAAACTTATGTTAAATTATTGAATTTTCATTATCAAATCAATGACTAGATTCATAAAACTATTAAGATACACCTTTTAATATTTAAGCTGAAAAATCATATCAAAACTGTTTGATAACAACTGTTTTACTTTAAAATCATGACAAATTTTGTTCAATCCATGACTTTGAATGTGCGCAGATACCCTGTATATGCTTTCTTCAGAATTTCAAGCATATCAGAAGATTCACCTAGAATAACGAACAATTTAATGTTCGCTCTAAAGTCAACATTTCAAAGTGTGCTTTGTCAGAAATGACTTGCAGCAAATGCTGACGGTACCAGAAATTAATTCCAGATGGCTGTAGTGCTGCCAACCACTAAAAAAATATTTCCCCTCCAACGAACACCTGCGTGAATGTTGGCAAAAATAAATGTCACACTTCATATTGATTCCCTGTAGCTTTTTTTTTTTTAAATTAATTATTTATATATTTCAAAACAAACATGAATATTTCTCCTTTTCAAACACTAAACAGTTACATGAGATAAAACTTTAATTTTGCAAATTGAAAACATTAATAACCTGAACCTTTTTCATTGTGAAATCTTGATTAGAATCCACCTGAGTTTTGTATTTTGTGTTGTGTTTGATTACTTTACAGAATTGGCAAAAAAATATTCCTTTTTAATTTACATTTAATTTTATTTATTTTAACATATACCACTCAAAGCTGTGATAAAATATATTAATAATGCATATAAGTAAATAAAACATAAGCAATAAAGTAAATAAAATATATTAACATTTCAAACTCAAACAGTTAAAATTATTATCTAATTTTTAAACTTGCCACTGTAAAAATAAAAAGATTCTATAATTACTCTTGGCAGAACAAACACACTACATGTTTAATAAGGTATTTGTAATTTAACAAATATAAAACTAAATGGATGTAATTGAATTATGTTTATTAAACAGAAAATTATTTTAAATACAGCTAATGAAAAGTTATAAGTTTCACATACTTTACTCCACATTTGGTCTTTATTATTATTTTTTCTATTTTGAATATTAAATAATACACTCTCTTATCATTTAAACAGGGGTGATTGCGAGCACAACTCAAAAATACTTAAAATTCCTTGAGTAAAATCACTAATGAAGCATTTCAAAAAATTTATGTCTTAATAAATTTAAATCATTGATATTTTCAAAACATGAAATTCGAAATAAATTACATAAGTGAATAATTATGTATAAGTTCACTTTTATCTCTAATAACTTTCATTATTGTACCAGAAAAAATATTTACAAATGAAAGAGATGCAAAGCAAGTATAAATTCTAGTTCTAATATTTTTAAATAAAATATACAAAAATTATATATAAATGTGATCAATGATTTCTTGGAACATCTGGATCTTGGATTTCCGGATCACGGTTAGCGAAAAATCCAGAAATCTGGATTTTTTCCTGAGCACAATCATCTCTGTTTAAACCTTAAATAAGAATGAAACACCAATCAATAAATAACCTTTATTCATGCAGGCCTGCCTGAGAAGTATTTTTCTAATATCAGTCACCCAAGCAGCTTTGATTTCAGGAGTGGGTGCTTGAAGCTTAAACGTCACACTCTCTTTTCTCTTTCGGAACCAGATCTCAAATTTTGTTGGGCTGTCTCCCAACTGCTCAGTCAGTCCCAAATCTGTTGTCTAAAAAGAAATAACAAATTAGTGGCATTTTTGACACGACAAAAACATACATTCTTTTCCCCCTTGTGTTTAACACTAAACATAACAGCACTTAATATACAGTAGGGAACCGATTATCCGGAACGATCGGGACCATCGCTATTCCGGATAACTGATTTTTCCGGTTTTCTGAATCGCTACAAAAAGCCGTTTTTTTTATTGTTAAACCAAACTAAAAAAAAAGATATTTGAAAATAATCTTAAAAAGAAGAAAAAACGATGAAGTAATACACTAATGATTATTTCCAAAATGATGGTAAGGAAAACATCTTTCAAAAAAGAAAGAAAAATCTTAAGAGGAAAAAAAATTTCTTTTTTTTAAAAAATGGGAAAATTTATCGAATTTCGTTCCGGTTTTTTGGTTTTCCGATTTCCGGATAACGGGTCCTTTACTGTATATCCATTTCTACCATGGTCGGTCAAATGACAAAACTTCATGTTTCTTGATTGAATGTATGAAATATGGCTGCTAAGAAGGAAATAAACTTAAAAAAAACTTTACTATAATTTGAAAAAATTGTGTATTGCCAATTTTTATACATTACAAACACAAAAAATAAGAATTTTTAATTCATTGCTCAACGCAATTATTTACATTATAAAGGGTGTTTCCATTATACATTTTCCGCAAACATAATTCTTCTAATTATTCTTATTTCTATAATTCCTATTATTATTATTCTTATGATTAATATTATATCTTCTAAGAACTTGTGCAGTCTAGATTGTTTCGACATTTTTGTGGGTAAAAATTAACAGTTAGTTAAAAATGAAGTAAAGCTGATCTAAATAAAATATAAGCTATTTACCAAAATAAATAATTTTTGTCACTTTTTCTGACACAAAAATGCCAATCTAAAATTTTAGATACTTAATTGAAATTAGCATTCACAGTTATTCTGATTGAAATAACTACGCAACAGTCTTTGCAGAAATGTGCAACTCATAGAATGCAATACGTTAAACGAGCATTACACAGCATTTCTGATCCAATAACTTTATAAAGCAATACATTGTTCTAATGGTCAAATGACCGGTTGTGGAAGAAATAGGTACAGGACAAGCATTGTCCGAAACAAACAAAATACAAAAAAATAATAATAATAGAATATTGACTGTTTATAATTGTTAGAAAAAGTCGTGCAGTCAAATGAGCAAAAACGATAAGATGATAAGCGAATTTTCGATGCAATAGTTCTTAAACGGTCATTTGACCGGTTATGGTACGTTCAGTGTTAATGTGGTTAAGCAGACATTAATTTAGCATTTTTGCATTTAAAGATTAATTTTGCCATTATGCACATATTATATAATTATTTTAGCATAGTATCTAATATGAATTAGAAGAAATTGCAGAAAAAGTTGTAGTTGATTTGCAACATACATTAAAAATACTGATAATACATTAAAAATATGTTTTAATAAATTGTATGTATTTAGGTACTCAGATCCATTCAGCATTTTTTACAATACACCTAGAAATATTCATCTAAAGTTTGTAACTAAAGCTATACTAATTAAAAACCTACTGCTGTTGTACCTGATTTTCAATTAACTTATTTTTGAAAATTTACATTATTGTAAATCAGAACTATATACAAAATGGCATTTTTAGTAATCAAGATAATTGCGATCAAGCATGCATTATCAAGTGCATACTTTTAATTATATATTTTATCATTTATCTTAAGTCGTCATTTATCAATTACCTTTTATAGCTTTTTTCCCAAAAAGTCTTTCTTAATTTAATATTTAACATGGTGAAATAAAATAAAAACACAAAATCACCAAAGTTTTTTTATATTTTTGACTAAGGAGGTTTTATAGCTATGACTGTAAAAACCATGGTAAAAATGGTCATGCGTCAAAAACTTACCAACACTGGCTATGATTAACTATATAAGAAAACAATTAAATATGTTTGATTAGGTTTAAAAAAATTACAATTTCTAAAATACCATAGAGTTGGTTTAAAGAAATTAAAATTTCTAAAATACCATAGAGTTTTCTAATTAACTCTTTTAAAAAAAAAACACTTATTTTCCATTTATTTTAGTTTCATACAAAAATTTTTAAAATACATATATCATATTATTAAAGAGTCTATTTGAGTATTCATTTTTTAAAGTATTTGATTACAAAATTAGTATGCTATTTGCAATTGAGTATTCATAATGCGATTCGTAGAAATGCATACACGTGATTTGCTAACAAAAAAGTAACTTTAAAAAAATGAATAAATAAAATTTTACAAAATTTTATTATTATGTTTTAACAGTTCTTTATAACTTAGTTAATTTGTTCATATAGAGATCAGAAGAAGAAATCTAAGGAGTACAAAGTTTTAAGAACTTATCAAAAATTTAAAAAAAATGTGTAAAAGATAACTAAACAGTTTTTTCATTTGTTTTTTTTTTATTATTAAAAAGCAGTTATTATAAAGAACTTGCAAAAATGTATATTTTGCATATTTTTTCTAGCTCTTTTAATATAAATTTTGACTTTGTCAAACCTCATGAAGAAAAATAAATACAGTTATCACTTTTACACATAAATACATTTTCCAGCTTCAAATAATTTAATAAATTTTGTTAAAGTACAGATCTTAAAGATTAACATAAAAAGCTATCAATCTTATAGTTTTAAATTTGAATACATAAGAAAATCTAAGGCATTTTATACAAAAAAAAAAAAAAAAAAAAAAAAAAAAATCACAGTAAATTATTAATTAAGTTTGCTTGTACATAATAAGTAAAATTAAAATTATTTGCTGTTATTATTTTCTCCTAACTCTGGCAATTCAAATTTTTTTCTTTTAAAGTTCATCATTTAGTTTCCCTACATTTAAGTCATATCATTTAGTTTCCCTGCATGGACAACAAATTTATCAGCAGACTTAGTAAGTTCATCTATGCAACAGAATAATCTAAGGACTAATTTGGAAACCTAAGTAGTTCCAAGTACTCCTCGGAGACTTTTTTCATTTCCAAGGAGTTTCTAAAGAGTATAAGGAGTCTGTACGCACCCAGGTATACCAGAGATTGCTTAGAAAAAGACCTTTTGGTCTTAACTAAAAACTGGAAAAGAATTGCAAGGAAAATGTTAACCTCGAAAAAACTTCTTGAGAAGGCCAAGGCCCACCCTGGGCTGTCGAGTCATTGATGGTGATACCATTTAAAATATTTAAAGATTACAGCCATTTTAATTAACCAAGAAATTCATCAATGAAACACTAAAAGGCAACTATTAGAAAGAAATATTATTCTTGATTTTCATGATTTTTATAGCCCGCTAAAATAAAAAGTAAAGATTATAGAACATACATAACCAGGCAAATTAGTCAGGCTATGTATGTTATATTATGTTGCATTCACAACTGCAGAAGAGGACTTGGACATCTCTATTGCATTTACATATTCAAGTCACATACACTATCAGTACATCCCTTAAATCACTGCTTTAGTACTGCAAGCATTTAAAATACCCTAAGAATTGAAGAGAGGACACAGAAAGCAAGTTTTTAAGTAGGACTGGGCGATGCTAAGATTTTGGCATCGCGATATTTTGATTCACCACGATGGTTTGGTACATTAATGCTTAATATCTAGTACTGTGTAAATTCGCAATTAGTAAGTTGCTTTTTTTTTAAAAATAAATGATGCCTTATTTTTAATAATTATTTCTCAATACTTAGAGAAGTGGATGTCAGAAAAATAGCAGAACATTAAACGGCTGGATTGATTGCAAAAAAAACCCAACAGGATTTGCACACACACACAAGAGAATTCTCACGGATTCAGGTCAGCAAAACCATGCGTCACGATGTAAAAAAAATCAGGGAAAGTTAACAATCATCTCCAGTTATCACTGGGCACAGGAAAAAGCTATTCGCGCAAGCTTGCAGACATCCCTGTGCTATCAGGAACATTGAGCGTGTAGACAACGATGTAAATGATACATCGGGAAATATTGTACACGTCTCAGTAAATTCCAATTTCCGATACTTCGCAAAACTGCCAATTAAAACATCGAATCGGCGATGATTGCACATAATCAATATTTTCCAATGCATCAATTTACAGCCCAGTCCTTGTTTTATGGGACATGTAATTCCCCAACACAAAAAAATAGATTTCATTTCAGTATCTGAATACTTTTGAGTATCATATTACATTGTTGCCTTTCCATATATGCAGGCGAGTTCTAATTAAAAGACTCAATTGATCAAATTTAAGTCTTTTGTTTTGTCTACAAATAAAAATAATAGATGGATAAAGAGAGTTTATGTTTTAAATAAATGATTTCAGTGATAATTTCTGACGTCCGAATATAAATTATTGACTGCAATTCAATGGTCCTGATATATGCACACAAATTAGTGGAAGAATCTAAAATCTCATTACAACAACATATTTCTATCCCAAGGGCCTACATATTTTGGGAATACAATAATTTTGATGTTATATACGTACAGTTAGAAAATGCATTTATAATATAGTAATTACACAAGCGGAATTACATAGGAGTGTTACATCTAATATAGAGATGCGCAACCTTTTGAAGTGAAGGGCCACATGCGCAGCAGATCGGCCAATGAAGGGTCACATGCTTAAGTATTTAGACAGACATGTTGACAGCAATTGTTGGTAGTAATTGTTCAATAAACATCATTGTTCTAGGCACTCATTTCTTTTTATCAGTTAACCTTGTAATATGTTTGCATAAAATTAAATACTTTTAAATGTTTCAAATTAGAAACTGCAAAACTGATTACTCAGAATAATAAACTGAATCAGAATTAATTTATAAAAAAAAAAAAAAAAAAAAATTCAAATAAATTGAAATAATTAAAAACAATGGGAAAATTCATGTTTTTTTAAATCATGTTACACATTACAAAAGTCCAATTTAAAAGTCAAAAACTTAAATATGCAATTTAAAATTTAAGAATTTTTTTTTCCAGAAAAAAATTACGATTCTTTTTTTAAAATTCTGTTCAGGTTTTGGCATTTTGTTCAGGTTGCACATCAAGGGTTTGGTGGGCCGCAAGTTGTGCAACTCTACTTTAATAGATATGATTTCATAGAAGGGAACTCTACTTATGTGAAGGCTATCTGAACAACATTTGTCTTATAAAGGATGTCAGAAAATTAAATTATCATAAAAATGCATACTTTGATGCTGTGTTTGTAGTGGTAGACCTCATATCCCTTCCTCTGGGGGTCTCTCTGTGCTTTACTGAAGAGAACGAGATCCTCAAAAAGGAAGATGTGACGCATCATATTCTTCCTCAGCCTCCCGTGCCACACAATGAACTCTTCCTGTCTCAATAGCCTGCCTTGTTCCTTCACATTTACCTGAAACACAATGTTTTATTCAACTTTTCTATACCTTACCAGGGGTCTGTCCAGGGCAAATTTACTACTGTTTAGAGGTACCTTTACAAATACAACTCTAGGAAAAATGGTAGTTTCACAAAATACTTTTGAAAAAAGCAAGTTCTAAGATTCGCCTCCCCGCCTCTTAAAATTTCGTTTTTGCATAAGAAAAGGTTGTACGTGCTTCGTCAGATAGTGCGGAGTGGTAAGCCTAAACGGTTGCTTACGCCATATTATAGAAAGCTTTCTTTCTTTTTTTTTTGCAGAGTTTTTTTTTTTTTTTTTTTTTTTTTTTAATTAAAGAATGAGGCACTCCCTTTGTGAACTTTACAAGAAGTTGAAATTCGAACACTATTCTAAATATTTGAAATTATTCTAAATTCATTCTAATAGATATTTACTTTTTTCTGAAACATTTTCTCTCCTAGAAACTTTTTTCTGTATGACCGTATGGGAAATGTTCTCATAATGAAAATAACTTCTAGAGCAAGAACTGCTAAATGCATGGTTTTTTTTTTTTTTTTGGTTTTTTTTTAAATTCAAGTTGAGATTTAACAATGGACAATGACTTTTATGGATTTTTAGCTCAAAATTTTACAATAGCAAAATTATTTTTGAATATGTGGGGAAAAATATATAAAAATTTGATAGTCATAAATTATTTTTATTTGTAGAGACAATTTTTTAAAATATCTTCTCACTTTACCATATTTTTGAGTTGATTTTTTATATAATTTTTAATTTTCACAAATTATGTCTAAATTTTCACAAAATAGGTACCTCTCATAAAAACCTAGACAGACCCCTGCTTGCACAAAGCAGGGGTCTGTCCAGACAATTTGTAAAAGGTCCGTTTTTGTAAAATTGTGAAAAAATTACTCGTAATTTGTGAATATAAAATAAACGTTAAGTCATGTTCTATAAACCAGGGTCCTGCTTTTGCAAATCTGTGCAAATAGGGTCCTGTTATTGCAAAATACTTTTCAAGGAGTTTTTAAATTGTAAAGAGATACAAGATTATGCTCAACACTGTAAAAATATAATAAAAAAAAATTAAAATTTAAAAGAGTAATTTCTGCTAATTACCACTAGTAATTTAAAACAGTAATTGCTGCTACTAAGTTAGAGATGCAACATACAAATATTTGGTATTTAGCCTATACTGCTGAAAGCAGAAAATTCATTTTGTACAAATAAAGGAAGAAGCGTCGGCCGAAGAGAAAACTTAATTTGTTTACATCCACCTTTCTTGTTTTCTGCCCTGGGAAGGGTTTATTCGATTAATAAAACAATAATGAAGGTAAATAAATTTGTGAAGGGTCCGATTAAAAGATAAATTATTTTGTGAAGGGTCCGTTTTTAAGTTAAAATATTTTGTGAAGGGTCTGTTTTTATGAAAAGATATTTTGTGAAAGGTCCGTTAGCGGACCCAAATTTCTTTTAAACAGACCCCTGCAAAGAATCAACAGTTCAGTTATTGGAAACACAATCTGCTCAGAGAAATCTGACCTCTATCAGATATTTAACATCTTATCTTTCGAATTTATAAAAGATGTACAAACAGACCACCCTGATTAAATTTTGATCAAACGATCTGATCTTAACGTTCTAGGAATCAATCATAATGATTCGAGGGGGTGACCTCAAATATGTTAATTAATTAAAGCAGATGATATTTTAAGTTACAAAATCAGACATAAAAGCATACCTTCTCTGAATAAACATGCTTTTTTTTCCAACGGCTTTGAATTTCTTACCCTTAAAGTATAGGGGGTAACCATGATTTGGGAAATAGGGTCTCCATAGTTCGGTTATGAGAGCAACCCAAAGTTTGGATCCCTTAATCATAATTTTATTTTTTATACATTTCGCCATATCTTGCGAACTTTTTAAGTGATTCAAAAAAATTTTTTCAACAATTATACAATTTGTTTAACCTAAGATAATTTCACGCGAAAAATAAACTTTAGCTTTTAATTTTAAACTATATTTCCAATTCAAATGATTTCAGTTATTATACAATTATTACAACAAAAAATACACTTTTTTTTATAGCTGAATACTTTTATGACTTTGTAAAGACAAAGACCCGATTTAGTCATCAAATGAAGAAAAATTAATTCATATCTGGAAGCATAAAAAAGAATAAACAATTCTAAATTACTCTAAGCAAAACATTATTCATACAAATGTTTTAAAAGAATTTGCATTTAAACATAAAACGGAATTGAAATATGCACAAAATATAACAAATTATTTTTCATACACCAAAAGGAAAGTTATAATTTAATCCACGTGTATCATTAATTTACAGACTACTTTTTAAAATCAAAAACAATTTAAGGGCATTTCTTTCCATCTCTAGATAAAACCTTCAGAAAGAATAAAAATCAGAAACTTAAAAATGTATCAACAGATTATCCAAATAAAAAATAAGCATTTCGAAAAATCAATTGATATAAATGAAATAGTTTTTCCTCAAGCCCACATGTCTAATTTTTAAACAAAACTTCACATAACTTAATTGTGTGTTTTATAAAAAAAATTCTATTTCAAATACAAAATCACAAATCCTTTAAATGCATTAAATAAGTGGCAGAATTGTAAAGGTAGAGTCCAGAGAAACAAACTTACATCACAGTCTTTCAATGCATCCATTGCAAGCAAATCATTACCATGCCTCAGTTGGAAACGTACCATTTCCTCAGAAGCCTACATTAGGAGTAAATTATATTAATTCCATGTAAAATTACTTCGATCAACAGTTACATTATTGTAGACATCGCAACATATGAGCTACAGATCTTTTTTTCTTCAAAACAATAAATAAATAAATAAAATTAAACAAATAGACAAACAAATTACTTTTCCACAATTCAATAATTAGATCTTTTTTTTCTTCTAAATATTCCTTAAAATATTTAAGTAGAAAAAAAGATAAAAAGAAAAATTTTCAAAATTTATTTGAAAGAAACTATACATGCCTACCAAAATTTGTCATAGATGGATATTATAAAATTTAGATTATCCCTTCTATATATATTTCACGTTGCATGTGACTACCAACAGTAGTAAATTAAAGCAGAACTTTTTTTTGCAATTTTCTTTAACCAAAAAATGAATTTTCAAAACCAACCATTTCAATCATAGCCCTTTATATATCTATATATATATCGTAATAAATAGATACAAAAAGGACAACAAAGAAAAACCGAAGAAAATTAAGAAAAACAATAAGTTTTATTTACTGCGCATAAGCTGCAAGTAAATAGAGCTCATAAAATAAGTTCACAATGTAGAGAAAACATGAAAAAAATTACAGAACGAAAAAGGGGAAAAATAAAAATTTGAAAAAAAGGGGAAAAAATATTCAAGCACTCCTTTTTTCAGATATAATCGTGTGAGCAGATGAAAAAATTATATCTTTTATTTCTGCTTATATACATATTTCCAATTTTCCCCCAGATTTTAATTACTTTTCTTTTTCCCTTTTTTTCATTGCTCCGTAATTTTTTCCATCTTTTCTCCACATTTTGAACTACAAGTACACACACATGCATATATACACATACATACAGGGCCTGTGCTAAGCATTCGCCACCAAATGCAATAAAATCATAAATTTGGCAAATGATTATTTTCCACTGGAAAGAAAACTATATATTTAACTCTATCCTCAAAATGAATTTTTCTTACCAAAGCAGTATGTTTTATTCGATCAAAAGTAATTTTCGATAGATGTGCCATATCCAATTAGAATTGGGTCCAAATAATATAAACTCGAAACAAACTACCGTAAAATAGTTTTCTATAGAGAAAAAAAATTATTGTAAAAAATGGCATTTGGCGAATACTCCGGAAAATTGGCGAATAGGTTTTGATATTTAGCTAATAGTTTTAAATCCTTAGCATGGGCCCTGTACATACAGATATATATCCTAGGAGTGAAAATATTTTAAATCAAATTTCTGAAACCAAAAACTAAATATTGAGGTAATAACAATCAGGATCAAAATTACAATGATAATCAAGATTATATATTTAATTAGATATATACATTATATTCCTTCTAATGGAAGTTCTATAATCAGGATTCTTCCTTAATTTTTAAAATAAAATCTTTTCAACGAATATATGTAACGATCAAATAATTAATCGATTAATAGTAACTGATGGTAATAACAATGTGAGTCAATGAAAGTGAATGATCTATTATTTACCGGTTAATGTACCATCACAAAGTCTGGGTAATGTTATAATCTTTAACCTATCTGTCTATAATAAATAATAATAGCCAGATTAATCATAGCACATATATATAATAAAGCAAATTTGCACTGTACGCAACAATATTTCACCATAAATATAACATTTTGTAAGAAACAGAATTTCACAAGATGAAAGCAAAATTTGTGAAGTCTTCATTTCTTGACCACTATAATTTTATAGTCAAATAAAATTCATTATGAATCAAAATTAAAAACATACTGCAGTGCTTAAACTGAATCTTTGTGTCCAAATTTCAGTTGTTTCCCGACAGTCACCACAAACAGAGTTTATCATCAAAGAGAATTTTAACAACTGTCTAAATTATAATTGACAGGAAAATAATATAAGATTCAATCAGGTCAAATAAAACCAACTTTAAAGAACAATTTAGAAATGAAAGATGTTATGCACAATTCATTAATCTTCTAAAGAGCCTTTTTTTTTTTCTTACGTTAAAATATTTTTGGGATGGAAATTGATTAGAAAAAACTAATTTAAATCATAAGATTTATTTTCTTTGAATTGAATTTGAAGGGTTTAATAGCACAAAGTCCACAAAAGGACATACTGTGCCAAACAAACGGTTTTAAAATAAATCTTAGGTAAATGCATACTACAAATTTCTCTTACTAAAATCACATGGAATTTATAAAACTGAATACAATGTAACAGACATATTCAAAAGTGAGTAAAACCAGATAAAATGTAAATATATTAAAACATCATAAAACAGTTGCATTCAAAAATGAATAGATTTCTTTTCTTTTTGTTGGTAGGAAAGTTCTGTGTTTACAATTGACTATAACTTTGTGTTCATAGCTACAAATAAATTCAAAGATCATGTGAATGAACATGATTTTTAAATTTATTGACCTCACATTGTATGTATATCAAGACTTTTATTGCAGTTTTTTTTTCCTGCAGAATTATATACTGAATTAATGATACTTTTCTTGCTCATCAGAAAGGAAAGAAACACTCCTGATTTTTCTGTTCTCATTTTAGAATTAAAAAAAATGGCCAATGACTGGCTTGCTTCAGATAGAATTTTAAATTGATAAAATAAAATAAATACATAATAAAAATTCTGAAATCACTAAAGTTTAAAAGATAATTCGCTCTAGAAATGATGTTTTTTCTTTCCTTTTTTTAAAAAACACCATAATTTTTAAAGAACATGATAAAAAACATTTCATATTTGAATAAAATAGCACTGTTAGAGGGGATTTTGATACAAATTCAGATATTTGGAACACCATAAAATTGGGGGGTAAATTCCATTTTAATAATTAGATTTTCCAGCGACCTCATGACTCTCCAGGTGCGCAGATACCCTGAATTTAATGTAAAACTTTAATTCCTAGTTAAAAATTTTACTAAATTAATTTCTTCACATTTTTTGTACTAAAGGACTAATACACTTTTTCTAAATACTTTTATAGAGTGGTAGACAAAACTTTCAAAATACTTCGTAAGTTTGCCTCACACAAGGGACCTGGAAAGAAATGGTATTTGAAAATAAACTTTTGAATCTTTTGCGTGTGCAGAAATTACTAAACAAAGAACATCTTTTTAGCTACAACTTGAAGAAATTTTACCAAAAAGGATGGCAGACCTGGTACTATTTCTTCTTTAAATGAGAAATTTGAAAAACCTGCTCTTAATAGAAAGAACTCAGAAATTTAGAAGTCCTGGGTCCTAAGGATTAGTAGCTCTTAAAGTCAGGCGGAATCACTGAACAACCCTATTTAGTTTCTCCCCCCCCCAATAAAAAAACTCAGAATTTTTCCCACTATCTTAGGTTTTTTTTTGTTCAGAAATTCTCTTTCCCTCTGATAAACACAAAATATATATAAATAAAAAATAGAATTATTTTTGTAAAGAAACTTTCCAAAAAAATTATATTTCTTAAAAAACAATTTATTAAAATTAGCTAAGATTTCTTACAGACTACAATTTTTCAATCATTTTTTTAGGAAACACTGAGCCTTTACTAATTTTCCCACTGTCCTAGCACCTCATCATTTTGTTCATGTATATAAGTTTCAAATAATACAGTAGCATGCTCTAAAACTTAATATACACTTGAGCGTTTACGTATATTTCTGGGGAAAAAAACAAAAAACATTTGTATGTTTTCTGATAAAAAAAATGCAAGAACCAGGTTTTAAAAAATAGTTTCATTTTTCAAGTTTTTTGGATTTTGGTTGAAAAAGAAAGAGAAAAACCTTTAATGCGTGGTGGCTGGGCTCCCTTTCTGGACATTCTTTTAGCAATTCTTTAAGGAGTAATGCATACTTTCCCATCCTCTGAACTGGTTTCAACAGGTAACTAGCTAAATCCATTTTGTCTTCAAGTTTTAATTGCATTTTCTAATAAACAACAAATGAAAAACACTATTAATAACATATATCCATTAAAATTATGTTACACAAGTATTCATACCTTTAAACTAACAGTTGTCTATTAAGAAACTGATAGGTAAAGAAAGCTGTTCAAAATAATAAACAAAAAAGTGCATCCACTTATGTTCATTTTTAACTCTAATTTCTGGGTCATGTTATGGATAATGGTAAAATGTACCACGGTACTTAATTTTCTCCTATCCTAAAGATTTACAAGCATTTTTTTGGTCTGACTAGCAAAAATTCATCAGAGTTGCCACTCAAATCTGGAAAAATAAATTCCCTGTGTTTTCCCTACAGGGTGAGAATCTCTCATATTATTTTCTTTTCTCGCATTAAAAAATTATTACTGCGAGAAATTCGCACATTCTATAAATCAATCTCAAAATTCGCGAATTTCTCGCATTTTGGAAAAAGTTTTGAATTACGCCATTTAGAATAAAATCCTTTTTACTTTTCTTCCTTGATCTTTCATTAGTTTCAACATCTGCCCTGTTATCTAGGTTCCCTATTTACCAGTATTGTTCAGAACCTTTTCGAACTACAGAACACAACCATGGAACCCCTTTCCGAACGCATTTCTCTGTAACAGCGTGTTTACCGTAGGTAAGGTTTCTTCATGTAAGATGTTAAAATTTTTTATCTGCTAATGTAAGATGGACAAATACCTTGTAAAGGCAAAATCTTCTATGATGATGCACCAAAAATATTCAATGCTTTAAAAAATAGAAGACGTTAAAAATTTATTATAATTAAAAAAATGATATAATTAAAGAAATGATTTTTTTTCAAGAGTTTTTGTGTTTTTTTTAGTTTTTAGAAATCTCACCCTGTTTTTGAGAAATAGTGAGAAATTCTCACCCATTTTTTTTCTATGATGAAAACAGTGCTTGTACATATTATACACACTATATTAAGGGGAAACCAACAATTACTATGCTCTTGTGTGAGCTATATTGGGATAACTATATTAGTTTTAATGGCTGGAAAAACAGCTGAACATACTTAAATGCTTTAGTAAAAGAAATAGCTTAGTATAGCTGGTTAAATATCCCGTAGGTTACACGTTGAGTAGTCACCATTTTTAAAAAAAGAAAAATAAGAAATTTTTTTAAAAAAAAAAAGGATTTTGTAAAGAAAATATCCCAATTCACGGCATTTTCTCTGTTAGTTTAGATGATTTTTAAATTCTCTGTCCTCCCTGTGAAGAGGCAGCCCTGTTTTATGATGCATTCATTCATTCTGAATAATGAACACAAAAAAAACACTGCAGATTGTGCAGAAGTTTTTTCTCACTATTTTAGCAATTGTTCAATGCTTGGACTTAGCTCACCCTTCACTAATAAGAATTGTATTTTAAGCAATTTAAAACAGATAACTAAGCTCCTTTAACAGTAATATGATTTTCCTTCACTAATTGTCTACAAAAAATTAGGAACACCATTTACGGATGCAGACTTAATGACACCTCACAAAAATTCCCTTTTTTGAATAAGTTTGCATAAATGACATTTGCAAATAAGCTTCCTAAAATATGAAAAGAAGTAAAATAACATACTCTAAAAAATGTATTTCCATACTCTGACATCAATGCATCTGACTTAGGTTTATTCTTGTTGTATAAGGCATATAAATAAAATTCATTTTGCTGAAAAACAAAGGAAGCATATTCTTTTAGAGCAGAAATAGGAAAAGATTTAAATGGCAGTACAATATTAAGAATTAAAACTTATCTTCATAAGAATCATGTCACGAAACATTTTGTGACTTTTATTCGGAATTCAACAATTTTAAGGATCCTTCTTTAAGATACTATTCCTTCAACATATTCAAAATTGTCAATTAATTAGTTTTTAAAAAGACACGACATTTAACAGTACAACAAAAAGATAGTTTTGTTTATTTTTTGTCAACTCATGCAACTGCACATGAAATTGTAACACAATTTTGTTAATCTGACAAATTTTTTCAATAATTACAGAGAAGTTTAGAGTGATAAATAGCAGACGTAGTTATCCATATTAATGAAAATAAATACAATTTTGAATTATTTATAAATACCCATAGCTGCCAACTTGCTAAAAACAAAAATAGAAACATAAAGCATGATAAGCCTGTCGAGAAACTCCGAGGTACTATTAGACTCTAAATTTAACCGCAACCCTGACACAACCACAGTTATGTAAGTAAACAGAAGTTGAATGATCGCCTTCGAACTAAGAAGTTGAAATGTTCTGTTCCTTTTTAAAAATATTAAATGTTCTCTTACTTCTTACTTACAAAAAACAAACTTTACTTCTTTAAAATACTTACTTCCAACAAGAATCTCCATATATTATTTTTTAAATTGCGTGAATATGAATCGAGATATTGGGTTTTCAAATTGTGTAAATATAAATAGCAATATTGGGTTTTAAAAACACACTTAATTACAATTCGTGAGATTTGATTTTTAAATTGCATTAAAATTAATCACAATGCATAACTTTCGGATCATGTGAATAAAAATTGCAATGCATATTTTTTATATCACGTATAAATATGAATATTTGATATAACAAACACAAAAATACAAATCACAATATTAGATTTTAAAAACAAGTGAGTAGGAATTATGAAATTGGATTTTAGATTCATGTGAAAATGAGTCGCGATATTGGGTTTTTAAAATGTGGAAATATTGGACTTTTAAACAAGTGAATAGGAATCAGACGAGTAAATCGAATGAAAATTGATGTTTGATGTTAAAATCGTGTGAATACGAATCGCAACATTAGTTGATACCGGCACAATCCCAAATATTGAAAATGGCAAAAATCCGTCAAACCAAAAGAATAAAATTGGCCGAAGATTCACGTTATTATTAATAATAATAATAAACAGTTTTGAAGCCCGGTATACTCCTAATTTCAGTTTTCTATGATTCATATTTCGGTTTTCTATGAATAACCCGAAACTATTATTTTGATTGATGTTAAGCTACAGAGTATAGAAAATAGACCTACTAACCTTATTATAACACAATAAAATAACATGTAACTAGGAAATTTATTCTAATATCTCTACTAAATAATAATAGTGATTTAAGCAAATCCTTGAATTGTTTGATTAATCTCATTTAAACAAACATTTATATTTCTCATAAATTAGAATTAGTTAACTAATCAGTGAACTAATTATACATTAATTAATATTACTTTACTAATATTGGATATATTCATGTACTTATGTAAGCAAGAGTGCAAAAAATTCCAAGAGCTTAAGATTCCCTATGAACAATATTTATTTTTTAAAATCAAAATTTCCCCAAAAGCTTCAAAACAATTTTTTCAGTACTATAGCTTTTTCATATTTTTCGATAATAAAGTTTATACAAGAAAAAATTCATTTGATTTTACACAATTCTTGAATAAACAAGCACATGTGTTGTAAAATAATAGAAATCAAAATACATTGAAATAGTAATAATTTATTAAATAGTATTTAGATCCCACTTACTAACTTAAGGAATTCAAACTAAGAAATACTCAAATTGGCTTATGCGTTTTGAACAAGAAAAAGTTTTGCAAAGCAAAATATTTTTTAACAAAAAATTTTGTAGGAATTTTTTATTTTCCCACTGTTATACAAATATTGAGTACAATATTAAGTACAAATATTAAGTGCAAATTAGAAATTACAAACAAACCCATCTCTAGCGAATCAAGATCAAGAATATTTTAAATCAAGAAACTTACAAATCATTATAATGTGAGATATTTTAAAAATTTTCATAGTTTTAAAATTTCTTATTAATATATTGCTGTGTTAATAAGTGTCAATTAGTAAAATTACATTAGTACTTGGTAATTTATTGATTACATAAACACAATCCTTCAAACTACAATTTAATATTGTAAGTGCATTTCTATATCTTACAAATATAATTTTTTTTTAAAATTGTTTTAAATTGATAAAAAAAAACTTTTTTTAAAAATAGAAGGTTACTTCACATAAAAATATATGTCAATCTACAATAAAGGTAACTTATGAAAGAAACTATTTTTGTCATTTACAAATAGTAAAAAACAAATGTTAAATAAATTCTGTTACCTTCATTTTCTTGAAATAAATGATACCTTTCAATTCATTTACACATACAGTGAAACAATTTTTAATGCATTAAATTTGTTTGAAATGTATTGCAATATTTAAGTTAAAATTGTAAAGTATAGTTAATTATAAACTTTAGTTCTTTAAAGTATCTTTAAAAAAAAACCTCATCTCTAGAAAAATGAAAAATAAACAAAAAGAGACTTACAAAATCTAGAAAGCATTGTCCCACAGTGAAAGGTGAATTTTCGCAGTGTTCTAACTCTGCCAAAAAATACTGATTGTGAAATTCATAGATTTTTTCAATATTTCCAAAAATAACATTTCTTTTTCCTCTGAGTGCCTGGGGGATGTCTTCCCTTGTTAGCTCAGGTATATAATTCTAAAAACAACAATAAAACTATTAAACTTAGTCATTCTTCCATATAAAACAGTTGGACCATCAACGGGTCCACTATATCTAAAATATTTGTTCAGTGGTATTGTTGAACAAAAATGTTTGCAATAATACACAAGTTTTTTTTTCTTTAAATTATTAATTAGCTAAATTTGTAGTTTGAATACTGCAAATTTCCCCTACAACAAAATATTTAATTAGATCATTAAATAATGTAACATAATATTCTAAATATAGCAAAATGACTGCCTCTCGATAATGAATTTTTTAGATGTTTATCTTTTTTCTTATTTCCACCATTTTCGAAGGAAGTTACAATTTAAAATGTGCAACCATTTTTGCTCTCTCAAGTTACCTATTTTTGGAATTCATCCCAGCAAAACGCTTCTTTATATTTTATTCTTAATTAAAAGTGATCATTAAATACTTTTGAACTTATCACATAGACTAAAAAGTTTGTATCATTAATATTTAACCATTGTTTCAAATGCTTACTCAGGACGAAGCAGAAGTGAAAGGAATTATACTACAGAACCGAGGTTTTGCACCACTAGGTCAGAGTTTAGAAAAAAATCACAAATAATAAAAGTACTGCCGCCATAATTTTTGATACCATTTTAGATTCTTACATAATTTGTCATATACATTAAAACCAGACTTTAATAATGCTTTCCCTCAATTTACACGAAGAAAAAATATACAACAAAAGCAATTTACAAGAAGAAATAACAAAATTTAAAATGAAGACTGTATCATTTTTTAACTCTTTAGCAAAGGAATCATAACTTTCACTCATTGGTACATTTATCATACAAGTATATTCATCCTCTGATAAATAATGCCTTCTCTGGCATCAAGGCTATCCCAAATAACAATGAAAGCTAAAACTAAACTCGGCGGCGCGACAGCCCATGGAGGGTCAGGGCCTACTATGCCCATCTCAGTTTTCTTAACCTCGGGCTCTGGAGCAGATGTTCTGTTGATGAACTATCATCATCATAGTTGGCCAGACAGCCCAATGTGGGCCAATGCCTTCCTCTGAAGATTTCTCCATAATGACTTTTGATTTATTTTTGATCAAAACTTTGTTCAGTTTAAATGCTACACAGAGTGCCATCTAGGGGTTATTAAAAATTGTTTCAGCTTAAAATGCACCGCCCCATTCTCACATAGATGATTCCCCCGTCGCAAAGAGGTTAAATAACTGAAAAAAATTTAGTCTGTCTTAGATGAACAACTATTTTCTTGGCATGCTAATCTTTATCAATAACCTTAGGGCTGACAGAATAATAACATTTCACTTAAAAATATTATTTCATTTGAAATTTTATATTATTAATGTGTTATAACCATTTTAGTCGGAGGAATTCAAAGGAAAATCAATTTTTGTTTTAAATATTTATTCTCTGCGATAAAAGAGAAATGTATGTGAGTGGATGTTTCACTAATAATTTTTTTAAAAGCCTAAAAAAATTTTTTAGCATAATTGAATATAGGGTGTAAAAATGTGAACAAGAGGTTTTTTCAATGATTCAAAACAAAGCAAATATATCAATTAATACAAATATTTATATTTTGGTAGAATAACCCACATAAATAAATGATACAGTTCAGTCAATTAGTAATAACTGAAATTTGACCAGATGTGTGAAAAGTCCCAGTAAGTTCAGCTCTCCATTAGTTTTTGTTTTGGACTTTTAAATAATAACATTTGTCTTTCTGACAGATTTCCAAAAAAATGAATTAATTAATTAATAAAATAAATAAAACAAAATAAATAAACTTATTTTAAATAGTTTATAACAAAAATAGTAAAAGGAAATTTAATTTTTATTACTCAACCACAAGACAGTACTTAATCAGCAAATCTTAATCAGAGAGTAATTATAGCGGATAGATCATAACAGTAAGCACCTCCGTACATAGCAATCAGTAAATATACATAATGTATTCAGGCCTGTGGCAGAATTTATTTTAGCAATCTGCGACATACCCCTCTAGTGCTAATATCTTTCTACAATATATTTTTAATAACAAACATATATGCTACTAATTTAAAATAACAAAAAAGCTGGTTTTACAACAAAAAAAATACTATATATATTTTTTTCTTAATTGAACATATAATTTTTATTTTAATATTATAGGTAATATTTTCACATTTTGTCTAAAGGGGGGAATGCACAGATAATATCCTCGGCATTTTGTAAATAATTATCGCAATAAAAAAAATAACTAAAAATCAGGCAATCCGCAGCAGTACTTGCCGTAAAAAAAGATTGACAGCAAAATCACACGCATCGGAGACCTCGAGTATGTGTTTCCTTTCGAGATTGGGCTGTTGTTATAAATAATATCGTATAAGAAATATCAGATTTAAAAAATATAAAGAATATAACTCCCAAAAATTCGATAGAATTATTGCCTTAAAAATTAAATACTCAAATGCACAATTTGAATTTTCCATATTGTTTGAAATATATCGGGATATTCAAAAATCAATATCAATAACTGCCGAAAATACAATCGAAATATTACATCGCCTTATACAATCGAAATACACAAGGTTCCGAAAATACAATCAAAATATTACATCGATTTACGATACTTTCGGCGTATGTTGAGCGAGTCAAAAAGTGATTATCTAACTGCATAATTCAAATATCAATTCTGCCACAGGGTTATTCAGGAATACTGGGTATACAGGGTTGCCACTCATATCATCTGGTTAAAAAAAAATTCACCGTGTTTACCCGTTACATATTATACACACTATATTAAGAGGAAACAACAATTACTGTGCTCTTGTGTCAGCTATAGTGGGATAACTATATTAGATATTAGTTTTTAATTGCCGGAACATACTTAAATGATGCTATAGCAAATTAAATAGTTTAGTATAGCTAAAAAATTATGGTTAAATATCCCATAGATTACGCTTTGAGTCGCCACCTTTTTTTAAAGACAAAAGTAAGACACAATGTGCCCTGTATTTTTCCAGTTTGCAAAGAAAAAAGCAACATTTCCTGTATTTTCCCTCTTATTTTAGGTGATTTTTAAACCCCCTGTATTTTCCAGGTTTTCCCTGGGGAGTGGCAATTCTGGTATAATGCGATAGAAATTATACATAATGTAATCAGAAATAGTTAACCCTTCTGTACATACAACCGGTAAATATAACGTAATCAGAAAAACGTAAAATACATAATTCACAACAAACAGTACCTCTATAATGTACTCCAAAGAATTTACATAGTCCCTCTCAGTCTGAATCAATTCTTTCATGATATTCATTAAAGTCCTGTAAATAACAGAAAAGTAGTTATGTGGGATTTTGCACAAATTATAAGTATCTAATCAGGGGTCTGTTTATAAGAAATTTGGGTTCGTTAGCGGACCCTTCACAAAATATTTTAACTTAAAAACGGATCCTTCACTAAATAATTTATCTTTTAATCGGTCCCTTTACAAATTTGTTTATCTTCATTATTGTTTTGTTAATCGAATAAACCCTTCCTAGGAAGGGGTGGGGGAGAAAGACAGATGTAAACGAACTAAATTTTGTCTTCGGCAGACGCTTCTTCCTTTATTCGTCCGAAATTAATATTCTGCCTTCAGCAGTATAGGCTAAATACCAAATATTTGTACGTTGCATCGCTAATTTAGTAGCTGCAATTGCCGCTTATTTTTTAAAATTTCATTTTTTTAATTATAATTTTACAGTGTTGAGCATAATTTTGTATGTCTTCACAATTTGAAAACTCCTTGAAAAAGCTTTTTCGCAATAACGGACCCTTTTTGCACAAATTCACAAAAGCGGACCCTGGTTGAAAGAATGTGACTAAACATTTATTTTATATTCACAAATTACGCGTCATTTTTTTACAATTTTACAAAATTGGACCTTTCACAAAATGTCTTGACAGACCACTGCTAATTTACAGGAAGTAATTTACAGAAGTAACAAGAACAGAGGTGTAGTGTACAGTATGAAAATTAAAAAAAAAAATTAATAAAAAAAAAAGAAAAACTTACATCCTATATAACTTTTAATTCTGGGGAGAATCTTGCACCCCAACTAAACTGATTAACAGGGTGCGTAGCTCAATTTTACAAGAAAAAATAAGCATCTTTTAAGCACTCAAAAAATTTTTGGACTTACTCAAAAAATCAGGATATAGACACTAATAAATATTTTTTCTTCCTATTATTAAAAGTTCTTCACATATGCATAAACAAAATGCAAAACAATTTTCAAAGACATGATCAAGCAAGCAGGGTGCATAGTCAAATCTTTCAATCAAAAATAAGCACCTTTTAAATTCACACTCAATCAATGAATAAGGGGTAAAAATACATTTCCCCTTTTTTGATATTATTGAAAAACAAAAAATTTTTATAAAGAGTTTTAGCATTAAAAAAACCCAAAAAGAAACAGACGTAAATCGAAATCACTGGTCTTTCCCAAATCACTGATCCAATCAAAATGAATTCAAATTGACCCTGAACTCAGAACAAAAGTACCCTTATCCCCTGCGTCAAAAAAGTGGTAGAAGTAAAATAAAATAAACAAGAATAAAATTAAAATAAATTAAAAAGAAAAACTTTTCATAAGGATCTAATATTCTCAATCCGAATTCTCTATCCGCCTGACTGATTCCATAGCAAACACCCCTTTTTTTGTGAAATGCATGGGGTCCACCAGATATCACTGAAGAAAAAAAAATAATAATTCGAGAAAAAAAGCACTTTTTAAAAACGCCAGCTGAAAAATGCACCTTTAAGGGCTTTTAAAAACGAAATCCTCCCCAAAGCACCTTTAAGTACTTTTTAAAAACCCTAGTTTCTGAGAATTAACACTTTCCTTGATTATATTAGCCAGCAAAAAAACAATTTATACACAATTTAAAATATATTCAATATTGAGTGGTACATTCTATTTTTTAAATTAATAATTACTTTTCTTAATTATGTAAAAAAGGTTATCAAGTGTATTTTTTAGATTTATATAAAAATTATTTAAAGCATATTCAAGATTAATATTATTGATCATACTGAATTTATATAGATGTGTAAAAAATTTATTAAGAAAACTTTAATAAAATCACATTATAAATGTAAATTAGTGCATGGCCCCAATACATTTTAATTAAAATTTTCTACTTGGTTCAGTATTTCTTTAATGTAAAGATTAAATGATTTGTTGTACATGAGAATGCAAGAATTCTGGCCACTGAATCCAGCTCAGAATATGCTCAAGTATTTTATCAAAATCGATTGGCATTTTCCATTGGGCTACGCCGAAATCGATTATGATTAAATGAATTATGAAAACGTTGAATAAAACAATGCAAAATCCATGCTTTTTGCCTAAGTCACGGCGAAAATCAACATGGTAAAGAAAAAATCTCATTTTTGCACTTTTTAAAAACATCCAACAAAAAAAGCATCATAAAGGGCTCCTAAAAAAATAAGCACCTTTAAGCACTTTTTAAAAAACATATGCACCCTGGATTAGATTTTAACTTATGCCTGTCACAATAAATGGACCAGACAGGGCAAAGCAAAGAATTAACAAGTACAGATGACATAGTCCAAATCCATATTGTAGCAACCATAACAATATGGATTAGGATTATGGGATCAATTGCTGAAGTATCCTTTATGGTTCAAAGAAGCAGCCTCAAATATAAAGCACACATAATTGAATAAAATTACAAATTTAAAGGAAGTGCATTAAGATTTTCTAAATTGACCTCAATTTTTTGACAGTTTTATCGAAATTGTGGTAAGAAAAAGTGAGAAAAATTAAATAAGTGTTTGAATGAGAACAATCATGAACTGAATTAAGTTGTAATCAAAAAGCGAAATCAAAGCATGCTCACCATTTCTTCTCAATAATGTTTTATGACTATTTTGCACACTTCACACAATCAAAATTGTGTGAAGAAATAGTGAGCAAAATTACATAAAAGGTTTGAATGAAAACAATCATCAACTGAATCAAGAAGCAAAATTTAAGCATGCACTGTTTGACAGTAAATCAGATGATCATTGAATTTTTTATATTCCACTCACTTCTTGGATTTTGACTCTAAGGCAGTTTCATCAGGTGAGAGGGGGGGAGGTGTGAGATGAGTGTTGACAGGCACGGGGCTGGAATCTATCTGGCAATAGGATTTCTTATGGATATCCTCGGAGGATTCACTGCTATCAATCCTATAGATTAGAATATATAATCAACTTATTAGTATATACGGTTGTTACGAATCTTATTTGAAAATAATAATGATATCGGTCGAAACAAAAAACTGTTGATGTCAATAATATTAAGAGAAAAAAGGTCAACTGATAAAAAAAGGTAGGCTTTGCAATGGTTCAAAATTTCACAAAAAAATTCGAATATTGTTAGTGAAATACATACAAGACTATTTTTAGAAGAAATTTAAAAGCTAAAAGAATAGTGCAATACACTGCCTTGAAAATTTTGTTATGTGCAACATGCTTCTTCCCCACAACATTGGTTTTTCTTTTTAATTTTAAAAATATGGCCAAAATATTAGCATTTTTACATAAAACATTAAATCACAAACAAGTTGATTAGAAATTATTTAAAAAAAAAGAAAAGAAAAAAACAGTGAGATATCAGGCATGCGCTACAAACGGAGAGGAATCTCCAAACCTGAATTGTCTCGACCTCAGAAATAAGATTCTTTAAAATAAATGTAAAAGAAAACTAATTCTGATCCAAATTGCACATAATCTTCACATAAATGAATAAATGCACACATAATAAATAAGAAACTATAGCGCAGCATAATCTGGAGGGAAAAAAGTCATTAAAATAATAACTAAGAAATTAATTTATTACTTAAAATAAAAGGACATTTAAAAGAACTTTCTACTTTGCAGTAAATGAAATGAAGAAATTTGAATAAAAACATTAAAAAAATTATTAGAACAATTTTTTATATTTCACTGCATCACATATTCAGTCGTGAACAATTTTGCTAAATATTCAGTTATGCCAATAGAATTCCTTCTGTTAATAGAATATTACATGGGTATATAGCAAAAGATTTAACACTAAAAAATTCAATTAAGAGTTCTGCATGAAAGTAGAAATGAAGTCCTATTTCAAATAAATACAGGCTCTAATAATATCTAAGAACCTTCAATCATTCCACAATTTTTCATTAGGCTTTATATAACTTGCCATAACCAAATTGAAATGCAAATGTATAATATAAGCAAGTATATAATACGAACAATAACTGGACTCAAGATGAATATAACTTGTCATAATTAAATTGAAATGCAAGTGTATAATAACAGTAAGCATATGCAAGTATATAATATAAAATATAGCTGGACTCATGAAGAATATAACTTGTCATAATTAAATTGAAACGTAAATGTATAAAATAAGCAAATATATGAAATTATATAACATAAACTGTAGCTGGAATGACGATGAATATAACTCGCCATAATAAATAGAAATGAAAATGTATAATATAAGCAAATATAAGCAAGTATATAATATAAACTATAATTAATGATGAATATAACTAGTCAAAATTAAATTTAAATGCAAGTGCATAATATATGCAAGTACATAAAACGAGATATAGCTGATTGCACAATTTGTCATAATTAAATGGAAATGCAAGTATATAATAAATGCAAAAATGTAATAAACTATAGCTGAACGATGAATATAACTTGTCATAATTAAATAGAAATGCAAGTGTATAATATAAGCAAATATATGCAAGTATATAATATAAACTAAAGCTGGTCTGACGATGAATATAACTCTCCATAAAAAATTTAAATACAAATGTGTATTATGAGCAAGTATATAATATAAACTATAGCAGGACTAATGATGAATATAACTTGTCATAATTAAATTTAAATGCAGGTGTACAATACATGCAAGTTCATAAAATAAACTATAGCTGGACTCTTAGATGAATATAACTAGCCATAATTAAATTGAAAAGAAAGTAAAAAATATTATCAGGAATATGAAAGTATATAATATAAACTGTATCTGGACTCCTGAAGAGTATAACTCCTCATAATTAAATTGAAATGCAAATGTATAATATAAGCAAAGATATGCAAGTATATAATACAAACTATAGCTGGACAGAGGATGAATATAACTCGCCATAATAAATAGAAATAAAAATGTATAATATAAGCAAGTATATAATATAAACTATAATAAAGATGAATATAACTTGTCATAATTAAATTTAAATGCAAGTGTATAATATATGCAAGTACATAAAACCAGCTATAGCTGATTGCAGAATTTGTCATAATTAAATGGAAATGCAAGTATATAATAAATGCAAGAATATAATAAACTATATAATATATACTATAGCTGAACTGACGATGAATATAACTCGCCATAATAAATTGAAATGCAAATGTATATTATAAGCTAGTATATAATATAAACTATAGCGGGACTAATGATGAATATAATTTGTCATAATTAAATTTAAATGCAAGCGTACAATACATGCAAATTCATAAAATGAACTATAGCTGGACTCTAGATGAATATAACTAGTCATAATTAAATTTAAAAGAAAGTAAAAAATATTATCAGGAATATGAAAGTATATAATATAAATTGTAGCTGGACTCCTGAAGAGTATAACTTCTCATAATTAAATTGAAATGCAAGTGTATAAAATAAGCAAGGATATAATATAAACTATAGCATAACAAATAATGTATAAAACTTGTCATAACCAAATTGAAATGCAACTTAATAATATAAGAAAATATATGCAAGTATATAATACAAACTAAATCTGGACACACGATGAATATAACTCGCCATGATAAATTGAAAAGTATAAATATATGCAAGTATATAATATAAACTTTAATTAATGATGAATATAACTTGTCAAAACTAAATTTAAATGCAAGTGTATAATATATGCAAGTACATAAAACGAGTTATAGCTGATTGCACAATTTGTCATAATTAAATAGAAATGCAAGTATATAATAAATGCAAAAATATAATAAACTATAGCTGAACAATGAATATAACTTGTTATAATTAAATAGAAACGCAAGTGCATAATATAAGCAAATATATGCAAGTGTATAATATAAGCAAATATATGCAAGTGTATAATATAAGCAAATATATGCAAGTGTATAATATAAGCAAATATATGCAAGTATATAATATAAACTAAAGCTGGACTGACGATGAATATAACTCGCCATAATAAATTAAATACAAATGTGCATTTTAAGCAAGTATATAATATAAACTATAATTAATGATGAATATAACTTGTCAAAATTAAATTTAAATGCAAGTGTATAATATATGCGAGTACATAAAATGGGCTATAGCTGATTGCACAATTTGTCATAATTAAATGGAAATGCAAGTATATAATAAATGCAAAAATATAATAAACTATAGCTGAACGATGAATATAACTTGTCATAATTAAATAGAAATGCATGTGTATAATATAAGCAAATATATGCAAGTATATAATATAAACTAAAGCTGGACTGACGATGAATATAACTCGCCATAATAAATTTAAATACAAATGTATATTATAAGCAAGTATATAATATAAATAATAGCGGGACAAATGATGAATATAACTTGTCATAATTAAATTTAAATGCAAGCGTACAATACATGCAAATTCATAAAAGAACTATAGCTGGACTCTTAGATGAATATAATTAGTCATAATTAAATTGAAAAGAAAGTAAAAAATATTATCAGGAATATGAAAGTATATAATATAAACTGTAGCTGGACTCCTGAAGAGTATAACTTCTCATAATTAAATTGAAATGCAAGTGTATAAAATAAGCAAGGATATAATATAAACTATAGCATAACAAATAATGTATAAAACTTGTCATAACCAAATTGAAATGCAAATTAATAATATAAGAAAATATATGCAAGTATATAATATAAACTAAATCTGGACACACGATGAATATAACTCGCCATGATAAATTGAAAAGTATAAATATATTCAATTATATAATATAAACTTTAATTAATGATGAATATAACTTGTCAAAACTAAATTTAAATGCAAGTGTATAATATATGCAAGTACATAAAACAAGTTATAGCTGATTGCACAATTTGTCATAATTAAATGGAAATGCAAGTATATAATAAATGCAAAAATATAATAAACTATAGCTGAACGATAAATATAACTTGTCATAATTAAATAGAAATGCAAGTGCATAATATAAGCAAATATATGCAAGTGTATAATATAAGCAAATATATGCAAGTATATAATATAAACTAAAGCTGGACTGACGATGAATATAACTCGCCATAATAAATTTAAATACAAATGTGCATTATAAGCAAGTATATAATATAAACTATAATTAATCATGAATATAACTTGTCAAAATTAAATTTAAATGCAAGTGTATAATATATGCGAGTACATAAAACGAGCTATAGCTGATTGCACAATTTTGTCATAATTAAATGTAAATGCAAGTATATAATAAATGCAAAAATATAATAAACTATAGCTGAACGATGAATATAACTTGTCATAATTAAATAGAAATGCATGTGTATAATATAAGCAAATATATGCAAGTATATAATATAAACTAAAGCTGGACTGACGATGAATATAACTCGCCATAATAAATTTAAATACAAATGTATATTATAAGCAAGTATATAATATAAACAATAGCGGGACAAATGATGAATATAACTTGTCATAATTAAATTTATATGCAAGTGTACAATACATGCAAGTTCATAAAATGAACTATAGCTGGACTCTTAGATGAATATGACCAGTCAATTAAATTGAAAAGAAAGTAAAAAATATTATCAAGCATATGAAAGTATATAATATAAACTGTAGCTGGACTCCTGAAGAGTATAACTCCTCATAATTAAATTGAAATGCAAGTGTATAAAATAAGCAAGGATATAATATAAACTATAGCTGAACTAATAATGTATAAAACTTGTCATAACCAAATTGACATGCCTATTAATCATATAAGCAAATATATGCAAGTATATAATATAAACTATATCTGGACACAATATGAATATAACTCGCCATGAAAATTGACACGCCAGTGTATAATATAAGCAAGTATATAATATAAACTATAGCTGGACATGCGATGAATATAACTTGTCATAACCAAATTGAAATGCAAGTGTATAATATAAGTAAGCATATGCAAGTATATAATATAAAATATAGCTGGACTCATGAAGAATATAACTTGTCATAATTAAATTGAAATGCAAATGTATAATATAAGCAAATATATGCAAGTATATAATATAAACTATAGCTGGACTGCAATGAATATAATTCGCCATAATAAATAGAAATGAAAATGTATAATATAAGCAAGTATATAATATAAACTATAATTAATGATGAATATTACTTGTCATAATTAAATTTAAATGCAAGTGCATAATATATGCAAGTACATAAAACGAACTATAGCTGATTGCACAATTTGTCATAATTAAATGTAAATGCAAGTATATAATAAATGCAAAAATATAATAAACTATAGCTGAACGATGAATATAACTTGTCATAATTAAATTTAAATGGAAGTGTACAATACATGCAAGTTCATAAATTGAACTATAGCTGGACTCTAGATGAATATAACTAGTCATAATTAAATTGAAAAGAAAGTAAAAAATATTATCAAGCATATGAAAGTATATAATATAAACTGTAGCTGGACTCCTGAAGAGTATAACTCCTCATAATTAAATTGAAATGCAAGTGTATAAAATAAGCAAGGATATAATATAAACTATAGCTGAACCAATA
Source organism: Parasteatoda tepidariorum (assembly GCF_982258835.1). Lineage (NCBI taxonomy): Eukaryota > Metazoa > Arthropoda > Arachnida > Araneae > Theridiidae > Parasteatoda > Parasteatoda tepidariorum. Next base: position 7,274,474 of record NC_141761.1, read on the forward strand.
ATGTATAAAACTTGTCATAACCAAATTGACATGCAAAGAAAAGATGGAAAAAATGGCAAAAGATAAGATTTTTTACATTATTTGAAAAATAATAAATGGGGAAAACAAGGTTGAAATTTAGAAAAAAAAATCTTTTTACAGGGGTTTGTTGCTTCAGAGAATATCTTTATATTGAGTGGAGCACGACATTAATTCATATGCTAGTTCGTCGGGATCACCAAGGGCGATTCTTTCGTTACGTGTGTTACTTTTACACGACATATTTCAACTTTAACACTTATTATAATAAACTTGTTAGATATTTTTTATGTTTTTCTTAATTTGTTGTTAAATCTATATGTGTTGTAAGTTTTCAAAACGAAGATTGAAGGCGCAAATTAATTTGATGTTGAAAAAAAAAATTTCTGAAATTTTGTTACGTGTGTTACCCTTTATAATGCTAGATATTTGAAACTTTGAATATATTCATTTAATTCTGTGAAGTATAAAGGCAAAAAATTAAGATATTTTCTTTTATAGAGAGATACAATATCGAAGCTGTGTTTAGTGATTTTTAAAAATTTCTTGCAACAGTAAAAACTTCTTTATTTTGGTGAAATTGGTGCGTTACGTGTGTTAACTGAACGTTACGTGTGTTACCCTCTGTGAATATTTCAACTGAGAAGTCATAAATGTTGCACTAAAACATTTATTTATTTTAATTTAGCAGAAGAAAAACAATTTATTTTAGCAAATAAAATAGTTAATGGTCTGGAAAGATGGTTGTAGCCCTTCTTTATACTGGTTTAGAGAGTAAAACATAGCAAATCTTAGGCACATCTATTCCTTCAAAATCATTTCTGTTTGGAAACAAAAATATGCATATTTTCCAATTATTTTATGCAAATATTGCATTTTAAGTTTACAAGAATGTGCATTTGCGTCAATAATGTTCCCGAGATAGAGCATATGTCGTTTTAATTTCAGTTATAGGCGTACTTCTGATCAGGAGAGAACAGAAATTGACTTACTGACTATTTGTGTGCCACAATGTGCATCTATGCATCTTATTCAAGTATCTAACGATACTTATGCATAGATTTTATGCTTTGTATTACCGTTGCCATGTATTGATCTTTTCAATTAATATCTTTATTTCCTTTTGGCTAATATATAATACTGTTGTATTAGGCATGAGTTGATTGGTGAGCTTTGCAAACAACACTGGATAGCAAATAAATTTTTTTGTATAACAACACAATGATATAAATAACTTTGCTTTTTGCTTCGCTTTCAAGATTTTGTACTACACACCTATCCCATAGAAGGAACTTCTGCATGTGATATCGTAAAGTATTTCCAAAATAATTTCTTTTTTTATATTTTGATTGACAAAATATGAAATAATTCAACCATATATTTATTTTTAAATTCTTAACTTGACTTATTACTATAGAAGGTTTCTGTTAGCTCATCTTCTGAAGTAGAATCGTTTTTAAACAGTCTTAAAATAAAAGTGTAGACATTGTTTCACCTTTGCCTTAGGAAAATATTGTAAAGGAGTCTATTTTAAACTCTTTAGGAGAGTATCGTCTAAGACAACAGCTGCTGTGAATAACGGAACTGTGGCTGGATAGCATAATGCTGATTGAAATTCATTTTGATATTCAAAAGAATATGCTATTGCAAAGTCAACTTGAATTTCCCTGGTTTTAATGCTAGATATGTTTGCTTGGAAAGTATCACCTCGGATTCTTTTAACTCTTACGTATTATTGAAAGTTAGTCCAATTTTCAAGAGTTATTTCAAAACATTCTTCTTGCACATTTGCCATTATATATTTTTTATTGTGAGCTATTGTCATCTTTTTCTCATCGTTACCAAACTACAATAAATGATGGTTAGAAACCTATAACAAGCAATGAGAAATTTTTGTAAGTATCAGAAGCACCCTTCCAACAATTAGATCCAAAATTTCTTTAACTTTATATACATAAATACTTCTACCATCACCATGTATTGTCATAAACTTAATTTTAGCCTTCCAGTTAAAGAATAAAAATTTCATGATATTTGTTTTGATTCTAAGTTTTACAGTAGCAATAAATTTTTTAATCATGAAGCACTAAATATGGAAAATTAAACAATGTTTAGGATGCAACTGACAAAAATCAATCCTGTCTTAGAAACATTGTTAGATAGTTCTTTCGTTTTATTGCCCGTTTTTCCCCGTAATAATCCAGAGAACCAGCTCTTGTTTCAATACAAGCATAGTATAAACAATCTAACTTTTGAAGCAAATCCATTTATTAATAATTAAGTTCATCTGAAATACTTAGTGGTGAACCTTTTACATCATTATCAATCTGCTTTGAAAGTTCAAGTCTAACTTTCATAATTTCCTTATTTTCTTTCCTTTGAAGTGCAGAATCTTATGCTCTTTTCTTTTTTTCTTCATCTTCTTATTCTTTTAAATCCAGATAAGGACACTATTTTAAGCTTATCCATTTTATAATAATCTAGCAAATGCAGTCGAAATATTCTACTTAAACATAAACGTATAACAAATAGAATTTTGGGAAAACAATTTCCAAAAGTTTCAAAATTATCGTCTTATTATGCTGTTTTTTTATTAATGCTTATACCGACCTGATTTTACAAAAACCTACAATCTTACAATTCCGTATTTGTGGCATTGAAGTTGCGCGGCGGTTATAAAAAATGTCCGAACATGATTTAAATATTTTATTGAAAATAAATAAATAATTAAAGTCTATAAGTACCTCTAACACACATAACAGTAACGCGCGTAGCTTTTCGTTACGTGTGTTACCTTGAATAAAATTAATTATAAAATTTTAACTATTGGCAGTTTTAATTCGAGAATTTTTTCCGTTGCATATCTTGCCTTCTTAATTTATAAAACAAAAAATTTTTAAATTTTCTTTTTTACTAAAGTTTTTACAGAAAAAAATGCAAAATTATGTTACGTGTGTTACTGGGAAATTAGACTATCTTGATTAATCGACTTTCAAACAAGCAAAAAAATTTAGGCCAAATTAAAAAAATACATTAAACAAAGATAAAAGAGTAAAATAGTTATATTTATTACTAAAAACTATTTTATTGCTCTTTAATATTTTAAGAACTCCATTGGAATATAACATAACAAAGAAGAGAACTCCTGTTAAAATTCATAGTGTTCCACCTTTTGTTAGAATTCACATAAATATTTTTTGTAATTCAAAAAACTATCTTAACTATTAAAAAATGTACATCTTCTAGATTCCGAAATTGTGTCATTTCTGATTTTACGATAATTTTGAAAATTTAGTCACTCAGGACCACTTTTCGTGGAATCGCCCCCAAACGTTATGGCATTAAAGGGAGTTATTGTTGTATTGGATATGGTAGTAGCGAGAGTTTACTGTAATGTTAGTTATTATGTTATTTTAAACATTAAAAAATAAATAAATAGTTTTTTAGCAGCGATTACATGCATGATACATTTAGATTTCATTTTCAACTCATTAGAATTATATATTTATATGCATTGCTTATAAAACAATTTTATCTGCAGTTACTTTATTTGAAATGCAATGTTATGATTTATTTTTTTTTATATAATATTTCAATTATAGGAATACTTATAAAATTTGACTTCAGTTTTTAAAGTATTTCTCTAAAAAAAAAAAATCCAATTTAAAATACAGTGAAATACTAAAATATCCAATACAAGAATAACTCTCTCTACAATGATAATGTTTTGAGGTCCAGTCGAGCTCTCATATGAAATAATGTTATTCTCCTCTCGATATATATTGTGATGTTTTCTTAAGCAATAAACCCCTGTAAAACGATTTTTTCCCCAAATTTCAACCTTATTTTCTCCATTTATTAATAGTTTTTAAATAATGTAAAAAAATCTCATTTTATCATCTTTTTCCATTTTTTTTTTTTTTACAAGAAAAGACTCACTGTTGACCACCCCAAGAGTTTCCATTCTTAGAAATGTCTTAAGAAGTCACAGATGTAACATTTCTATCTGCATGAGTCACAAATAACCACAATCATCACATTAACAACTGAAAGAGAATTTTTTCCGTAGAGGATGGATGGACCACCATTCACAAAAATCATTTTTGTACTTTGAACTCAAAGCGTAGTTTGTCGATTGACTTAACAGTCAGAAGAATGAATAAACAAACAAAAATATTGGATTATTTTAAATAAAAACAATTTTCAGGTATGTTTGCAATCTTATTTTATTTCAATTGTTTTTAATATTTAACCATAATTAACCTACCTGCAAAGTAATATATACATATATAGCATCAAAATTTAAAAAAAAATCTTATTGTGTTCCCAAAGTATGTAGGCCTTCGATATAACAATATTATTACTCTATAACAATATCAGGGGTCTGTCCAGACATTTTGTGAAAGGTCCGTTTTACGTGAAATTGTGAAAAAATTACTCAAATTTCTGCAACCAGGGTCCGCTTTTATGAATTTGTGCTAATAGGGTCCGTTACTGCAACAAAAAAACTTTTTCTAGGGGTTTTTAAATGGTAAAGACATACAAGATTATGCTCAACACTGTAAAATTATAATTAAAAAAATAAAATTTTAAAAAATAAACAACACTTGCTGCTTCTAAATTAGAGATGCAACATACAAATATTTGGTATTTAGCCTATACTGCTGAACGCGGAATATTCATTTCAGACGAATAATGGAAGAATCGTCTGCCGAAGACAAAACTTAATTCGTTTACATCCATCTTTCTTGTTTTCTGCCCTGGAAAAGATTTATTCAATAACAAAATAATAATGAAGATAAACAAATTTGTGAAGGGTCCGATTAAAAGAAAAATCATTTAGTGAAGGGTCCGTTTTTAAGTTAAAATATTTTGTGAAGGGTCCGTTTTTATGAAAAGATATTTTGTGAAGGGTCCGTTAACGGACCCAAATTTCTTCTAAACAGACCCCTGAATATATTAATTTGGTCCAAAAAATATTTTTGAAACAAGGTTTTACTGCATAAAAAAAAACATCTGTAAGCATTTCCTATTAATACAAAAACTTACATATTTCCTTTCTTCTTAAGCTTTTCTATTCGCAATAAGGCAGTTTGCTCTCTCACTTCAGCTTTTGCTTTTTCCAAAGCCTCATCTCGCATCTGCCAGCGACGATTCAATTTTTTACTACCACTCTTTATTACATTGTTCGGACTTTCTTCTTCTCTGGACTCCTAAAATCAAAAAACAACATTGGAATTGATTTCAAAAGCAATTACAGAAGAAGTGTCATTCAAATTACAAGTTTTATAGGGGTAATTGCGACACAAAGAGAAAAATCCTGAAAATTTTATAGGAAAAAACTTGTTAACAAGATATTGATTTATATTCTATTCATATTTAGAATAATTTTTTGAACTATGATTTATAATTAAACTACCTACCAATAAAGTACATGGCACTTTTTTATAGTAACCAATTTAAAAAAAAAACTAAGTTCTAATTTCCAGGAGGGATGATACGAAAAACCCGGATTTTTCTTCAATAAACTTAATATCATATATGCAGAAAATTAAATACTTTTAATTATTTCAATTTATTTAAAACAAAAAATAACTTTTTCCATTTTTCACAACAATTAATTTATTAAATAGATATTAATATTGGGAGGATATACATTTTCTAACCAAAAGAAGCTTACAGAATGAAAGTTCTGGGTTTTATTGGGCTTTTCATGTTTTATTGGATATTTTTTTTTCAAAAGAGAGGGCAGGGATAAGTACCTTATTTTAAAAAAGCTTATTTTAATATTAATCAGGGGTCTGTCAGGGTTTTCTGAGAGGTACCTATTTTGTGATAATTTAGACATAATTGGTGAAAAAATTAAAAATTATATTAAAAAATCAACTCAAAAATATGGATTTATTGTTTCTTACGGGGGATGCAAAAATAAAATTTTAAGAAATTTTTACTTACGTTTTTCCTAAAGTTGAATTTGTGAAGGTACCACTAAACGGTAGTAATTTTGGCCTGGACAGACCCTTGTTAATAATTAAGTTTAATTTAATGAATTGACTTAACGTATAGGTAATTAGTACAAATAAATTGGTGCAAAAGTCTTAAAAAAGCTTCTTCTGACATCACGATATAAAATGTTATATGTATTCACACAAATTTGAAATGTATTTTTAACACAGGATTGCATTTTATTTATATTTTAATCTTAAAATATTTTAGGATTTTTTTTGCATGGAAAGCAAGTCAAAGGCAACGACTAATCAATGGCCGTACAGTAAAATTATAACACTGATCAATTTATAATGTATTTCCTCTGCCTGTGTTTATTTCAAATCAAAATCCTTATGAAATAACTTTTACTGTAGTATGATTTATACTCCAATTATTTTGTTTTTTTATACAAAACCTACACATTTTTCTTCATGAATTTTACAAATAATTTTTCTTTTCAGATTGTTGTTACTTTTTTCACTATAGGTTCAATTTTTTAGGCTAGACTACATATATATTTCAAAAGAATAGCTCTTTAATATAAATTAAATTAATTTTAGAAAAACCCACATAGGTTCTTCAGAGTTGGTTTTACCCAGTAAAACCCGCCAGGGTATTTCTGGGTAGGTGAGTTTTTTGCAACCCTGCCTTAAACGTTTATCGGATGCCAACTTAGAGGCACAAATTTGAAAAGTCAGGAAAAAATGTGAAAAATTGTAGGCATATGTGGAATCACAAAACATACTTTACTACAAGAAGAGGCGGACGATGACGAAGAGCAGTGGCTATCTCGTTGGCCGATGCGCGTTCCCAGAAGAGAAATGGTAGCAACAGGTCCTTGTGAGGTCAAATCTTCAGTAATTATTCCCCTACTCAGAAGAGATGTCTCTTTATCTTGAATATAATTATCAAACTGATAGGATTCTTTTGCAGTAGGATAGTAAGAACTGGGAAAAGACGTGTATGAGCCTAAGCGATGGGTAGCGGCAGACAAATTCAAGGGTCCCCCGGTGGATCGTCGTCTCTGATGACTCGAGAAACCTATTGAATAGGGCGTGCTGGCTCTGACAGGTAACCAGGAGTTAGTCGGCTGAGAATTCGACCGCATCGTCCGAGGAGTTTGGTTCACGTCTTCTGCCTCCCAGGAGGGTCCTCTCAGGTTATCGACCACTGCTTGCTGCTTTACTTTCTGCAATGTAGTTTGGCGTGCTTGAATCAATTCTACTGTTTCTTCACAACGTTGTTTAACTACCTGTTGTGAAAAGGAGAACAATCAGACAGCAGTTTGGGGGAAAAAACTGAACTTACATGTCAACAAAAATTCAGATATAGCATAAGTTAAACTATAATGACAATTACCATTTAAAGTAGGGGTGCACAACCTTATTGAGTAAAGGGCCACATGTACAGCAGATTGATAAATGAAGGACTGCATGCCAAAGTATTTAGACAGACATATTGACAGCGATTGTAAGTAGAAATTGTTATATAAACATCATTGTTCTAGGCAATAAAGTATTTTTATCAGCATTAAATCAAATACTTTTAAATGTTTAAAATAAATATTCTAGATATTAAAATAAATGCAAGTTAAATACTTTGATTTAAAGAAAGTTTATAAGGTTAAAAATGATTAAAATTAAAGCAAAACCCCTTTGGCGACCCACATGTGACCCGCAGAGTGTGCACCCCTAATTTAAAGGAATCATAATATTAAATAATATATTAAAGTAAAAAAAATGTTGATTTTTTTTTTTAACCAAATGTTGGAGATCAAGCTTTAGGAGTCCTCAGTTAGTTGTTTCAAAATGCCATTGCAAATTAAAATCTCCATTGGAATTTCTTACTAACAGCCAATCTGAAGATTTAGTATTCTTTTAAAAAATTGGAATTTGGTTTTAAAATTCCCGAATTAAAGTGTGTCACTAGTTTTGTATTCAATTTAACATTAAAAGGAAAATTAATTTGTGAACCACTCATTATTTTAAGTTACTTTTTTAATCTTCTGTACATTGATTTGTTAATTGGATTAAAATAATTTTTAATAAATTAAGGATCCGTGGAATGTCTGAACAAGAAAGCATTAACACATAGCTTACGAAGCATACAAATCTTAAAAACATAAAATCAATAGAAATACTTCCACTATTTGTTATTAGCTTAAATTATATTGTAATATGACTAAAAATACATTTTGTATAAGACTCTTGAAAAGTTTTAAGGTTTGGTACTTCCTTAATTAAACTTAATTTAAAAGGGAAATTTTGAAGAAAACAAAATTGAATATTCACATTGCAAAGGTTTATCTCCTCTTGCCATAATATAAAAAAGCTTTAACCGAACAGGAATTTATTTGAAAGACAAATAAGATGGCAATGAAATTAAATATGTTTGTTTGAATGCTGCTAAATGAGGTCTGCTATTTTATTCTTTACTCCTAATATTTTACAGCAAACTATACATTATTTAAAAAAAAAAGATTGAAGTATCCAACACATAAAATGGTCAGAACGCAGAGCAATTAAAAAATACTCAAATCTTAGAATAATTTTGGTAAAAGTTTGGATTTGAAGTTAATTTTAACTTTATACATATTAAAAGGGATAGCCTGGTTGGTAGGATGTTGGACCCATATCCAAGAGGTTGTGAGTTCGATCCCCACCGGCTAGACTCACAGTGTATTAACTGACTGGTGCACATTAAATCTGTCGGCTGACAAAGTCCTCCAAATTCTCATAACAAATCAATACCTCTGGGGCAGTGGTTCGGAGAAGCACAATAAGAGTAGTGAAACAACCGTAGTTGCTACTTTTCTCGTAGTTGTAGTGTAGTGTGCAATATATAAAACCAGTAGTTTGCAGTGATTCCTGCCAACTACTTTTAACGTCAGTTTAAAAGAAACACAGTTACACTCAATGAAAAAAAAAATCTTTTTCTTTCTGGTTTGTAACATTGTAACATTAATTTTATTGGAAACTTTTATTTAACACAATTTTTCTTCAACAATTTAAAAAGAAAAAACTGGTTCCTTTCAAAGGAAAACAATTTAGGGCACTTAATTCTTATTTTAATAATCAACTAATGTTACAATAATATTTTGAAGAGGTTTTCTGCAGAATTTGTTTTCTTTGTGAAACCTTTATTTGCCCTGCAATGATATTACACGCTTCATGCAGGCTTTCACAATTTCTCAAAAACCTTCATTTTTTTTCTACAATTATTAAAGAAACTTTTTTTAAGTACTTTTTTTTAAAAAACTTTTTCTGATGCAATTAAATGTACTCAATATACAGGCAGTTTTAACTAAATTGTTCAAACTTAAAGAATTTTTCCAGAGCATTTAAAGAAAATTTTCAAATACATTTTACAATACTTTATTTATAAAAACATGTAACAAATAATATTTCCTCATTACTTAAATTAAATTATTAAAATGCTTAATATTATTAAAATGTATTCAATTTTTAAAGCTTAAAATATAGTAAGAATTAGAAAAGTAACAATTTTATTTACAAAAGTAACAAATTTATTTACAGTTTAATCTAGAAAAGTAACAATTTTATTCACAGTTTAATTGGTAATAATTAAAAAAATAACTGTAATTAATCTATAAATAATATGAAGAAAATCTAAAAACTAATCTAATTTTTTTCTAATAAAAGAAAATGTAATTTTTTATTTTTAATTTTAGATAGAGACAGAAAAATTTGCACTTTTTTGATTCACACGTTCTGACAAATGATTGGTGAAAGAAACTATCTCAAATTTCTTTTCAATGTGTAGGGTTTTTATTTATTTATTTTTTTGGTAATTTTAACATCTACTATAAATTTTTCAAGAGAAAGAATTTTTTTTTTTAATAATAAGATTGAAACACGGATTTTTGATGGTATTGAGTGTGTTGAAGAGTGATAACTGAAAAACTAGATTTGGGACATACATGTAATAATATCATATTATAAATTAATTCGATCTAACTGTAGCCAAATAAAAAAGGGGACAAATATATCACAATAATTCTTCAGTTACAAATTGAAATTTTCAACAAAATTATATATATCTATATATAACCTCTAGTATATATACATATAACACAAAGGTCTATGCATTTGAAGGTTAAAGAGATAAATGAATTACCCTGCACTGTTCAAGCAACTTCTCATTTCCCAATTTTGTTGCCAGTTCCAACATTTCAGAGAGAGTGTCTTCAGGAACCCTCAAATGGTTCTCAGAATAATCCTGAAGGCATTGGATTTGCTTCATTATGCCCTCACAGCTTTCAGTCATACCCATGTGAGACACAAATCTCATGGCTTCCAGGGCCCACTCATAAGACTGAAAAATACACAAATCAATTATATGAGTATCAAATCAAAGAATGAAACTAATTCAGAAAAGGACAAAATAAGTAAGCAACATTTAAAATAATAAATCAAAATAGAAAAGCGCTTAAAGCAGTTAAAAATCCAAATTTGTTTTATTTTAATCCATAAGGACGGAAAAACAATTTCAGCAGGAAACACAAATTAGAAAAATTTTGAGATATGTGGTATTAGCAGGACAGCACTTCATCAGGGGACATGACCGCTAACACACTGAGGAGCCTTTCTGTTGTCAGTGGTGAAACCAAAAACTGACTGTACCACTAAGGCCCCATCACGGAAAAAACAAATAAGAAAAAGCAATTAGAAAAATTGAAATGTAAATGCAAAGAAAAATAAATGACAAACAATCACAAAGTCTTAATAATGACTTAAAAGCACACAAACTAAGACAAAAGAAATGCCCAAGAATAAGAAAAATAAAGATAAAGTTACAGTTAGAATAGCCACATCAATATGATAAATTGCAAAATCATTAAGAAAACTTAAGAAATAAATCAAGTGCTGATCCCTTTTTTGAAAATCTTGAAGAAAAAAAAAGCATTCAATGAGTAAAAATTTAAAAGGTAAAAGACAGGAACACAAAATTATAAACGTTAAATTAGTGGGCAGTGTGTCCCTGGATGAAGTGCTGTTTTGCAAACACACATATCTCAAAATTTTTAAATTTTTGGTTTCAGCTAGAATTGTTTTTCTGACCTTATAACTTATATGAGTATCACTCACATGTAGGGTTTATATCTTAAGTGTTATTAAACTCACTACTTCCTATTCACAGGACTGAAACAGAAATAAATCAGGAAAGTTAATTATATCAATGATATTAAAACTTGAGTTCATAAATAGTTTTTCATGAATATTATAGTTATCCCAGAAGCAGAATTTACAGATTCAATGTGCAAACTATCTGTGGGGATCTTAGCTATCGAGAATGTCAACCTTCATCTACGAAAAGAAACCCTAACATAGAATCGAGTTAACATGTCTTTAAACTAGTGAATTGGAATTGCACTTTTGTATAAGTAGACACACAACAGTACTCCCCCACCAGAATTGTATCTGTGATGGAATTCGATGAGCGGATACCACAAGTGGATACATTGCTGCTTTGTGAGAAGCCAGGAGAGCCGTATTGAATTCACGGTCGTCGTTGCTCCCATGTTGCTGTCAGCAGTCAAGTGCACGCAACCCGATGCGTGCAATCGAGATCGAGTGGCAACAGCCCGAGGAGGTGGATAGTGTCGCAGACACGTGTCAACTGTTCACTGTGAACCATCTGTCGAAGAGTAGACGTGTTCAAATCGTAGTGGGCGTTTCTGACAAGGAAGGCTTGTTCACGTCACGTCCGACGGTCACCCATGTGCTGAGGGTAGCTATCGACAATGTCAACCTTCATCTATGAAAAGGTACCCCACTATACAATCGTTCTAACATGTCTTATATAGTAGAAAACCGGAATCGTTTTTTTGTAGTGGTAGATACACTACAGTGTTATTGTGCTCGTTCATTTTTGACGCCATTGCAACAAGAGTGACAACAATTAGAAAATTGGAGGTTTTGTATTCGGATGGATTTTCTGAAGATAAACATTCTATTGTTATTCCGGACATGTACAAGGTGATCGTAGTTATCGACAATGCGGACCTTCTTCTATGCAAAGGTACCCCACCACAGAATCGAGTTAATTTGTTTTATATACTTGTGAATTGGAATTATATATTTGTAGTAGTAGATACACTACACTATCTTTAAAAATTAAATTTATATCAATGCAGTCTGGAAAAGATTTTAATTGCAAAAAGTAAATCAGGCTGAATAAAGCATATACTGGGCACAATATGCAATTATAGAATATAACAAATACACATAAATTTAATGTATTTCATTGCCTAAAAGGAGAAGAAGCAATTTTTATATTAAAGAAATCAGAAAGAAAGAATGAGCTTGATAATGATACCATTAAAGTAAAATCTTTTCACTTTAAAGGAAGAAACTAACAAAATTTTAACTTATACTGTCCTGATTTGTGACTATTAAAAGTTTCTTCAAATTGAAATATGTTACAATACAATCCTAGACAATAAAGAGAAAAATGAACACTAAGAAAATGTCTTTCTTTATAGCAATTTAAAAGAAAATTATTGCTATTTTTAAAAAATAAAGATTTCAGCTTCATATTTAATTCTTTCTACACCCAAGTGCCTGAAAGACCCTACCCTACCAATCAGGGTTGGCTATACTCATGATTTTTTCCCCCAACCCACTGACGGTTCTGCACCTAAATAGTCGTACTTTAGCCTGCAGTCTTCACCTCATAGCAAAACCGGTTACTCCATGTTATTAGATAATGAAATAGTGAATTGGGGAGTAACATTTTACCAATTTTGCCCATTTGCTAAACCGCCAATGAGTTTAACAAAAATAATCAAATTTTTTATAGTGACTAATCAAATCATCTAATGAAATGTATTAACAGCAGATTATGAACTAACAGTATCATTATAAAACGTATTATCAGTATTATTGATATTGCAAAAATAGTTGACATTTCTAACTAAAATGTTGCAAAATTTATTTTTTAATTCTTATAAACTAATCACCGAATAAATAAAATCATGGGGGGGAAAAACTTTCCCAGCTTCAAACTATTTAGCAAAATTAGAACTCTTAAGCAATTTTAAAATAATTAAAAATTTCAATACTTACATCTATTAAATTAAATAAAAGTATATTTAAAACTGTAGTAGTTTTTACGGTAAAAAATGAAAATAGACTTAATCTGTGCACCGTAATTAGAAATAATTGTTTTTTATTTTAAATCTAACTTATAAATTTAATTACAGATTCCAGAAGGTGTTATATTTGAATAAAAATAACCATGACTTTTTTTTAAATATTTATTCAGTGATTAGTTTGTAACAACATATCAATTTTTATCATTTCAGTGAGATTATATTAAGTATTTTAGTAATATTGTTTTTACATAATAAAAAGCAGTAATAATACAATTTAATAGAGTTTCAATAAGTAAAAATAAATAAAATTAATTAAAAAAAAAATCTGATTTAAAAGTATTCTAATTTAACAGGGTGCGTAGCCAAATCTCTCAACAACAAAAAAAGCACCTTTTAGTAATTTTTAAGCACTCAAAAATAACACTATGTTTATTAACAAAAAGCAAAATAATTTTCAAAGTGTCAGGCTAGTTTCTGACAAAAAAATCTCTTCTTGATTATATAGGGTTATTTATAATTCCCTCCGGGGTTTCGAAGCGTTATAGTAAAAAAAAGAAGACGAACATGAAAAAAAGAAACATATGAAATTATTCTGAAACTATTCAAGTTTTACTTACATGCATTACAGGTGTTCTATGTGTGAACCCTTGGTCACACGGCATACATCAATGCGATAGTCCAGTTCCTGCCCGGAGGGAATTATGAATAACCCTGTATTAGCCATTATAAAATGAAAAATAGATTTTACTGTTCGATATCAGAGGGTGGGAAATAAAGCTTGAAACTGAGAGTATCTTGCAAAATGCAGCAGAGTTGCACATGAAAGTACAACAATCTCACAGAGCCCAGCTCAGTAAATGCACATGCAGAGTCCGCAAGTATTTCATTAAACATGTGAAATGGTGGGTGCTTTCATACGATATTGACTGACGGTACGCCGAAATGGATTGTTGTAGAATGAATTATGAAAATGTTGGAGTCAAAAGCAGGCTTTTGCTTAAAACGTGACGAAAATCGACACAGCAAAGAAAAAAATCTCATTTTCGAAAAGGGAAAATTACGTGTTTTTTAAAAACACCCAATGGAAAAAGCACCTTTAAAGGCTTTTAAAAAACGAAAAAAAAGGCACTCTTTAAAAACGCTATGCACCATGTTTAAATAAAAAAAAAATCTGATTTGATTATTTTTAAAACTTATAATGTTTGGTTTCTTTTCCACCAGTCTCAGAAATCGGTCGCAGAGTTGGAAAAAAATATGGAGAAATAAATAAAATGTTACCTTATCCATTAATTGATAACATTTGGCAGTGTCTTCAATCTTTTCCCTTGTACCTTCTAATTTTTCAGAGAATGAACCAAGGTGTTGCTTCAGAGAGAGAGCCAAATCTTGTACATCTCCTCCTCCTTCAGTGGTAGGATTTTCCTCATTGATCTTTGGAAGGTCATGACTACTCACTTCTTCCAGCAGATCATTCCCTTTGTCAATTTGACGCTGAAAAAGGAAGAAAACAAAAATGAGACAACTTGAATCGGGGATTTCTTTCTCACAGTGGAAGAAACTTATGTCATATGTCCCTCTAGATATAAATTTCTTCCAATTCAGGAAACAGATGTCAAAAAATTTTTTAAAAAACAGTTTATGATTACAATTAAACTTCAATAATAGCATAAATTTAAATTCTATTTAATAAGATGATGCCCGGTGGCTGAGCGGTAGCGCTTCGCGTTGTCGTGCCACAGGTCCTTGGTTCGATCCTCTGGCCGGGCAAGGCGGACTCAGCCTTTCATCCCTTCAGTGGGTTGATAAATGAGTACCAAGCATGCTTGGGAACTAAACACTGGGGGTTCAGCATTCGGCTGACCACCTGACCGGAACATCTGCTCCTGCACCCCAGAGCCCAAGGTCAAGAAAAATGAGATGGGCACAGTAGGCTTTGGCCCTCTATGGGCTGTCGTGCTGCTGAGTTTAGTTTATTTAATAAGATGGGTGAATGAATTATGAAACCCCCCCCTTGAAAAAATCAAAACATAAACACATTTAAGTATTTAATCAATAATTAGTAAGGTTATTAGAATAAATTTCCTAATAGACGTTGATTTTAGTGTGCAAACTGAAGTATTAAATTTTATAAAAGATTATGTTTAGGTATATGTATAAAACAAAATTTTTAATATGTAAGCATTTTAATAGGTATGATTGAATTATGCAAGCAAGGCAATCAATGATCCAAATTCAACAATTATAAAATATAACCAATTGGATAAATTACAATTTTACATAATTTCCTTTATAAGTACATAATATTTTTATGCCGAAATTTGCGATTTTTGACTGTAATTGTCTTTACTTTACTAAAAGTTTATATATATATATATACAGTAGAGCGCCGATTATCCGAACCCTTATTATCCGAACTATGTCTGAATTCATTTTTCTTTTAAAGTTTAAAATACTTTTTAACCTATCGACAGTTTTTCTATATTAAGAAGAATAAGTAATATCCCCTACATCTGAAGACTATATTTAATTTACAACCTTTTTAGCAGTTTTCTTGTAGTAGCCGTACATACATGTATTGTGATACAGTTAAACCTACACAACCCTTTACAACTGAAAATTATCTTCCAAGAATGGGAGCTTCATTTTGATAGTCTACAATGGTAGGAATGCAGAAGGAGTTTATGAACAGATAAGTGCTGAAGTTCTATAATTGAGGAATGGGTAGTTGTCACTCATGGTTAATTATTAGTGTTTACAGTGCTTGGAATCTTAAATCTTGTAATAAAATTCTTAACAGAAAAACAAACGAAACTGAAGTTTCTGAACCAGTAGATCTTTCGGATGAAAATGATGAAATTGTTGCTGAAATTTTGAATGAAAATCGGAACTGCACGCAATTCATTAGATATTGCAATGAATTGGCTAGAACGTCAAAAATTATGTTGATCCAGTTCAGTTGATTTATTTAAAAAGAATAAGGGATATATGACTGCTAAAGAAAAAAAACGCATCTTCCTTAAAACGAAATCTTTGCTGAATTTCTTTCACAATGGAAAATAATAAAAAATGTGGTAAAATCAGTAATTGACAAAAAAATTATAAAAAACTGAAATATGTATGATAAAAATAATACAAAATGAAAAAAACTTTTAAAAAAATTAATTTAAAATATTTAAAAATTGAAAAAAAAAAAACTTTTAAACACGCCAGAGCTACTTTAGATAGTATTGCCAGTCCTAAGCCTACAAAAGGTGCGAAGGAAAGTTAGTGCAGAAATAATAATCATTTACACTAGATTTTAAACAACTTTCCAATTATCCGAACCATGTTCGGTCCCGAGCAGTTCGGATAATCGGCGCTCTACTGTATATGTATATGTATATATATATATATATATATATATATATATGTATATATATACACACACACACACAGGGGTCTGTCCAGACATTTTGTGAAAGGTTCGTTTCTGTAAAATTGTGAAAAAATTACTCGTAATTTGTGAATATAAAACAAACGTTAAGTCACATTCTTTCAACCAGGGTCCACTTTTGTGAATTTGTGCAAATAGGGTCCATTATTGCAAAAAACTTTTTCAAGGAGTTAAATGTAAAGACAAACAAGGTTATTCTCAACACAGAAAAATTATAATTAAAAAAATTAAAATTTTAAAAAATAAGCAGAAATTGCAGCTACTAAATTAGCGATGCAACATATAAATATTTGGTATTTAGCCTATACTGCTGAACGCAGAATATTCATTTCGGACTAATAAAGGAAGAAGCGTCTGCTGAAGACAAAATATAGCTCGTTTACATATCTTTCCTGGAAAGGGTTCATTCAATTAACAAAACAATAATGAAGACAAACAAATTTGTGAAGGGTCAGATTAAAAGATAAATTATTTTGTGAAGGGTTCGTTTTTAAGAAAAGATATTTTGTGAAGGGTCCGTTAAAGGACCCAAATTTCTACTAAACAGAACCCTGATATATAATCCAATCCACACAACAAGATAGGCTTGGCACAGTATTTACCATGTGAGGTTTTTACATGTATTTACCATCTTGGGAAAAACCTGTTTTTCCGATGGTTTTTACAAACCCATAAAAATTCTGTACTAAAATAAGAATTTTTTAAAATAATGTCAAACACGGTTAAAATAGTGCCATACTAAGCATTGCAGAACAACATACTATCATTTTAATAACTAATGTTCTAAAACTTTTTGATGGGGTTGAAAATTTCTTCTTATTTCTAATAAAAAATATTTTGTCCTGATTTTCTTCTATTATAGAGCATTATTATGACTCCTATAATACTCAATATAACAGTTATTTCCTGTATATAAATACAGCTATAATAAAGTTATGATAGACAATGATATAATACAATAGTGTAATTTGCAAACATGATTTTAATTTTTAATTAATGGAAATTGGCTCATAGTGAAAATCTAATAAATATATCAGTTTTTTTAAGTTTTATATATTGAGAAGTTTTGCCTCACCTGATTAAGTGAATAATTAGTTTTACAATTGCAATTTAGGTGATAGCTTACATCATATCACTTGTCCAATGGTTTGTTACTTGCTGATATGCATATATATACACTACCGTACAAATATGGAAGAGAGACTTTGACGTTGAAAACTGAAAGTGTTTCTTCTATTATTGTAGGGTAGTGTATACATTACAATACATGTATATAAAGATATAATTATTAATATTTGCCATGACATGGAAATAATAAAGATTCCAACCATTATATCTGAACAAAAAAAAATAAAAATAGGTTAATAGTATTTATCACGTTTTTCCCATTTTTCAAAAGGTTTTTACCAGTACAAGTTTTAATGAAAATATTGGTATTCAGCCAAATTACTATTTTTTTTACATCCCTAGTTAAGAAAGGGATATTCAATTCTTGAAACTTTGGTTACATTTAAAATACAAGCAACCTAAGGAAATTTCGCTTTCAAACGTTTTTCGTTTTGTTAATGGAAATTATTTTGATTTTTTTTTTAACTTGAAACATAAAAAATTCCAAGCCACAATGATTAATTAGGCTTTTTTTATTCAAATAAGATTTGTAGAAAGTGTACGTAAACATTTTAGAATGAAAACAAAATTGCAGAAAATCTGAATTTATTAAGTTGTTTACTAGTGGGAAGAATAAAGATTTTTTTTTTTTTTGAAAAATTGATTTATAATGAGAAAAACAGATAGGAAAATAAATTTAAAAAAACACTTTAAATCTTACTGCAGCTAACTGATATTTTGAAAACATCAAACGTAATTAAGGATCCTAAAGTATATTTTTGATGCTTAAATATTCCCTCTTAAATTTCCAAAACAAAATCAAAATACGAGTAGGAAATAAAAAGTCATTTCTTCTCGTTGCCAACAGCGCTTAGCTGAAATCAAAAGTAGCATATAGTAATTAGTAGTCTACGGCAGTTCTCACTGCAATATTTTCGAACGCGAAAAAAATCGCTGTCTAGGGAGCACACTCCTCAACATTGACATAATAAAAAAATAATCAGGATCTTTATCATGGAAACGATACTTTTCTTACGGAAGATTTTCCTGGGTAGAATATGGTCATTAAGATCTTTAACTATGTTAAAATCGCCAAGTAAAACTAGCAACCCCTTACGTCATATTGAAGGTGCGGCTTTGAACGCCTAAACTTCCGTTTGAGTCATTTAAATATTGCGTGACAAAATAAATAAAAAGCAAACAGTTTTTAATGTTGAGCTGTAATACTTGTTTGGAAAAAAAAATGTAAGTTTATCGATAATTCTGTTAAATATCTTGTGAAAGTATATGGATAGGTGACCGCGTAAAGTTTCGCGCAGATGTGGCTTAAAAAAAAACATCATTGCAGGATATATTGAGCAAATGGCACTTATATCCCTTAATTAATCCGATTATTAAAACTAATAAACAGTGCTTATTCAACACAGAAATATTATACAAAATCTTTCATAAGAAAAAATAAACTATATATATATAAAATCCAGACTAGTGAAAAAATAAATGTATATTTAAATGTTAAATTAAATAAAAAAAATTTATAAAATTTAATAAATGTTATATAGCTTTCCATATAGCACGTTTCATCAGGTATGTGTTCAGAATTCGGATCAAATATCGACGTCTACTAAACGTTTTACTGTAGCTTATTTATGGATGATCCACAATGGCTGAAGTACAGACGTATTACAGATAACCATGGTGGATGTAAAATGGATGAAACACACGGAGGACCGTAGAAGTCTACGAAACAACTATGAAAAAATGTCTCTTAGAATGTTTCTCATAATCGAAAATTAGACATAGCATTGAAGCAAAATGAATAGATTAATGAATTAACACATTAATAAAATACTATTTGCATTGATTTATAACTTATGCATAATACGTTATAGTCAAATTTGGCATCAAATATTTATAATGAGTATTGCACAAAAAATAAAAAGAACAACAAGAAAAGCAATTTCAAAATTAAGAGGGAAAGTTAACGTTAAAAATTGTGCTCGTATTTTTTTTAGGTTCGCATAAACAATATTTATTTTCCACGTAAGTGCAAACAATCTAAAAGCGCGTGTAGGTCATTTTATAGCTGAGTCCAAGTATTTTTTGAGTTTAATGTGATAAATAAGTAATTTACAATTATAATTTATTTGAGAAGCATCATTTGAGCTAATATATTCCATTTCCTTCAGTTATTTTCACGAAATTATATTTGTTAAGTGCCTAACGTCTGTTCTTCATTGTTCATTTATATTCTGTATTTGTCATCAAATAAAGTGTTTTGTGATAACTTTTTGATATTCTGATTCGATGTCTATTAAATTTCGGAACATCTGGCGTTCGCGACAGAACTGTTAATCTGCGCTGTGCAGCAAAAGCTTCTGAACACAATAAAAAAAAATTTTAAGAAATAATTTTTTTTTTTTTTAAGAAATAAAAAAATATCGAAAATTTTGAATCGCACAATTGAGTCATCACTTGTTGAGGCGAATAATGTGCCCTTCTATTGTAAATCTATATTATCCCTCGATCGCTTCTTCAACGTTTTGCTACGAAATTCCGCATGGTTTATAAATAAAAAAAAACAATTTTTTTATTACAATGAGTGAATTTTGAATTTGAGTTATCACTTTTCGACTCGCTTTATATTAGCCAATTTCATCGTAAATCCAAAAATATCGAATACCAAAAATGTCATTTTAACTTTGGCTCGAAAATCAAAACAGACATTTACAATGGACTATTTAACTGTGGATCTGTAAGCAGAAAAATTTGGCAGATTTTGATGAATTTTCAGCGATAAAGAGAAAGCAGCTTATTATTATTAATATTTAAAAGACCTATTATTGAATTTCTATTGATTATTTAGCTTCTTTTAACTAAATTGTATAGTTAAAATAAATATAATTTTGAAATAGCAAATATACATCTAGCTTCTTATGGAACTAGTGCAATTAGACAATCAGAATGTTAATCAAAAAAATAATAAAATTATTTTTATATTGAATGAACCAATGATTACACATTTCATTTTTGAAATTCGCATTTCATGTCCATGTTCGAAGGTAGGCTTAAACAAAACAAAAAAAAAAAACATTTAACAGCTATAAATAGCGTGCTTATAGCTTTGTCTTTGTAGCGTAAATCACGCCAACATAACGTAAAGATACGAAGCATCTAAAATAAACGCGCAGTTACTTCAATTTTTCATAAGAAAGATAACGCGAAAGGGCGAAATCTCCCAAATGAAAACTGATTTTACGCATAACGAACAAGATGATTGTTAGCTGCTTTTATTTATTTATCAGATGATTATTGTATTTTTATTTTCGATAACTAAATAATTTAAAAAAATTGGATGAATTGCGATTGTATAGATTTTTAACTGTAATTATTTAATATTTCTAATAATAAATAATGATTTTCTACACCAAGATTTTGGATTTTTGGTAGTAATTATCAAAACAAGTGGTTTTAATGTCAAAATGATTAAAAATCATGATTGATCGCTTGTATTTTATGTGTTACTTTTATAATTACTTCAAATTTGTAATAGCTAATAATAATTTTTTCACACCAAAAGTTTAGGTTCAAAAACTATGTCAAAAAGTTTCTTTTTTTTTTTTTTTTTGACATGACGACTGAAATAGGTAAAAAACCCTTCAATTGACAAAAACTTGCCAACAATTCCCCAGTCCCACAAAATACAAGATGTAATACGAGAGTGCCAAACCACATCCGTGTGATATTGCGCAGCTAGATCGCTTTACATATGATAAGGAGAGCTTTGAAAGGCGTTCTTTCTTTTGCATATTTAGTTTTATTTCTTCACAGGAATCAGATTTTTTTCCTTTTTTTAATAAAGAATTTTATATGATATTTTTTCTTTTCAGCGCCTTTAGAATTAGTAGGTATACGTTTCGTTTATTATAATCCTCAAATAGCAAGTTGTTTTTAAAGATGTTCTTGGAATTATCTTAATTTAAAATTAATTACGTATTTATTTTAATTAATATCATACCTATTTTTATGAAATTTAAAAATCGTGTATTGATTAATTTAAAAAAAAATAATAATAAAAAACATATTTTCGAATACTTTTAAGAGTAATATTTTTAATTTTTAGTTAATTTTTTATGGTTGTTAAAGACTCTCTTCTTTACATTTGTAGGGCAGTTTTTTTTTTTTTTTCTCCAAAGAATTTTTAGGTCATCCTACTGAATATTCCGAGTTTAAAAACATAATCCAATCATTAAAAGTATAAAATTTCACATCTAAAGCTGACTATTTAAAACCAAAAGCACTCCTTCATGAAATATAAAACGTTTGCAAAACAAGGAATTGTTTAAAAGTTTCCCGTTGTTTCGTTTTTGTAAACAATTGGGAGCAAAGTAAACAATTGTTAGTCCTTCGCTGCGGCCAAGTTCCTAAAGCGAGGTGAGAGAAAGAAAGAAAACTTTTTTTTTTTAGAAAAAAAAGAAAGAAAGGTGTCGGGGGGGGGAGTCTATGTCTCCTAACCATGTATGGCCAGAGAGTTGGGTGCCTGCAGGGGAGACAATTGGGCCAAGGCAGGGTCAAGCCACTACATGTTGTTCTCTGGACGATCTCCCAGTCTTTACAAAAGGTGAGAGAAGAGCATTTAAAAAAAAAAAAAAAAAAAGAAAAGAAAGAAAGTAAGAAAAGGGTTTTCTAATCTATTTTATCCTTTATTAACAATATCTTGAACTTGTTTATACACTGGGTGCTGACTATTTATTTATTTTTTAACCTGCGGAAGAAATGTTGCTCTGCTTTTAAAGGCTGTCAACCTTTATATATATATATATATATATATATATATATATATATATATATATATATATATATATATATATATATATATATATATATATATATATATATATATATATACAGGGGTAATTGTGAGCCAAAGTCAAAATTCCGGAAAATTTCTTGAGTTAAAAAAAAAAAAGGCTTAAATTGAAAAACATTTAAACAAGGTTTTTTTTCCTTTTTCTCAATATTCCTTAGTTTACTTAAAATATATTTAAAATTTTACACATACCAATACCATTTACACATACCTACGATGACCTGGAGAAGTAATTAAAATTTACAAATATGTCTTTCTTTCTTGAGTTTATGATTATAACAACTATTTACTGATATAAAAGTGAATATTAATCATGAATATAAGCTTATAAAGTATCTCTCCGGCTCTCCCTGACAAACAAATAAAATAAACTGTGTTTTTAAGTTCCACCTTTGAAAATTTGATTTCCGGAAACTTCTGTGATCAATGATTTTTTGAAAAGCCTGAACCTTCGTTCTCCGGAAACTTCCGGATCACTGTTAGCAAAAATTCCGGAAATCCGGATTTTTTCCGGAGCACAATCAGCCCTGTATATATATATATATATATATATATATATATATATATATATATATATATATATATATATATATATATATATATATATATATATATATACATACATATATACATACATACATACATATATATATATCAGGGTTGGCAAGATTTTGCCACAGGTGGAAAAAACCATGGTAAAAACCGGTAAAAACCGTCCTGGCAAAAACCTGTTTTTGCCAGGCCGGTGGCAAAAACTCTTATTTTTCAAGATGAGAGGACAAAAACACATTTTTGATACAAAATTATTCCTAAAATTGAAATATATACTATAAACATATATAATTAAAAAAATTATTATTCCATAATTAAATTATAATGTATTATATTAATATATCATTTTAGAGATCTCTTCTTTCGATTTAGATCTCTTCTTTCGAGTGAAATGAACTTATTTTAAATTAATATAACTATAATTTAAAGCATAAAATATCTATCAACACGTGTAATTAATTAAAATATACAAGTATCAATGCAATTTTTTAAATTTGCGAAAATTCAATACTTTATTCATCATCACAGTAAAATTTGTGCTGTCTCAGCATAGCATAACAGAACACTAGTTTTGAAACATTATTTACAGTTAACCTATTCCGAATTTTAGAATGTACAAATGAAAAATTCGAAAACACTCTTTCAATGGCAGCACTACTAGAAGGACATGAGTGTAAATGAGACATTAATTCACAAAATTCTCTGGAAATTTCACAAGAATTTTGCGCACTCCGCCACCATTTACTAGCATCAATTGTGGCTATAACTTGATCTGAGAATAATGTTTTGGGAAATGGTTTTTCTTGTAATTCAAAATTCAAGGCATATGAAACAAATGATGGATTTATTCCTGCAAGAAATTCTCTGGCCTTCTCTTTCTGTACATTGCTGAGAAGCTGCCCTTTATATTTTGGGTGTAATAAATAAGCAAGAAGGTGCCAAGGTAAAATTGATTGCACAAATCTTTTTTTTACTTGTGTTTTATAAGGCTGTAAATTGTCATCTTCTAACAATTTACACCATATATGGCAAGCATCTGCTATTGTTGTTGAATTGGTCTGTAGAATGTTCAAGGCTTTTGAAACTGGTTCTAGTTGTTTTATAAGATCTTTTACTTGTTGCAAAAGATTGAAATCACGTATGCGAGCAACAATGTTTTGATCCATCTCTTTCAGATGATCATTTGTGACTTTTATGTAAGAGTTATGATTACGCTCATACGTTTGCAGGCATGCTAACTGGCTATTCCACCTGGTGCTTCCAGGTAACTGAGGTAGAATACTATCACTGCATTCTTTTAGCCAGGCTGAAGGAGCATGGTGATTGCGAAAATATTTGCTAATATCCACAACATGTTTGATAATACTAGTAGGTGTAATATCTTCACCAAGGAGATTTAGCCAATGAGCTCCACAACCATATGAAACCAAGCATAAATTTTCATCATGGTATTTTTTTTCCAATTCGCTTCTCATTTTTTCCATATTTTTGGCATTGTCGGTCACAATGCTCTTAATTGAACAGTTATACTTCCTTTTTACAGTTTGAATAGTGTCACTACATTTAGCCAGCAAGTATTCTGCTGTCTTTTTGTGGGCTCCTGCATTTTCTACATCAACAATGTATGCTTTTCCATCAACTTGAACACATGATGCAGTTATAGGTTCGTTGTGTATGTTACTCCACCCATCAACAATAAGGGTTCCTTCTTTACCTTTTAAACTTTCATCTACTAAATTTTCTAGTTCACAGTGAACGGAATCTAGAAGGGCACCTGATAAATCTTTACGTGAAGGCAATTTATAACTTGGTTTCAAGATACGAATTAAATCATGAAATGCACGACTTTCAACAACATTAAATGATATTCCACATGCATAAAAAAATTTTGCAACAGTTAGATCAATTTTCTTTTTCTCATTTTCTGAAGTTTTTGAAACAAACTTATCTATATTACCTTCTAACAGTCTGGGTTTTTTTAAAAGGGGTGATGGCTCAACATCTTCAATTTCTAAATCAATGCACCTCTTGTTCTGATTTGAATCCATTTCTGTTGGCATTAGAGATGAAGAATTAATATCTGAAGACTCATTTGTAAGTTTTTTCATACAAATTGTAACATGCTTCTTCATTCTCTCAGCTTTATTACTTTGAATTCTATCACAATTTTTGCATTTTGCAACTATTTTTCCATCAACACTTAATCTATGGAAGTATTCCCAAACTGGATCTTGTCTCCTTCCACCTTTATCCATTATTTCATACAACTATCTGAAAAATCACTTGCTGTAGAATGTTGAAAAATCAACTATCTGAAAAATCCTTTGGTTTTGCAAAAGGCTATTTGCAAAAACGAAATGGTAGAAAAAAAGGAAGTTGTTTAACAGATTTCCTAGAACTCACTTGTGCTCTTCAGTCATTGAAGGAAAAGCTTGCTTCCCTGATTGGTTACCTGTTATTGGTGCCAGACACTTGGTGCCAGACATTTAGTGCCAGACACAGATAGGATAAGATGAGTATAACTAATATTATCCACCTTTTTTGTGTGAAGTCAGGAGGAACTAGTTTGTGAGTGAAAAGGATTAAGAGAATTTGACTTGTGTGGTTTTGTTTGCATTTTGAAGTAATATTGAGAAATGAGCTGATTATCAAAATCTTATCTAATAAAACATCCATCTTAGCTTTCTTATGACTCTCTTTAAATATAGTGTAAGAGTGATATAATGTAAAATAATACATACCAAAAGTTATTATGAAGAAGTAAAAAAAAAATAAAATTTGTAAAAAAACATTTATTTAAGAATTCTTAGATGAACAGAGGTCAAAAACTTTCTATCTTTTAAAAATTATTACCCTTATATTAATTATTAATGTATTTTAAAAATAATTTTCTCATGTAATGTATCTAAATTATTATTGCTTCTGATTAATTTAAATTTGTTTAAAGTATTTTGTAATAATATTTAATCAACAATTTAAATAATTTGGTTTTTGCCAGTTTTTTCCAGTTTTTGCCGGTTTTTACCAGTTTTTGCCGGTTTTTACCAGGTTTTTGCCACTGTCCTGGCAAAAACCCCTTTTTGCCGGCAAAAACTCCAACCCTGATATATATATATATTACATAGTTACGCTTAGAAAGTATTAACATTATAAAGTAGTGTATTGGTGTTCATATTAGGTTATTATAATAAGTTGGTGTTTATTGAAAAAGATACGGGAACATGGAGAAATAATAGAATATTATTAAGGTAAGGCCCAAAAGTGAGTGCTGGTGGATAGATGTAGAAGAGTCAATTGACCTTGGAAAGAGGGTTATCTTTCTGGACACTATATTTAAATATTAATACGTCTTAGTAAGGCGGGACTAATTCATTTCCCAAACTGCTAAAGACACATCATCACATTTTCAGATCAATATTATTACTTTCTTTGTGGGAAATGACTGCACGTTAGATATAAGCTCTATTTATGGATTATAATTAATATATAATTGTTTTAACATTACATATATATACAAAAAAAATAAGTAAAAATTCCGTTAATAACTTTTTTTTTATGTGATTAATCAATGTAATGAAACTTCTCGTTTATTGTATTTGTTAAGTAATACAGTTGGCTATTATTAATGACAACCGGCTATTCTGACTGATAATCATCCATTGTTATTAATCGGCGAATATTAATGTTAACCGACCGATTAAATGCATTTAACATAGAATTCTGTGTTGAAATGAAATATTTATTCGTCATTAAAACAACAAAACTGGATCCAATGTTTTATTTTTAATCGCAGTGCTTTAAGAACTCGTTTTAATAGTATTTCAGTTCCGCTCCTATGACTTATAATATTCCCGATGGATTAGTGGGTGAAAAATGACTTCTTTTTCTTTTTTAAATATATATATATTTTTTTGACAGATAAACGAATTTACAGTTATTGAAGTGGATTGAATTGTTTTTTGCTTCTGCAAGCCTCCACAGCCAATTCTTTTTTACCCTCATCAGTAATTATGCAAAGAAAAAAAACTGATACAGAGTAAACTAAAAGAAAAGTCAGGATTAGGGAAACTTCATGGTGAGCTCACTTTTTCTACATTTAAAATGACTAATGCGTTAGTAACAGAATGGACAATCATTTTTTTTTTTTTTTTTTAATCTTAATACATTCAACTATAAAAATGCATTATAGTTTTTCAAAGTAATTAATTGAACACAGATGATAGCATCGACATGATGGTTTGATTCATTAGACAGCGAAAAATATAAACAAATAATACTCTGTTCATTTAAACATACTGCTTTACTTCCAGTAAAGATCTTATTTTTCACTTCTTAGTAGGTAAGTGACACTTTTTGCACTTATATTACTCTGCAGAATTGAGAAATGAAACGATTTCTCTCTTCTTTATCACTTTAACGGATCAGTTAATCTGCACATTTAGTAGGTTAACAGTTTTCTTTACTTAAATCCTAAAACAATTCCTCTCACATTTTTTTAGTTTATGGTAAAAAAAAAAAATTTAAAAAAAAATTCGAAAAAGACTTTCCCTCCTCTGTGAGGTGTATTTAGGTGAAGTGTCAATTCTACTTATAAATAAAATGAGGTAAACCATAAAATGAAAAAGAAAGAAATCATGGTACTAGAAGAAAGACAAGAGTAAACTGAAGGTGCGGTTGATGTGGGAACAGCAGCCAAAAGGGCACGAATTCTTTCTCTTGAAACAAGTGGAACCTTTTCCTCATCCAGACCGAACTGTCTCCTCTTTATCACTGAGGTTTATTCTTTCCAGGCTATGGTATATATATATATATATATATATATATATATATATATATATATATATATATATATATATATATATATATATATATATATATATAGAAAATAAGTTCAAAATGTAGACAAAACATGAAAAAAATTACAGAGCAATGAAAATTGGGAGAAGAAAAATAATAATAATAAAAACTGAAGCAAAAACTCCTTTTTGCGGTTATAATCGTGTGAGCTGATGAAAAGATTATATCTTTTATTTTCAGGATTTTTAGTAGTCTCCCCACCCCCTTTTTCTTTTCTTTCGGATTTCTTTTCCGGATTTTTATTAATTTTATTATTATCATTTTTCTTTTTCCCTTTTTTCATTGTTCTGTAATTTTTTCCATGTTTTCTCTACATTTTGAACTTGTATGTTATGGAAAGTATACACATAAAACTGAATATCTGTTTTCCCTTCATATACCATTCATCCGAGAGAGAGGTGAAAGTTCAGCGTATTGATAGTTCGGGGACTGTCGACATTAGAACATTCTACTACAAACCGTTCAAAAGAAATAAGCGTAAAACCAAATGAATTTTTTTCCCGGTATAGAACTCGTCATTGATAAATATTAAATTGCAGGTGATTATTTTGATGTGTTTTTATAAAATTTAATCCTTGTTTCTGTAATATAGTACTAAACGTTATATGTCATTTTTTTTTTTTTTTTTTTTAAAGAATGGAATTTTTAAAAGGCTATGCAGAAGAAAATCCCCTGCTTTAAATTCAAGTTAGAATAAATAACTTTCTACATTTATAAAATCTAATACTATAAAAAAAATGGATTCTTTCACTTAACATGAAAATAAATCTCCGACATGAATTTGGAATATGCTTTTTAAGATTAAATGGGTTGAAAAAGAATAAAATTATTCATAACACCTTTTTCACTGAATATTTTAGATATTCGGACCTCGAATTGAAAAGATGAATTTATCATTGGGTTGGGAATCTTTGTGCTATTCAAATATCCATAAGTGTCAGCAATCATTTCCAAGAAACGAAAGATATCACATTTTTTCGGTGTGGGGGGGGAGTGCGCTGACAAAACCTAATAATTCGTAATTCACTTAAACCATAAAGGTTTTTTTTTCATTGATACTTCAGTTCGAAAAAAGATTCTCACGTTGGTGACTGACGACTATTTGCTACACCCCCCCCCCCAAAAAAAAAATTCCATCGGCTAATCATATTAATCATTAAATTTCAATCTCTCATAGTCACACTCCCGCAATAGTGACCGAAATTTCGGTTCACCATTACCACGAGTTCACTCTACTGCAAACAATTTTAAGTCATTTTTCCGAAATGCCCCCTTTATCTGACACATTATTTAAATAAATATACAAAAATAAAGATATACAAAAATGATTAAAAAACAATATGTAGTCACAAAAAATGTGTTTACTTTTATTTTTTATTATTACTCTTTGTCTTGGGTACAAAAAATGTAGGGAGGTCTTTATTTAGGCATGAGAAACTGAGAAGAAGTAAACAAGAAAAAAATGCTTATGGGTACATCCCATTCCATAGATGGTTTCGAAAATCGATATCTGTATTTTATGTAGAAATTTTAAAACGACAAAAAAATGAAGAAGAAAAAAATAATAATAATCATTTAAAGACAGAAAAAAAGTTAATACTATTCGATTTCCTCTGTTCTTTCGGCTCACTATGTCCACGAAAGATAATATTATATGCGTATAGCAAGGCACGGGAGCGAACATTTCGTTCACTATATCCTATAAGCCATGTTCACTATGACTGTATTATGAAAATGTCTTTAAAAAAAGTATTAATAAGAGAGGCTATAAAATGAATAGAATCACCAATCATAAATTGAGAATTAAAATGAGTCAATTCAAAATTGACCTATAATAATAATTAGCAAAGTGAAATGCTAATAAAGAAGCCCCCACACTGTCCCTGAGATTTATTGGCGAGCGTAGGTCGACAGCCTACCACACCTCAAAGTATTGGCGCCAAGCAAGGACGATTTCATTCCATAACAACAAAAAATAATAAGAATGTTGTAAGACCGCTGAAAACAAACATAGTTCAACGCAATTCATCCGCTACATCAATAAATGACACAATTATGATGAGTTTTTTTAATGAATGAATTTAAACACAGCCGATATAAATTTTTAGAACCTCCCTAAAAAAAAAGGTTACATGGGATCTTTCATTTTTTAACCAACGACTGAGCCAACAAAAAGACCTAATAGTAACAGATTCCTATTTTGCAACACATTTCTCTAAAGTCTTTGATTGTGACATTTATTTATGTTTTGATATCCAAATAATCAATCACTATACATTACCGAGAAACAGAAAGTGCTTGCACTTTGAAGGATCTCACTAGTTTATCTGCAGTTTGACTAGAACAATTTGAATGGAAGTGACTAGAAACATTGATCAGTTAATGTGAATAATTATCATGAGAGGGCCGGGATAGCCAGGTGGTCCAAGAGTTCGTGGGTTCGCCAAAGACTTCCCGTGTAGTAAATGGTGATGGATGCACGTTAAATCTGTCGAGTCTCTAAGTCCTCCATGTTCCCATAACAAATGAATACCTCTGGGGGTACTGATCCAGGAGTTTCCTTGTCTTCTGGATTGGTTCAAAATGACAAGGCTACGGAGTTGAACATTAGTAGTCGTAAACCCAAAATTAGGTCGACTGTTCAACGACGGATATAAAGTTAAAAAAATCCTGTTATTTTTTCTTCTGTTTTCTTGCATTTTTAACACATTTTGTACAAATTCTGTTCGTGTGCTTGAAATATAATGTCATATAAAGCTAAAATATAACATGATTTCGTAAAAAAATAATCTTAATTGTATCGAAATTTTGCAACAAGCATGAAAATATTTATAAATATTAAAGTCTTCAAGAAAAAAATGTAATTAGTCAAAGCATTTTTAAACACTGTTTGAAAAAATTCAGAATTAAAATGAGCATCTTTAAAATGTCTTAAGATGACCACTAATAAAAGGGAAGCAGGATTTACCATGGACCACTTACCATGGAAAATCCTGCTTCACTTTCATTACAAATTTAAAGGTATAAGAAAATATTAAGTTGAGATAAACACAGAGTAAGGTATCACAAAGCGGTCATTCTGTTCAGTTTGAAAATTTACATTTGACACTTCCACATGTTTTACTCCTATACTTTAAATATACTCAGGATGTGTAGCCAAATCCTTCAACAAAAAATAAGCAAAGTATTTTTTAAGCAAGCAACAAAATATTTTTAACCACCATATACATTAAAAAAAAAAAAATAATTTCAGAGACTTTACATGATTACGATAAAATAACTAGTTTCTGACAAAGAACTCTTTTCTTGATTCTATTAGCCATTATAAAATGATCAAGAGATTTTTCGGTTCGATATCAGAGGGAGGAAAATGAAGCCTGAAATTGAGAATATTTTGCAAAATGCAGCAAAGTTGCACACGAAAGTGCAAATATCACCAAACCCAGTTCAGTAGACGCACATGCTTACTCATGTAAAATGATAGGAGCTTTCACACGCTATGAAATGGATTGTGGTTGATTGAATTGTGAAAACGTTGAATAGAACAATTTGAAAACATGCTTTTGCATAATAAGAGACGAAAATCAACAGGGTAAAGAAGAAAAAAAAATATCATTTTCGGAAAGGGAAAACGAAGCACTTTTTAAAAACCCTCCATGAAAAAAGCACCTTCAAGGGCTTTTAAAAAAGGAATATCGAAAATAAGGGCGTTTAAACACTTTTCAGAAACGCCACGCAAATGAAAATAATTAACAGTTCATTTTGGGCCCACTTCTTGTAAGAGCCCTAAAGCAAAAGTTTTTGCAATGAGCAGCTATCAAGCCAAAGAGAGAAAACTGGTCACACATTTAGCACTGTCTGTAATCACTTTCAGAGTTGACTGTGATTTACAAGAACTGTAATTAAATGACCATCGAAACGATGTCTTCATCCGTTTCTTTCTGTGACCATTTTGAATATTTCACACGAAGAACTTTTGGATGATGTCATTCCTTTTGATGGCTGGCACCGAAAATAAACAGTTCGCTGACCTTTCTAATAAATACTTGACTTCTAATTCAAAGTTACATCAACAATTATTATTTCTGAAACCCTAACAACAATTTTACCTCGGCCCCAGTTGGCCTCAAAATTGGCTCGATATACGTCCTATAAAAAAAATGCCCTGAGGGATCCGTATTGGGGTGTCTAGATTCTTTAATATGGGTCCTCGAATGGCCTATATAGGGCCTACTATCAATATAAAACCTATATTGGCTAAATAATGGATATAAAATATAGGGTTAATCTGACAACTCTATATAGAGCCGATATGGGTTGTAAAATATCGGGTGAATTCGAAAATTCCATATAGGGCCAATACCGGAAAATAATGGCGGTGTGAACAATGATTAAGCCAAGATTCATGAGCCCCATGAGGGCCCAAGTTATTTTCCTGCTAAGGAAGTATTAGAATAAGTGATTATTTTGAAAGCATAAAAAAATACCATCGTAAATTTTGAAAGTTTTAGAGTAAGTGATTATTAATTTTGAAAGTTTTAGAATAAATAACTATGAAGGCTTTACAAGAAGAAAGTGATATACTTTCAGTTTTACAAAACCTAGTAAAAATTTCGATAGCATGTTCGTTCAAAGATAACATATATTCATTCGTTCTGAACATACTAAAAAAATAAAAATAATTAAAAATCAGGATAAAATATTTTTTACAAAAAATATCAGGACAACTAGGAACCCTGTTAGAGCATATAAAATAGCTAAGACTTTTTTTTTTTTTAATGCACTGAATGTTTTCTTTTTTTTTTTTTTTTAAATCTCATTCTTTTCTTCAACATTTTTGCACAAAAAACGAAAGAATGAATAACTTTCGAGATCGGATATTCACTCGATTTTAATGGTTCGACAGTCTGATCTTAAATGTGCACACAGAAGCGATGAAATAACATCTCTTTTCTTCGACAGTTTCGGATTCTTAACCCTACTTTCAAGATTGCGGCTGCACTCCATATTGGGGATTGAAAAAAGCATGTTTATTCAGAGAAAGTACTTTTTTTCGTCCAATTTCGTGCCTTAAAATATCGTCTGCACTACTTAACCACTTCCCTTAACAATTATTTTTTTAATTTATTAATAAATACAAGGAACTAAAACAAAACATAATACACAAGCTCTAAGTTAAAATTTTAATTTTTTTTAAGCGTAAAAAATATTTAATTTACCATCAATTGACTATCCCAAATGATCTCCGGCAAATGAAAAAAAGTTAACTATTAGACTTTGTATGTGTTCACATCGTTTCATAATCTGAAATATCAACTGCATTACTTTTACTTTCGCTTCGCGAACACCATTTTTTTTAGTGCTTCTCACACTATTGTATCGATATCTTTTGCTTTGGCTATATTGATACATTAGAAAGCACTCCTTTTTGCGGATATAATCGTGTGAGCTGATGAAAAGAATTATATTTTATTTTCAAGATTTTTATTATTTTTTATTTTTCTTTTTTTTCATTGTTCTATAATTTTTTCCATGTTTTCCCTACATTTTTAACTTTATATATATATATATATATATATATATATATATATATATATATATGTACAAGGTTGTAGATAGAAAATCATTCTAAATGTGAGGTTCTTAATCCTCAAACCGACAAGGCTGTTATCCCCCCCCCTTAACTTGTTATCCCTCGGATATGGTATAGGGGGTGTGCTTCTGCAATTAAGCAATCTGTATACATGGGGGATATTATCCTTCCATTTACACTCTGTGGGAAACTTTCACCCCTTCAAAAAAGAAGGGGGGAGAGGGAGAGTCATGAATGTGAAATAAAATGATCATTTCTATTACATTTTACTTCAACTAAAACGCACAAATAATTATTTTTTTTCGCCTTTGAAAAGGATTTAATTCTCAATTTGTTCCCCATCTGTCATGATACTATCACTAGAAGGTCAGGGTAAAGGGATTTTCTATGAGCTTTCAACTGTCGGATAATAGTTCGTCATTCATGTTTGACTCTAAATAATGAATCTGCGGATTTTTGTTAAACAACACGCTTCAATCAATCATTAAAAAAAAAAAATTGTTTTATATTCTTTATTCTCACTTTACATATCACATAGCAGCATTTTCCGGAAAATAAAAAAGCTTTATTAGATTTATAAATACATTTTTATTTCTAAGTCAAACCATAAAATGATGAGTAAGTCATTTTAATCTACACATTAGTCTGTTTTTTGAAATTTTACTTTGTTACTGTTTAAACTGATAAAAACAGTTTTTATCAAAAAAAAATAAAAATAAAAAAAATGCATCTTTCAATACAAAGATATGTATCAAAAATCTAAAACCGAACAATTGTACAACACTTTTCGAAAAATGTGGATTGGAAAATTGATAATTTTATCAGAAAGATACGAAATACCTTATATCTTTTATTTTAATTGAATGTTTCCTTTGTGCATCGAAAGATACAGCGGAACAGCATCGGTTTATATGTAAAAATTAAATAAAAACATATTCAGAATTTTCCAACTCTTCGATTGAAGCTCATCCATTCTTCTAAAAACATCTTTATTTATAGAGGGGTGATTGTGAATCCAACTCAAAAATCCTGAAAATTTCTTGGGTAAAATCATTAATGACGCATTTCAAAAAATTCATGTCTTTATAAATTTAAATCATTGATATTTTCAAAACATGAAATTCTAGTTAAATTATACGCGGGATAATTTAAACGAATAATTATGTTTAAGTTTACTTTTATCTCTCATCACATTTATTATTCTATCAGAAAAAAATATTTACAAATGAACGAGATGCCAAGTATAAATTCTAGTTTTAATATTTCTAAATAAAATATACAAGAATTTTTAGACATAAATGTGATTGATGATTTCTCGAAACTTTTGGACCTTAGATTTCCGGGAACTTCCGGATCACGTTTAGCGAAAAATCCGGAAATCCATATTTTTTCCGGAGCATAATCATCTCCTTTTATGTAAATGTAGATTATTTATATCACATGTTTCAAAATTTAAACAAGAAAAGCATTTTGAGAAATTTTGGTAATGTTGATGAGAGTCTTTCGTTTTTAATTGTGCTGTTCCAATGTATTAAACACCATTGTTTAAAATTTAATGAATACATTTAAAAACAATTATGTAAACCAAAACAAGAAATTTATTAGAAAGTGAAGGTGACTGTTTTATACGTAAGTCACATAAAACAACTAGACACAAATATATATTTATCGGTTAAAGTTATAAATCTGGCGATTATTAATAACACCAAACAGGTTATTCGATAAATGTGATAAATTATGTCCATTCATCACATGAATCGGTGAGTGGCAATGAAGTTAGGTTAGTTATTATTAGTTAGGCATCATTTACGGAAACGTCATCTGTAACATCAATTTTTATTTATCGTGATAATTTATCTTTCCATTGCAGCTTTTCATTATCACAGCACATACATTATCTTATAGTAATAACAAAAACAAATGAGTTTAAATAATAAATAAAGGGTGCCTTGTTATTCTTTGGAAAATTCAGTTTCTAAGGATTTCTGGGTTCCTCAAATATAAATTCTATTTATTCTTTACATTTAAAACTAGTCTATCGATAAACAATCTCAAAACAAGAACAATCAATCAATCCATTAGGACTGGTCAACAAGAATTATTCCGATTCTAATAAATAAGAATTTATTTATGTATTTTATTTTTACTTTATATTTACAGTTAAGAAATAATTTTGCTTTTCCTTTCATATATATAAACTTCTTATATATAAACTTCAGTCCATTTTTATGCAACTTATTTTGAATGTCATTTTAATCAAAATTTTAGCTTCGTTTTCTTTTATTTAAAAAAAAACTTTTCCTTTGGTCGAAAAAGATAGGGTAATACTACGTAAACTAAAGAGAAAAACAACGCATCAATGACGGTGCAATATACAAATGAGAGTTCCGGTTCTTTCTTAAACAACAAATGGTAGTAGTAAAAAGTGAAGATAGATTAACCAATCAAAAGAAAGGAACAAGATAAAGAATGAGAGGCAAGAATTGCACGTTGAGCAAAAGAAGCAGAGATTATTTGAGAAAAGAACTAAATTATTGTGATTCCTACCCATCAAAGTTTATGATTCCAACTATGTTTTATATCCTTAGGCCGGGATAGCCAGGTCGGTAGGGCAATGGGCCCATGTCCGAGAGTTCGATCCCCGACAGCCGTGTAGTAAATAGTGACTGATGGTGGTCGAGTCGCAAAGTCCTCCATGCTCCCATAACAAATCAATACTTCTGGAGATACTGATCCAGGAGTTTCTTTGTCTTCTGGGTTGGTTCAAAATGACAAGTAGTCGTTATTAGTAGTCGTAAATCCAAAAATTGGGTGGGCTGTTCAACGACGGATATAAAATATGTCTGATATCATGACTTATCGTTCTTAAAGTCGAAATTTAAGGATTGTTCACAGAATAGAGGGCTCCCGTGAGATGACCCAGGTTCGAATCCCAGCGGTGGCTGGAGGATACGAATTCTACTCTCACAGTGATGACGTGTAAACTATCATCAGTGATACTGACCATATGTTAGAATCCCCATCAGAATAACCGTGGGCGGTTTTCGTTGTTTTTCCTCTCCATGTAAAGTAAAAGCGGGTTTGTTCTATCATTAAGTCTTGCACGAAGGCTAGTTTCTCCCAACGCTTGAGCTAGAAGTTCCCTTGTCTTCTGGGTTGGGTTCAAAATGACATGTCAACGGAGTTGAACATTGATAATCGTAAACTTAGAATGGAGTCGGATTTTTAACACCGACCCTAAAATAAAATAAATTATACGAAGTATTTATGAGAAAGCTATAAATTGTTTCATTGATTTAGGCCATTATCTGAAGTTAACAATGTTTTCCCCAGAGGTGAGTTTTAGACTGGAATTAGAATTTAATGAAGAAAACACACCCCAAGTTCGATTTATCTAATAGTTAAATAGATTATTCAAGTTTTATATCGAAACAGAACAAATCCTGATTCATACGTAATATGTAGGCACTGTCCAAGCAAATGGGAAATTAGTTAGGACTAGCATCAAGCTAGTGGCTCAAAATGTTTAAATGAAAAAAATGTGAATCAAAAATACAGATGTGTACTTTTTTGCACTTAGCAACTTGAAATTTTTTTAAACTGTCAGTGAACAATAGTGTTGATATTAAATTGCTTGAAAATGCTTTAATAATTGCTTAAAAAATGCATTGGAATCAATACCTCACTTGCTTGGATAGCAATGCCATACGCATAAATATTATGTATGAGTCAGAACTTTTCTGTTTCCTT
Organism: Parasteatoda tepidariorum; assembly: GCF_982258835.1. Lineage (NCBI taxonomy): Eukaryota > Metazoa > Arthropoda > Arachnida > Araneae > Theridiidae > Parasteatoda > Parasteatoda tepidariorum. The sequence continues at coordinate 7,311,759 of NC_141761.1, forward strand.
ATAAAACTTAAAATTACTTAGGGTTGACCCAGATATATAATTTCTTTTGGGAATAGGGAGGACTTCGTGATCCAACAGATTTAAAGTGCACCAGTCACCATAGATGATAGATACCTAATATAAACCATAATTATAGCAGTAATTATAATGAAAGTCTATCGAATGACATGACCGAATAAAATGTCCTCAATAACGAAAAGAAAAATTGTTCCGTGACCATTTTCAACACGTCCTATTTTTGAGCTCAAAACCCCCAACAGTCAAAAAATTTATTTTATTTTATTTATTTATTTTGCACAAGATAATAAAATTTGTTTACCTTAAGATAGTTTCCATGCAAAAAAAAAATATTTTTTTAATAATTATTTATTATTATTTTATTTAATAAATCGAAAATAATTTCAATTTCAATTTCACGAGGCAACATTTGAAAGGAAATATAATTGAATGAGAATATTTTTGCTTAAAAATTACTATGCCATGTTCTGTGGTGAATTATCTTTGTTGAAAGACAATGGTTGAAAAGTCGTTTTATTGATGATATCCACAGAATGCAATTTACCCATCTTTTTGGAAGGACGTTTCTACACATTTAATATGAGCGTTTATTTTTTGCTATCTAAAGAATCATTGATAGTGCATAACTGGTGTAGAATACAGGAAGCGGAAAAGAGGGGCCCCCACATCGGATGAAAAAGGTGCTGCAGTTAAAATGGGGACACATGTGCGGGTGGGTTGTCACACTCTGTCGATTCATTTCTGCATCTGTCCCTCGTCTACCATCTGAAGAAAAAATTTCTATTTTTATAATCTGACGGGGGTCGAACTCATTTATCGTTAGGGGGAAGAATTTCTACGGCAAAACCTGTCTAGCACTAATATCTTTCTGAAAGATGCTTTTAATAATAACAAATATACATGTTACTCACTAAATTTAAAGTAACAAAATCGCTGCGTTTAAAAAAAACCTATTCGAATAAAATAAAATTGTATTTAATTTTTAAATGAATATGAAAATTGTGCTTTCACAATCAACAAAAATAAAGACTATTAAAATTACCGAGATAATGACAATGGTACGAGGCATTGTGGTGACACCAGTTTAAACGTTTTGATTAAAGCATACCTCAAATTCCAATTTACAAAAAATACAATTTTTTAAATAATTTACTTTCTTACTTCAAGAGATATCCTAAAGTATTTAAAATAAAAAAGTTCAAGATTTTTTTTTTAAAATCCTGTTCAATAGCCATTGGTAGTTAGTCATCTTGTTTGATTCTTAATCGTTTCTTAATCATCTGTATAAAAAAGATTTTCCATTTTTTTTTTTTTTTTTTAGTAAGTCGTAACTTGTCAATTGTAGTTGGGTAAAATTCGATAAAAAAGTAAATGAAATTGAATAAAGAAGAATGCATAGTTTAAAAAATGTCCCAGAAGATCTTACCTACCTACAGGCCAAATTATTAAACGCACTATAAAATTCTATGCAAAATCTTAATTATCAGGTATACACATACAGCTTTATTGTTTCTATGTGACTGAAACCGGTTCGTACTTGTTTAAGTTCATGTAATAATTGGTTATATTAGGAGATATATAATATAAATTCGATGACTGGATATATTAGACCAGTGTTTCCCAAAGTGTGGTACGCGTACCCCCAGGGGTACGGGAACAGTTTAGTGGGGGTACGCGTTCTTATGCGAATTATCTTGCAACAAACGAAAATTTAAATTTTTTTTATTTAAAATCAAAAGCAACCATGAAAATTTGCAATAAGGTATTTTTCTTTTGGCTATTTTTGCAGAGTTATCAGTTAATAATTAGTGGTGTCAACAGCCAATTTTGATTTTTAACTTTTGTGCAATTTTTTTATAGTAAATGTTTGTAATAAATTCTACTTATTTAGATTATTCTTTAAAATATAGTTTTTATCACTCTAACACAGAATTTTTTACAATAATTTGAGAATTTTTTACCGAAAATTTTGTAACAAAAATGAAAAGTAAACATTTTTTTTAAAAATACATTAATTTTTCTAATAGTGGTACATAGAGTTACGAAAATTTAGAAAGGGTACGCAAAAGTCGTAAGTTTGGGAAACACTGCATTAGACTATATATGATATAAATATAGAATATTTATTACATCAGGTATTACATTATTATATTGAAATAATTAGATCAATTTATTAAAAGCACTGTAATTTTTTAATAATGACATGCCTTGTACGCGTTTATAGGCAAATACTTTTATATTTAAACACACATGTAATGGGTTTTTATTCAGGAGATTTTTTATAGACTTCCTATTTGTATTTATATTTAACGTATTGCATTACAATGGGGATTGTATATGAACAAACAAAAAGACCAAATTATTAATAATTATAGAAAACAAATTTTTTTAATTACTAGACAAGAATTAGACACGATTCCCTTAAGAAACACGGTTAATATAAAAAGATAAATAATGTAAGCAAATAAAACAAATATACAATCAAACTCTTTCAAATATCAGATTAATAATCAGCATATACGAAAAATTTTATATACATAAATAAATAAATAATTATATTGAAAATTATAGTAAATGACCAGATAATGATAATAAATATAAGGAATAATAAGGAAAGAGAAATGAGTTATCTAGAAACATAAATAAGGTTCATTCGAGATTGAAATCATGGAGAGAAGTTTTGTAGATCAATAAAAACTCTTTGGATTTTGTGCAAACACTGTTAGTGAGTCTTAAGCTCTTGGCAACCGTAGAACTAGCACCGCAACAAGCTGATGTAGTCACAGGTTTCAGAACGTTCCTCCAAGACGTGGATACAGTTTTCTGGAATATTTTCCAAGACATTGCGCTGGACAGGGTCATTGCATTCCAACTGAATTCGACAACATTGCAGAAACTGACCCACTGAGATTTTGAATTAGAGCAAAATGCAACCCACGCTTTGGGACAAGATTTCAAAAGGTACTCCCAGCTGGACGACGTCGCGGGCATGATCACTTTCCAAGTGTTGCTGCAAGTATTGAGATGAAATTCCCACACATACTGTATTGTATTGCGATTCGAAGACCACATCACAGGAAACAACGGCTTGGCTGCGTCCCAGAGGCCGGGTGACACGTCAAGTGTGAACTGAAATGTTTGGTAAGAGCTCTTTTTCAAAAAATCCCAAAGCTCCGGTGAGTATAAGCAAGTAAACTGAAATGCGGACACAGCTTCCTGTTCTAATAACGTCCACAACGCAGAAGAAGATCTGCAGAACTGACGCCAAATGATAGCATTTGCCGCTTTGGATTGTTGCCATAGAACAGGAATAGTAACAGACATTTTTTTAAAAACTGCAAGAGACATTTGTTTGGAATAATGAATGGCCCGATCTGACGAAAGTAACAAGAAATCCACAAGCAAGTTCGTCAAAGTATCACGCATAGTCGCTAAGTTCTTCCTGGAAGACGTAGATGAATTTCTATTTGCAATGCGTTGTAAAACACGCATTATTTGGGTTGAACTGTACTGAACAGCGTTGCAACTCAAGACTGAAAAGTCCTGGACAACTAATAAATATTGCTGGCACGCATAGGTAAACACCGAGTTATTAGTTTTGGATAATAAAATCAGCATGTCAGCGGGCACACTGTCCAAAAGTTCCAGCTGGGCTGAATCGATGGCTGAACTGACTTCCTGAATGGCGGTGGCCAAATCATTCTGAACTCTAATTCTAGCTTTGGAAGAGGTGAGAAATATTTCTGTCACCGCTCCGGAACTGGTAACAGTCACCTCAGTCAGAGCTCTAAAAACGAAAGGCAGTTGCGAACTTGCACATTTAACAGCGAATAGAAACTCCTGGGAAGCATGATACGAAACAGTGGCAACTTCCGCACAGGCGTATCTACCATCATCCAAGACAACTCCGAGTCCTTTCCTCAATTCTGGGGAGACGACCACAACTGCTTTTAGCAATTCCGGATAGAGTATAGCAGTCGAAGATTTCGCTGTTGCGTATAGTTCATGCGACGCACGAATAGTCAGTGGAGCCACAACCTTTAGACCACACCACAAAGAAGGCGCGACTGTCTGTGCAGCCAAATAGGATTTGGACAGAACTTCCTCCGCACAAACATAACTGGTTGAGTTTATTTCATTCACCACTGGCCGAAGGAGGACATTCATTTCGTGAAAAATAGCTTTGCATGGAAAGGATAAAACGCACTTGCAGAAATTCACCATAGCACGATATACTTTGAGATACAATTCACAGGCGATGGGCCCCAATCGCTTTAAGCAGAGAAAAACTTCGTGAAAAATTCTCTTCGTGGTATCTGAAAAAATCAAACGCTTCAAGATGTGAATCGTTTCCGATGCAACACATACAATCCATGGCATAAGGAAGCAAAACAATTTAAGAACATTCTCAGACGTGACTCTGAAGAGGTTGTCAAAATGTGGTTTCATCATTTCGCACAATTTCAAGCATTGTTTATAAAGGACTCTGATTGCCTCTGGGTTATTCACAAACTTAAAAATCTTTGGTAAAAACTGACTGATAAAAGCTTTGACTATTGGAAGGCCCTTTTCGATGAAGTTCCGCGTGTGTTTCAGAAGAATCGGGTAGCACCCAATCAAAGCTGATTGTAAAGTTTTAAACGTATGTAGTGAGGCCATAAACGTAACAACGGACATAAAGTATCCATACATGATTTTCACGAGTTGTACGTAATCCACTTGGAAGCACACGTTCAGTAAACTTCGTCTCAAAAAATGAACAAACTTCTTAGCGGTTTTCAAACTTGCCTCGACCCAGCGTTGGATGTGCAGAATGAAAAGCAGGGAATATCTCGCCCCGCCTACAGCAATGACGGGCAGATTTCGTACGAAATATTTAGCGATGGCGTAATTCTGGGCGCAAAGAGACTGGAGTATATTCGGCAAGTCATCGCAAAGGAAGTGAAAAGCTGAGACCAAACATTGGAGAAGCAAGTCCTTCAGAAAGAACAAAGAACTTTTGGTGAAGACGAGAGCTTCGTGTCCCAAATAGAAACTGACGATAGGATAACATTTCTTTACACCCTCATGTAGGATGATAGTAGCGCTGCACAGGCTTTCCAAGAGGGATTCGAAATCTGTCTCTTGAAAGAACTTGACATGCGAAGCGATGCTTTCATTTTCAAGTAATGATTTCATTCTGGGACTTGTTTTTGCGATCAGGCTCAGCATGTAAGGCACGGAGGCGCATATTATTCTGACTGATTTTGAGCCTGAAGTTTGGATAACGATGCACCACACTTTGACGTTTTTGACGATGAGTCTTTTCACCAATGGGCTGGTGGAACAGAAACTGGATTCCTCGATGATCTTAACAATTTGATTCCCAAAAGTACCGCGGTTTTTGCCGTGGTACACGAGAGCGTAGCTGGCAACTTCAGGAGTAGTCACTGAAACAGCTTTCGTCGATTTCCTTCGAAAGATCATGATTCATCGAACGCAAATAGTCTGCAAGTGGGAGCACCGGGGAATGACCAATGCGCGAATCGTTTAACACAGTGTAATCACAACTCAATAATCGGCCAAACTTTTAGCACAACAACATCACCAGTCAATAACCAGCGAAACTTTTAAGTCATGAAATTACTAATCAACACACTTTTTAATAAATTGGTTTAAAATATTCAAACACTGCCACGAATGAAATAAGTTTGAAGTAATCCAACACTTCATGAATGTTCGTAAGATGAAAACTTTCTATCGCAGCTGATAAAAATTATCTAATTCAAGCGGTTTCAAATCTACACATCGTACGAAAAATGACATGACGCGAACATTTATACGAGAAATTAGTTCCGAGTTCAGAGTGTAAAGTCCATTTTAGAAGGCGTCTTTTCAATACGGAATCTCCTCATCGAAATAAATCCTTATCAGATTCTACGCATCAATTTAGAGCTAAAAATATCCAGACGGAAACCTATAATCCATAATAAATACGTCAAGTGTCAAAGGTGTGTTCAAGTGCGAGATATCACGTGATACGCGGTGTGAGCAAACATAAGAGTATTTGTTATCTTTCTGCGTGTAAACACAACCTTTAATCAATTAAAGAGCAACCATTTCGACATTGTTTTGCTTATCCAAAAATGGATTCATTTCATTTGATTTACGCTATTACTATTGTTTAAATAGTGTCCAAGGTTTGGCATATTTCTTTCAGAACAAAGTGGAGGATAAGTAGTGACGTAGTTTTAATGTATATTCGAAGGGGGTTATCGGTTACCTCCGTATATATATATATACGTTTAAATTACAAAAAATGAATAATTAAAACTTTTATGTATCTACACCTTACATATCATACACTAGCTCATCACTCTAATGTTTAATTTCGGAGGGGGTTTGTCCCCCAAATTCTTACCAAAACTACGCCACTATGGACAAGTGTTTTGTGGTATTATAAGAATAGATTAAACTTAAACAAATTAAAATAAAAATAGATCCAGAAATCTATTTTTTCTAAATGAAAAAAAATCGATGTTTTAAAAATTTATACATCATATTTTTCAAAAATTGGTTTGAACATTCATGCTTAATGACGGCATTTGATTCATATATATATATATAAAAAGGGATTTACTCTCGGACGGGGGCTGTTTTTTTTCTTCCATAGTGGGAGAAACTTCCATACCTGTTTTCCACAGAAAATTGAAAAATATCAAAACTTAAAGCAGCGATAGAATAACAATGATCATAAAATAAACTAAAATTTGAATATTTGTTTATTTTCGAAGATAAAAAAAAAAAAAGTTTTATCTTTTTTAAATACTAACGACATGTAAAATATAATTTGCTTGTTGACAGAAGGAGTAACGTAAGATATTCTTCATATTGTGACGCTTATCGTCACTTAATTCAGAATCACAATAAAACATTTAAAATAGATTTATCGTAAATTGCAAAATAATTGATTAGATTTAAAATACTGTGGAAACTTCCATTAGTACATAGAACTTAAGCAAATACAAATAAACTCTCTTGATTAAAGTTAAGAAATACGTGTCGGAAAGGGTTAATCAGAAGTCTATAGTCCAAGTTTGATCTCTTGTGTGACCTTTCCAGAATTTAGCAATAGTTTTATCTTGCAAAAAGTTTAGTATAAAAGATCAACAAAAACAGTAGCAGGGAGAGTAGAGAGAGTAGAACCGAGTCATTTTGAGGTTCACCAACTTCCAATATGAACATCAGTATGGGTAAGTTCTCTCCATGCCAATTAGTTTATTTGTTGCTAATCAAAGCCTTTTAATTAGTTTAATTTGTTATATAAATTTGTATTTGATTAAAGCTTTGTTAATTTAAGTATTTTAAATAGTTGAGGTATGTAAATTAATTCGACAATATATGCATAAAATAAAACGATCACTGGTATAATTAATAGTAGTAGTTGTGTCTGTACACCACCGTAACAATATTTAAACCTTTCTTAAAAAGCAAAATAAAAAAAATTAGCGCAGAAAATTTTCAAATTTAAAATAAAAGTAGAATTCCAAGGAATTTGGTAACAAATTCTTCGAATAGTTTCAAAGGTTAAGGACCGCAGAATAAAAAAACAACAAAAGAATATTCCGTTCAAAATTTTATAAAAGAAATTGAAACGTGAATTCCTCTGCAAAGTGACATCTTCTATAGGAATTGAATACAAAAATTAAATATTAAAATAAAAGCAATTTTACGCAAGCAGGGGTCTGTCCAGACATTTTGTGAAAGGTCCGTTTTTCGTGAAATTGTGAAAAAATGACTCACATTCTTTCAACCAGGGTCCGCTTTTATGAATTTGTTCAAATAGGGTCCGTTATTGCAAAAAAAAAAAACTTTTTCAAGGAGTTTTTAAATTGTAAAGTCATACAAGATTATGCTCAACACTGTAAAATTATAATTAAAAGAATTAAATTTTAAAAATAAACAACAATTGCTGTTTCTAAATTAGAGATGCAACATACAAATATTTGGTTTTTAGCCTATACTGCTGAATGCAGAATATTAATTTCGGACGAATAATGGAAGAATCGTCTGCCGCAGACAAAACTTAATTCGTTTACATCCATCTTTCTTGTTTTCTGCCCTGGAAAGGGTTTATTCGATTAACAAAACAATAATGAAGATAAACAAATTTGTGAAGGGTCCGATTAAAAGGAAAATCATTTTGTGAAGGGTCCGTTTTTAAGTTAAAATATTTTGTGAAGAGTCCGTTTTTATGAAAAGATATTTTGTGAAGGGTCCGTTAACGGACCCAAATTTCTTCTAAACAGACCCCTGGCAAGTATGGGAGAGGGGGATTGTGATGTGTTTATTTTTGCTGACAATCCGAGAATTCAAATAGAATGTATTGATGTTAATATACAATCAAACCCCGCTATAACGAACACAGTTTACAGTGAACTTCCGGATAGAGCGAACGAAATGTTCGCTCCCGTGTCTTGCTACACACGTATAATGTTATTTTTTGTGGATATAGTGAACCAAAAAAAGAGGGGAAGTTGGATACTATGAACTTTTTTCTGACTTGGACTGATTTATTTTCTTCATTTTTTTGTCACAATTTTGAAATATCTACTTCAAAATAAATACATATACCTATTTTTAAAACCATTAAACATAGAAACCATTTAAACTTGGAATATAGCATTTTCTCTTATTTGCTTCATCATTGGATAGCAATATTGACTTGATTCAGCATTCAAAGAAGCCGCAATTTTCCAGTATCTGGACAAATGCTTCAATTCGAAGTCGATGAATTTACTAAGTGATTTGATGAAACTACTTTTATGTGCTCGAATGGCTGGTTAGACAGGTTTAAAAAGCGAAATAACATACATTCAGGAAAAATTATCGGAGAGTCGGGAAGAGTGTTTCCATATCTGATGTTGAGGATTGCTCTTCAGCTAAAGATTACAATAACAACAACAAAATTTGTACTCAAGACGAAGAGAAATAAAAAATAAAATTTAACATATTTTTGCGGATACGTATTTTTCCCCCACCATTTTTGTATTTCATTTCATGGGTCATTTATTTAAATACTGTGTAATAAAAGGGAGAAGTTCGCGGAAAAATGAGTTAAAATTGTTAGCAGTATGGATATAGTGAACTCCCCGTTATAGTGAACGGAAATTTCGGTCCCTTGAAGGTTCACTATTGCGGGGTTTGACTGTATTTGAACGCTCTCTTTTTTTCTGAAAATCCAACGACAAAATTAATTTCGACATGGAAACAATACGGTTTTCTTCTTTATATCAACAACTCATTTTACAACAAAAAAGTAACTCCACATGGAGGTTAAGACTTCATCATTTCGTGGCCAATGGCATGATCGGGACAATGCGTCATTGCGCACCGACCCTCTTTATTTTCCAGACAATCTGATAAACGGCAGTGTCAGCTGGGTACCTTAACCACTAAACCATCGACAAACAGTTTCTCATTTTTTTTCTCCTTTGGTTCATTTAACCTTTCATTTAAAATAACTGAATATAAAGTTTAAATTTCACTTTTAATAAAATGGTTTTGAAGCCTTTTATTTCACTTCAAGATAAATAACTAAATTATAGTTTATAATAGTTTGAACAGTGTACCAACAACCATTTGTGTCATCATCTGTTGTACCATTCTGAACAATTGAGTGAGTAGAAAATAATATGAAAATAATGTATATTTACAGGGATGTACAAATTCAGGTGATTCAGTCCAAAAATCGATACTTTAATAAAATTTTATATAAAATAGAAAAGTCGTGACGCTTTCATAGCAAATTGGCTTCTAGAAGATTTTGGAATTTTTTAAGGCCCCTCGTGTATATGCAATAACTAAGAATGAGCTATATAATGATAAGCCAGATTGTTGTAATTCATTTACGTCGCTGCACAATGGGCTATTGGTGACAGTCTGGGAATCATCCTCAGGGATGATCACGAGGGGCAAGCCTTCACAATTTTGGTCCTCTGCAGAGGGGATGGAAAACCCCGCTTCGGTAGCCCGACGACCGCGAAGTCGAGCACTTTACGGTAAAACAGTTTAACGAGGACCGCACACTCTCAGACTGATCCAAGTGGTCACCCACCCGCACACTGACCACAACCAGTGATGCTTGACTTCGGTGATGTACTGGGAACCGTGTCTTATCGATCAGTCTACTGTGGGACAATGATAAGCCAGATTTGCGTTTTCAGTTAAAAACACGGCGACATCCATTCAAATGCCAATAACAGGGTCGGACAAAGGGATTTCCAACTTGAAATAACCCACTTTCTCCCAATGTGTTCAAAATTTACTGTTATAGATAAAAAAAAATTAAAAAAAAATACTTAAAAGCAAAATAATTGTAAATTATTGTCATTTAAACTAAAACAACTGAAAATAAATTGAAGTGCATTCAGCTTGTTTTGAGAGTGCATACTTATGTGCCGTTAATTGGATGGAAAATATCCCTTCTCAGAATGGGGATACTGACTGTGAGTATTTGTTTTAATTTCTATGGAATTATCATTTCATTACGTGTGCTTTTATATAATATTAATCTTTATTATATATAATATTATTTTATATAATATTACTTTATATAATATTAAAAAAAATTACATTTCATTTCAGTGATTAAATTTATAGTTAAATCAATTCACTTCATTTATTAAAAATTATCAGTTATTGTGAAATCATTTGGAAGAGCTTAGTGGAAGAACCAGCTAAGTGACATTTGAAAAGAAAAAAAAAGAAAGAAAGATTTCTCGGGGACACCTCTTATTTTAGCTATATATCAATATACAACATTCATTTATATTCATATATCTATTCATTCTGACTTAGGGTTGGCAAGATTTTGCCGCAGGTGTAAAAAAACATGGTAAAAACCGTTCTGGCAAAAGCAGGTTTTTGCCAAGAAAAGTGGCAATGTAAGAGTGATATAATATAAAATAATGCATACCAAAAGTTATTATGAAGAAGTAAAAAAAAATAGAATTTATAAAAAAAACATTTATTTAAGGATTCTTAAATGAAAAGAGGTCAAAAACTTTCAATCTTTTAAAAATTATTACCCTTATATTAATTATTAATATTTTAGAAATAATTTTCTCATGTAATGTATCAAAATTATTATTCCTTATGATTGATTTAAATTTGTTACAAGTATTTTGTAATAATATTTAATCAGCAATTTAGATAATTTGGTTTTTGCCGGTTTTTACCAGGTTTTTGCCACTGTCCTGGCAAAAATACTTTGTCGGCAAAAACTCCAACCCTGTTCTGACACAGTAGAAGCATAGACTAAGCGCCATTATTTGAGTATTTAGCGGATGAAAGTACCGGAAAAGTGGCTTAGCGACAAATAGTCAATTAAGAACCTTAGAAAATCTCTCGCTTGGCATCAAACGCTAAGGGGCGGGAATAAAAAAAAATGGGTGAAAATGAAATACTTGGAGCTTCCATACATATATTAAGGAGGGATTGATGTTTTTATACGAATCAATCATTAAAAATGACAAGAACAAAATAACCCTTAAATCTCCTCTGAATCGTTTTTTTTTGGACTAACAAGGCTAGATAATTATTTTATAACAGTTTGTTCCAAATTAGGGTTGCTGAACTTTTATTCCATGAATATAAGCCTAACTATATGTATATTTATTTTACATTTTCAAAACAAAATTATACTCGATGAAAATCGTCCTTGTAAACAAGTAAAAGCTGCTCTTACAATTTTCCTTTATAAAAGAATTAAAATGAAACAAAACAAAAAATTTGTGCCTTCACAATCATACGGATTGAACAGGGAAGAAAAAGGAGAAATAAAAAAGAACATTAAGGAGAAAACGTATAAAGTGCTCGTTTATTCACTTATTCGCTTTAGCCTCAAATTCCACTAAACTCTTCATTTATGTAGCTATTGAATTTTCTTAAGTAAACAAATACTAAGATAATTATAAATTGAATTTATATACAACTATAGAACATAAAAAAATGCTTTTATATAATTTGATAATATCTATGAAACTCATTGATATTCAATTTGTTTATAATTGCATTGAAATTGAATTAAGTTTTAAATTTTTTTTCCAGCTGAGAAAGTTAAATGAAGAATTTGAGATTCAACATTTTTGTCGCATTAAAAAAATGTGAAAAAAAGAAATTTGAGGGAAAAATATATTTGAAAAACAATATATTAATTGCCAGGGAAGCACCAAATATTCAATTTTATGCCAACTTCTAAATACTCGGTCAAGCCAAATCTTTCTTTTCTGTAGGGTCCGTAGCCAAAACTTTCAACAAAAAATAAGCACCTTTTAAGTACTTTTTAAAAACTCGAAAAATATTTTTAAGCACTATACACATTAACAAAATGCAAAATAATTTTTTAAGACTTTACATGATCATGATAAAATAACCATTTTCTGACAAAGAACTCTTTATTTTTTTTATTATATTAGCCATTATAAAGAGATCAAGAGGTTTTTCGGTTTGATATCAGAGGGTGTAAAATAAAGCCCTTAATGGAGAATAACTTGCAAAATGCAGCAGAGTTGCAAGTGCAATAATCTCACTGAACCCAGCTCAGTAGACTCACAAGTATTTCATCAAACATGTGAAATGCTTTCATGCGCTATGGACCGACGGTACACCTTGTGGTTGAATGAATTATGAAAATATTGGATGATAGAACAATGATAAAAACACGCTTTTGCATAATATGAAGCGAAAATCGACATCGTAACGAAAAAAATCTTATTTTCAAAAAGGGAAAATTAAGCACTTTTTAAAAACATCCAATGGAAAAAAAGCACATTTAAGGGCTTTTATAAAACGAATATCGAAAACAAGCACCTTTAAGGGCTTTTATAAAACGAATATCGAAAATAAGCAACTTTAAGCACTTTTTAAAAACGCTACGCACCATGTATTAATGTGTGGTTCATTCATAAGAATATATTCAAAGAACCAACTAATACTAAAAAGTTGACATGATTTTTATTTGTATTTCAAATTAAAAGATTATCATTAAAAGTTGTATTTTTCATTACAAATTAATCCTGTTAAGTAATCTTATTAAGTAAAATTTCATGAAAAATATTTTGAAACCTTTTATGAAATAGTAAACAAATAATATTTTACTTTCATAATTAGATTTGTATCACACTGTTTCCAGTCAAAATATGCAATTGAAACAGTGAATTCAAAATTCATTGTTTTGATATTCATTGTTTTAATAATTCAAAATTCATTGTTTCAATAAGAGTATCACTTTGTGTCGTTCCTTGTTTCAAGAACTATCATACAAAGACTCATATTTAACTTTTTTCATTTGCCCGAAATAACTCGGGAACTGATTTTAAATTAAAGATTTTTTACACATAAAAAAATTTAAACTTAGAACTTGTGCATTATGTTTTGATTTAGTTCCCTGTATTTATTAATGAAATAAAAAACATGTTGATTCTTTGCATTTTTTTTCCCCTTCAAAATAATTGGTAAGAATTTATAACAACGGACTCTTTTTGTTAATGCGAATTAATGCTGATATTTTAATTGAGTAAATTTAATGTTTGTCGTTAAGATATTTAAAAAAGACCTCACAGAAAATGAAGACAATGCAGCAAATAACAAGTTAACAAATATTTAACATTCATGTTCGAAGCAACCTCATTAAGGACTCAGAAATACAAATTTAAATTGCTCCATGCTTTTAAAAAAAAAAAAAAAAAAAAAAAAAAAAAAAACGGTTTTTTTTTTATAATTTGCTATTAGGTACAGTTGGTTTCTCTTTTACGGTGTGAGAAAATTCCACTTTTTCGAACGTCTCTCCTGTAATTAAATTAGAATCGGCGGAAGAAATCCCCCCCCCCCCAGTCGCATAGCATCCCTTCGCGGTCAGGAAGAGCAGCACACAATAATGGGAGAGCCCCTATTATGCAGCAATCTGAACTCCCTCCAAACGATAATAAAGCCTTTATGCATTCACACAGAACACTAGCGTTTTTGTGATGCCCTCATCTCATGAGAAATATCCGATTACAATTTCTTGCTTGGTTTTGATGATTGTTGCCCAGTGGCGTAGTTTTGGGGGACAATTTCGGTGGGGGGGGGGGCACCGAAATTAAGCATTACTTGATTAATGAACTGTTGTACAGTAAATAGGATGTAGATATAAAAAAATGTCATTATTCATTTGATGTAATTTAAACGCTTAAAATATATTATATATAGTATATATCGTAAAATTAATATTATCTGTAGTCTGATTTAACCCAGTGATACACTAACGTAAACAAGGGCAAACGGCTTAAAAAGATTAAATAAGTATAGTAATATCGCCTGATAATTAAGATTTAACGTAAAATCTTACAGTGCGTCGAAGAAATTTTGTCCAAGGACTGCAGACGTACATTCATTGAAATGATAGGTAATCCAAAACTGTTATATTCTGCATCTTCATATTAATAGATTTTAAAAACAGGGTAAAGAAAGAGTTGAAGCAATAAAATAGCTGAAAAAATACAAAAAGAAATAATTTTTTGAAATTTTTTTCAACAGAATTATATTCTATAGATACCTTTCTTGTACATTGGAAAGGAAAGAAATACTCCTGATTTTTCTGTTCTTATTTCGGAATAAATAAAAATTCGCAAATAACTGGCTTGCTTCGGCTAGAATTAGATATTGCTCTAAAATAAATAAAAAATAATAACAAAAATTCTGAAATCACAGAAGTTTGAAAGATAATTCATGCTAGAAATGATGTTTTTTCTTTCATCTTTAGAAAGAACACCATCATTTTTAAAGGAACATGATAAAAACATTTTATATTTTAATAAAATATGACTGTGAGTGGGGATTTCGTTACAGATTCAGATGGGAAATTGGGGGGAGGGGGTGAATTCTATTTTAAAAATTAGATATTTCGGCAACGTAAATCCGTGATTTTAGTTAAAATCATGGGAAATTTTGTTCAATACCGAAATTCATGACTTATTTCCATGATTTCTCGTAACTTTCCAGGCGGGCAGATACCCTGTAAATATTAAAACATTTGACAATACCTGACACAGTATACAATATTTCAAAGAACTTACCGAATCATGTGATGACACAGAATGGTTAGTAGCCCATTTAGAGAGAACGTAAATGCCATCTTTCACGCTCGATGCAATGACAAAGGACACTCCCTCGCAATGCTGCTGCTGTCTCACACTATTTTCGCAGGAATTAAAGCACTCTTTGTTCTTTGACACAAGTTCAGAAGCGGCAATAATCCTTGAACTAGTTTGATTTTTCACATTTGCTTCTGTTCGATTCTCCGAATGACATGGGTGATTGGAGTCGAACGTTGCAACGTCTTCTGCTGGTTGACAGTTTTCATCCGAACTGTCAGAAGTGAAGCCATCCTGCACCATCTTTTCACGCCACTCACCGAATTTCACTTTCTCATCTCATAATGTCAATGGGAAGAAGAAAAAAAAAAAAAAATCGAGCACTGTCACTCGTATTTATCACTTTTATGAAAACGATTAGTATTTACTCAGAATATAAGGCACGAACAAAACCCATACTACTTATAAAAAGCTCTTATAAAGAAGAACGAAATTAAACAGACGATAAACTAAAAATGAACAGAAGCAGACGATAAGTAAAATTTCGATAAGTAGTTAATGAACGAATAAATTTACATGATACAGCAAGCAAAAAATGCAGATCATCCGTAATAAGTCAAGAAGGAATCTGCTAAGTATTTTCATTCCATTGTATTCACACAGAGAATTATCCAAAAATTAGCAGACTATAAAACGCAGGGGATAAATAGTCAGCTAAACTATGAGTAAAGCAAACAAAAATGCAGGCGATTCGTGAGACGGTGGTGTATTTTCACTCAAACAAGAAAACGATCACGAAATGAAAGAAAGCGGAAAGGCAACTACGGATCTCGGGTCAAATGCATAACTGACTGAGTGAACGCGTGCGACAGTGAAAGCAGCTTTGGCGGAAGTGACTCAAACAACTTGGCGGCCAATGTCGACTTATTACATACAAGGAAGAGGCGGAGGATGGGGGGGATGGTGAAAGAGAGAGGTCCCGAACTTTTTTTTTATTCGAATAATAATTTTTTTCCCCTTCTGCCGCTGTCATCACGCAGGGCCTTGAAAAGGGTTTCCACCTTCTATAATGGATCTAATAATCGTTGAGTGACAGTGATAGTTAATTATCATTTCAGCAGAAAATGTGGAAAGGATTTACAAAGGGCAAAAACCGTTAGGAAACACATGCTTTCAGTAATAAGGAGGCTTTTAAATCCATTTTTTATTGAAAATCATGTTTTTACACTTTAGTATTGCACTGGAACTAAAACTAAATTAGAATCTCATAATTAAAAAAAAAAAAAAAATCTATAAACCGTATTTATGTTCTATAGATAATAAATGTAAATCGAACCATTCAGGGGCCATTTAGATATTGCGTAAGCATATTTTTAACAATCCCTTCCCTTATAATGAAAAATAAACAAATCACAAATCCCCCCCCCCCCCATGCTTACGTCAGAAAGTAGCAACACCCTCTCATGGTTTTTTGCTTTAAGTTAGACTTACAGTCCCTGGCCATAGGCGATATTCTTAGACGCATTATAAGATTCTATGTAAAATTATAATTATCAGATGATACTATACAGCTGTATTGTTTTTACGCGGATGAAACCGGTTTGCACTTGCTTACGTTAGTGTATCGATGGGTTAACATTGTAATGCAATATGTTAAAAATAAATACAATTAGGAAGTATATAAAAAATCTCCCGAATAAAAATACCCATTACATGCATGTTTAAATATAAAAGTATTGCCTATAAACTCGTGCAAATCATGTCATTTTTAAAAAACAACAGCGCGTCGAATCATTTGATCTAATTATTATAATATACTAATATAATGCTCGATGCAATAAATATTCTATATTTATGTAACATATTGTCTCATTTATCCTACCGTCAAATTTATATTACCCATCGTGTAATTGAATTAACGAACGTAAACGAGTGCAAACCGGTTTCAGTCACATGAAAACAATAAAGCTGTATAGATGTAGACCTGATAATTAAGATTTTACATAGAATCTTAGAGTGCGTTTAATAATTTGGCTTTACTGAAAATTGACGTAATTTAATTTTGGGAATAAATTTTAACAGAGATGCATAAAACATGTATACATTCATTTGATAAAATTTTGAGCAGAATACTCTTACGTGTAAAAAAACTCATTGAAGACAATTTTTTCTTTGCGTAAAAACCCTCTTCCAATTACATTAAATTCAATTTTTATTCCAAGTTTGAACATTTTTCTTTAAAAAAAAATTTTAAAAAAAACTCGGCGACTCTTTGAGAAGAAAATTTGCTAATTTTAAAAGAAAGGTCATCAAAATGGAAAGGTAATTCTGATCACGTGTGAGGCATCTGTCAGTTTTTACCCTCTTACTCACTCTTTTTTCCAACAAAAGTTGTGTTTGTTGTCTACAGTTCTGAGAGTGTGTGTGGATCTTTATTCCATGTTTTGATGAGTAAAAACTTTAAGAGTTGCATACGTCAATATTAGTACAAATACGTTTCTATTTATAACAGAAAATATTTAATAACAAGGAAATATGATGTAATGCAACACTGCCGCCCTCTATTAGAAATATTATCAACACAATATCCGATGAACTACTATTAGTTTATAAGAAATTATACACTTCAAAATATTAATCTAATTTATATTTCTCAAAATATTTCTAAACTAGATGTAGCAGTAATTTTTAAGCAAAATTATAAAATTTAAATTTAAATTTTTACCTCAATGAATTACTCCTTATTAAACATAACAAATAGAATCTTTTTTAACATACATAAAGGTCCAACAAGGTTCGATAACGTATTTGAAGGTTTTTCAATATTTTAATGTTTATTCAACTAATTTGATGTAATAGTTTAGTCTGAAGTTATTATAGACGTGGAACTACGATAACAAGAACTCTTCTTGAAACTATAAATATTTTAAAATATGTAATGATCATTAGTGTAGAACATAAAAATAGTGCTCAAAAAAATGAACGAACTACCCCGAATAATTTTGGATCCAATCTTCACGTTCTAGGACTCGATCGTAATGGTTCGAGGTATGATCGCCAATATGCTAATTAGTTAGAGCAGACGATATTTTAAGCTACGAAATCAGACACAAAAACCCGTTTCTCTGAATAAACTTATCTTTTTTCCGACGGATTCTGATTTATGACCCCCCACCCCCCAAAAAACATATAGGAAGCAGTGATGTAACTAATGTAAAAATTGCATACCTTACAGTTCAATATATTTTCGATTTTTCTTAAATGAAATAAAAAATAATAATAAATATTTACTTTTTTGCTTGGAATTATCTTTGGATAAATGAATTTTATTAGTATATGCAAAAAGTAAAATTAACGATAAGGGGTTCGAACTTTGGACAGTTTTCCAGACCAAATTATTGAACCCAATTTCTCAGATTTGCAACTATTCCCTATATTTTGAGGAGTCAGAAATCCGATTCTGTCGGGAAAAAGGTAAGTTTATTCAGAGAAAGTACATTTTTGTGTCTGAAATTCGTAGCTTAGAATATCGTCTGCACTAACTCATTACCATATTTGATGTCATCCCTGGAAACCATTAAGATTGAGTTCTAGAACGTGAAAATCCGATCAAATGCTATTCAGGTGGGTTAGTTTATTTTTTGTGCACTGTACATATTTTTAGTGAAAACCAACACAGCAACGATAAAAATATATAAGTAACATTAATTATGTTAATTAACTCAAAAACAACAATCTCACGAAATAGTATAACTGTTTTATTTGAGTTCAGAAACTATTTTTATCATACTAAATACGTATATAAAAAACAAAAATTACTTCAAAAATTTAAAATAATACTTTCTTTTGAAACAGTCTTTACCAACGAAAGGTTTCTTTTTACCATTTAAACTAGTTATTTGAATAAATAAATATTTCTGAAGAAGAAAATATTAAATCCTATAGGTAAAGAAGCATTTCGCACAATCTATTCAATCATTTCATTATTATTATTATTTTTGCAATTTATTCGGTAAGGGAACATTTTACCGCTGATGCTCGAAATATGCACATTATGGTAGTTGATCTGCAGATTAACTATTTAATCAGCAGATTAAAGTGCGGGGGGTGAAGGGTTTTTCGCAATGGTTACAAGGATATTATCGTTTAAGCTCAAAAGTTCAGATAACTTAGGTCATTTAAGAAGTGAAACAAGTTGAGCCGCGATGGCTCAGAGGATAGAGAGTTCGCCTTCCAATGAGGTGAACCAGGTTCGAATCCCCAACAATCGAAAAGAATCCGGCTTGCACCGACTACAATGCTGACGTGAAATATCCTCAGTGGTAGACGGGTGATGGGTTAGAGTTCTTTTGCCGTCGGACTAACCGTGGGAGGTTCTCGTGGTCTTCCTCTCCACGTAACGCTAATGCGGGTGAGTTCCATCAAAAAGTCCTCCACGAAGGCAAATTTCTCCCATCCCGGAGTTCCCTTGTCTTCTGGATTGGGTTCAAAACGACAAGGATCGGCTGTTCAACGACGGTTATAAAATAAAATAAAAGTGAAACAAGTTAATCACTCTTGTTAATTGAGTACAGATAACTTCAGCGATGAACGACGTCAATCCCGAAACGAAACTGTTTAAACTAAGTGAATGAAACAAAATATTGGAGGGAACGTACAATAAAGCGCGAACTCATCGACACGAAATAAAATTTAAAAAAAAAAAAAATTAATAATAATATAACATAATAAAGAGAGGGGAAAAAACTGCGTGGGGAGATGGAAAACCTTTTGTTACTCAATTCACCATCTGTTGTTTTGTGGGAGTGTTGTGGGAAAAGGATTTCGCAAACCAAATGTTATTTAAAAAGACAGTCAAACGGCGCAATAGTGAACCTTCAAGCAAGAGACTGAAAGCTCACTCAATCCGTACTGCAATCAATTTTAACTCAACTAGAAAAAAATGCTTATGGCTATACATGCCACTCAATAGATGGTTTTAAAAATCGATGCATGTACTTCATGAAGAAATTTCAAAATCACCAACAAAAAAATGAAGAAACAGAGACAGTTCATACTGTCCAATTTCCTCTCTTATTTTAGTTCCTTCTATCCACAAACAATAATATTATATGTGTATAGCAAAACATGGGAACGAAAATTTAATAGCTTAAAATTCAAATATTTTTCCAGCACAAGGTGATCACAGTAACTGATACCTAATTATTATTTTTTTTGTAACAAAAGCAGCTGGAAAATATTATTTTATAATAATAATAAAATGAACTTCGATAATTCGGCATAAAATATTCTGACTTATTACTTTTTATTTATTTAAGAATCGATGACCAACATGTGATAGATAGACTTCATAAATGAAATCAGATTCTAATGACAATTCGCAGGACTGAAAATCAAACGCTACTTAATTCCAATTAAGAACTTCGATGAATAATAACTGATAT
The DNA here is from genome assembly GCF_982258835.1 of Parasteatoda tepidariorum. NCBI lineage: Eukaryota > Metazoa > Arthropoda > Arachnida > Araneae > Theridiidae > Parasteatoda > Parasteatoda tepidariorum. The sequence goes on from NC_141761.1 coordinate 7,332,337, forward strand.
CTTTTTGTATCAGCTGGATGAGGGGAGGAAAAAAAATATAATTGAGGAAACTTAAAAAAATGACGTAAGGGACTGGGTATAGGATTTGCTTGATTTTGCTAAGAACGACTGGGGAAGGGGGGGAGAAGTCAGAGCAATGCATACGTGCGAGAGGAAAATGTCTGTATGTTCAAATGTAAATAAAATGGATTAAAAATGAAACAAAAATTTTAAAAAAATAAGAAAGTAGAATTGAAGAGATAAAAAGTTAGAGAAACATTTCCTCGCTGAGCATTAAATGTTTATAAAATGAAACAAAACGTTAATTTGGTTTAGGTAAAGTAATGTCTTTAAGTTAGAATTTAATCCGAAAATTCATAAAATTAGAATACTAAAATCAATAAAAAATAGCAATCACTTAAGAAAAAAAATTAAGAGACTAGAATTCTTACATAAGCATGATGTAATTTGCTTACAAGGAGAGAGGTTCAAAGAAAGAACATACAAATCACATCCTTACGAGCCTATTTGTTGTTGTTGTCGTCGGTTAGTAAAGCAGAGGGGGTGCGATTGTTCGTGTTTTACAGTGGCGCCATCTATGGCCTAGAATTCGACTTCTGCCACACCCGTTTACAGAGAGGACCCATTCATACATTAATTAGTCATCCAACGATTGTCATTTTGACCTGAACCAGAGAATGATTCATCTACAATTCAGTACACCCAGAGATATTGATTTAGTATGGGAACATAGAGGACTTTGTGTCCCGACAGATTTATAGTGCACCAGTCACTATTTACTATACGGGGATTCTTCGGCCGGCTGGATTCGAACTCCCGTTCTCCCGAACGTAGGTCCACCGTCCTGCCAACCAGACTCTCCCGGTCTTAGAGCCTATTTATAAATTGTATTAAAATATTTTCGACTCAATCGAGACTTTTTTGAAAAATCAAGTCATTTAAATGACAGCTAAGCTACTGTATTAGGACGTAGATTGCATTTCTTTTTTTAAACAACCATCACAATAAACGATTTCTTCCTCCCCTGTTCTTCTTTATAAATTAGTTAGCAACATAGACTTTCACTTAGAAGATCATCCTTAACTGCTAAATCCTTCATTTTTCCAATTTCAAAAAGAAACGGAGCCAATCCATATGACAACAACCGGCTTATAGATGGATATAAAAGAAAAATTTAAAAAAAAAAAAACACCTTAAAGGCAAATTTTTTTCATGCAGCAAGGTCAGATACGTTTCGTCTGAGGCAGTTTTTTTCTTTCCACCTTCCTATAGCGAGAGGGTGGGCAGGAGAGAGAAAAATCTAAACAACAATTCCATGTTCTTTATTTTTCCGCTAACAGACCCCCTTTACCCGCAGACAATGGATATTCATTGAAAGATTTTCACTTTTCGAATCGCAAAAAATATTAATGGAACACAATGAGTGAAAATGTTCGACGGGGTATGCCTATAACGTGACTTTCTTCACACAGGTGTGCGCTCCCCCCCCCCCTTCCCTCATTCCACCTCACCACTGACCCGCTCTACCTATGCTTCGTGAGTTTTTCTTTTGAAATAAAGTCAACATACCTGTTTGTTTGATAATTATTATGGGAAATCATGGGTGAACATATATATTAGAAAACGTGCCGAATTAACTCTCCTGCAATGTTGAAAAAATCTCTACGTAACCTCACAGGGTATTTGCTACATTTTAGATTTTCAATTTCATGACTTTTTCATGACTCATTCCAAGAACTTTTCATGACTTAAAGAAGTGACTATTTTCTCCCGACAAAAACACAACACTCAATTTAAAAAAGCATTATACATAACATTCATTGAAATGATAGGGATAACCAAAACTGCTATACATCCTCATATTTATAGATTTTAAATTTAAAATACAGAGTAATGAAAGAGTGGATGCAATACATTAGCTGGAAAAAAAAATACAACAGCTATCTTTTTTTTTTCTATAGAATTATATTCTAAAGATACTTTTCTTGTTTATCGGAAAGGAAAGAAATACTCCTAATTTTTCTGTTCTCATTTCGGAATTAAAAATATTTGCCAATGACTGGTTTGGTTCAGCTAGAATTTTAAATTGATAAAAAAAAAAAAAAAAAGATAATTATAAAAGATTTTTAAAAGATAATTCGCTCTAGAAATGACGCTTTTTCTTTCATTTTTTGAAGGAACACCATTATTTTTAAAGAACATGATAAAAACATTTTAATTAAATATGACTGTGAGAGGGGATTTTGTTACACAGTCAGATATTCAGAAGACAATAAAATTAGAGGGAGGGGGAGGGATTCCATTTTAAAAATTAGATTTTTCGGCTACGTAAATCCTTGACTTCTCATGATTTTTTTTACAAAAATAGTTAAAATCATGACATATTTTGTTCAATACATGACTTTCCATGGTTTCTCATGAGTTTTCAGGTGGACAGATATATAATTATAATTGTCAATTATTGCATAAAATAACAAAAATCATAGTTATAAATTACAAATTCAATACTAGATTATATATACGAGAAACAGAGAACTATTAAAACAGAAAACTGTATGTATGTCGTTTAAATTGCGATTTAAACAGAATAAACGCCGGAAAAAAATAATATTCAGCATCACAGTGTAACTCTAAATTGCAATCAACAATCAATCTTTACATTTCTTGGAAAGAAAAAAAAAAGCAACAATAACGAATACAAAATACTTTTAAGAGAATTTATTAAAAGCTTTAAAGAAAACCAAAGGAAACATCTTATTTAAATCACTTTTATTAAAATATAGTTGGGTTTCTTAAAAATGATCTAAGATTTCGAAACATTCCTTTATTTTTCAACAAGGTTTCATGAATGCCACTTATATATCATATTTCTTTCTTTTTTTTTAATTTAAAATTTCTGATTTCTCTATCGATTCAAATGATTATACAGTAAATAATATTTTTAAACAGCTCTTAAAATAATCAACACTGATTTCGCTTTGAGTATTTTTTCTTATTAATTTCTTTTACATATTGATAACTAACAAAGTTTAAATTTAATAACACATTGAAAAAAATGGAATTTTGAAATTAATAATGAGAGGATTTAAATGGAAATGAGAAAATCAGGTAAAAAAATAATAATAATAACCTTAGAAAGAATAAAACACATAAAAAAAAACTCAATTTAAAAAAAACTTTTAATTTTAATAAACAATGTCACAAAATATACAAATAATTTTCTTCACAAAAAAAAAAAAAAAAAAAAAAAAAAAAAAATTAAAAATAAATATTTTTTGATCCAGCTCTTAACCTATTTGCACTTTACTAATTTCTTTGAAAAAAAAAATACTTAAAATCTTTAAAGTTATTCTTACTGATTTATGGTTTTTTTTGCCATTCTTTGTGTTAAGTAAAATATCTACAAAAATTGTAATTGTTTCAAGAGTCCAACGAAAGGCTTGTCGGGTGTAGAGGGAGGAAGGTTCGAACCGAAATGAATCAAGCCATAAAAAAAAAAATTATGATACATTTTATTTCATTTTATAACCGTCGTTCAACAGCCGACCCAATTTTGGACTTACGACTACCCATGTTCAACTCCGTAGCCTTGTCTTTTTTAACCCATACCAGAAGACAAGGGAACTTTTTGCTAACTAACCCGCATTGGCGTTACATGGAAAGGAAAACCACAAAAAACCAAAGGTTAGCCTGACGGCAAGGAGACTCTTAACCTATGATCCGTCTACCACTGAGGACATTTTACGTCAGCACTGTGGTCGGTGCAAGCCGGGTGCGGAATTCGTATCGACCCACCATCGCTGAGACTCGAAACCGGTTTTCATCGTTGGAAGGCAAACGCTCTAAATTATGATACATTTGAGAATGTTAATTTCAGATTTTGTTCTAATAGACAATACTTAAGACGCCCGGTGGCTGAGTGGTAGCGCATCGCGCTGTCGTGTCACATGTCCTTGGTTCGATCCTCGGGTCGGGCAAGATTGACTCAGCCTTTCATTCCCTCAGTGGGTCGATAAAATGAATGCCAAGCATGCTTGAGAACTGAACGCTTAGGGGTTCCGATGTTGGGCTGACCACCCAACCGCACCCCAGAGCCCAAAGGTCAAGAAAAGTGAGATGGACACAGTAGGCCCTCTATAGGCTGTCGTGCCGTTTAGTTTAGTCAGGAGAACATTTACAGGGGAACATTTTTGCTTCGAATTCTCTTTCACCTCTTATCACGCATTTTAAAGTTTTGAGAAGGGTAAGTTCACGTAAACCATCCAAAGTTTTCATGTTTCAAAAAATAAAATGTTTTCAAAATATGAAAATGTAAACAAATATTAAAGGAAGATTGCTTCCACAATGCGTAATCCAGAATTCCCCCCCCCCCCCCGAAAAATTTAGCTTTCACAACTTTTCGTCCATGTTTACCTTTACTCACTTTTCTATAGTTAAGGTGAAGGGGAGGCTTTTGATCCTTCTTATTTAATTTTCACGAACAAACTGATATTTAGTCTATGTGGTTGTTAAAGCACAAACTAAAACATAATTAAAACACAGCGCTGTTTGAAAAAACTACCAATACTAACGTTAAAATTTTTTTAATAATCTTAAACATAACAATTCAACCAAATATTAAACATCATACTCAAGAACAAACCAAAAAACTGAAGATGGCGTCAGTAGATCACTTATAAAATACAATAAAGAAGGCGCAACTAGATCACCCATCGTTTTGTAATTTGTTATCGTTTTCAAATTCCAGAAAAATAAATGATCTAGTTCAGTGTTTCCCAAACTTATGACTTTTGTGCACTCTTTCTAAATTATTCGTAACGCTGTGTACCACTAATAAAAAAATTTAAAGTATTTTTTACTATAAAAAAATTGCACAAAAGTTGAAAATCACAACTGGCTGTTGACACCACTCATTATTAACTGTTAACTCTGCAAAAAATAGCCAATAGAAAAATACCTAATCGTACTTTTTCATGGCTATCTTTGTTTTGAAATAAAATTTTTTGAAATGTTCGTTTGATGCAAGATATTTCGCATAGGAACGCGTATCCCCCACTAAACTGTTCCAGTACCCCTGGGGGTACGCGTACCACTCTTTGGGAAACACTGATCTAGTTTAACGCTTTTAACAAGTATAGTGCGATACATGCAAAATGAACTACCGCCACCCCATCATCAAAATTATGCAAATGTAGTTTGAAATAATTAGTTAAATAGTAAACAATTGCCTGCAGTTAGATTTATGCTAAGTATCTTTGTTTCTATGCAATTAACGTGAGGAAATTTTTTTTTATTTTATCATCATCCAAATCGGATTTCATCAGTTCCAATTGCAATAAGATTAGATTTTAAGAAATATAAAAACTGAGAAAAGTATAATTTTAAAATATTTACTCAAAACCAAAAAACAAATTGGCAGGCTTACAAAAGAACGAACTTGCTAATCCTTTAGTCTCAAAATGCCTTCTAATAGATATTTCTTTTTTAAAGAAAAGTGACACTTTCCCGGTATTCTTAATACTGATGCATTTTTGTTTAATTGTCATTACTCATACTTAATGAGCCATTTTCCAATTGAATGTTTATTGTTTTAGCCACTGGATGGCGCTGTTTCATTACGTAATTTATCTTTATTAATACCAAGTGTCACTTCACTACTGACGTAACCTTCATTTTGTTAAGAGCTCTGTACTGATTATGTTAATTTAAAACTCATATTTTTAAAAAAGCAATCTGAATATTTACTAAGGCCTCAACATGTAATATTAACCCAAAAGAAGACATTCATTTAAGTCTGTATTTCCCACACCAAATTGATTCACATGGTTTCTTTCTGTAGGATTTTTTTTAATAAATATAAAATTAAAATGAAATAAAAGACACTCTCGATGAAATGCAACCACTTTATTAGCCGCTTTCCTGATCACCCCGAGTTAACTTAGAACTTGTGTATTACGTTTTGTTTGGGTTCCTTGTATTTATTAGTAAAATTTTTAAAAAATATGTTGTTTTTTTTTTTGCATCTTTTTTTCTCAAAAAAATTGGTAAGGCAAGCGGTGAAAACTGTTCTCTCCCAACATAAATTCAATCGGAAAAAATTTCATTCTAAATGTAACACTATTCGCTATTTTTAAATAACTTGATTGGAATTTTCTGCGAAAGATTTTATAGTCGATCCCACCTGAGTGAATATTTATCAAGTTAATCCCCCCCCCCACACACACCTGAAGGACAGAATTCTCGGAAAAGTCAGTCTCCCCCCAGAATACACTTCAAAATGTAGGGGGAAGAATGAAAACATTACGTGACATCTACTACACACCATCTGAGGTCAGTAATGAAAGTGACCTTTGCTGGGTTCTCGAAGACCCCCCACTAGTCCAGGTGGGTCCCAATCTCAAAGAAAATCGACAGGGAGAATTCTAGTGAGGAGGCCCATAAACTACTGTGACTGAAAATGTTTATCAGTTTGACGGATTCGGTATGTTTTAAGGATTGAAAAGTGATTTTAGACAAGAAAGATGCATTCATTCATCTTAGGAGTCATTTATGGAGCTCAATAAATACACAGTTCGGCTCTAATGGATGATCAGGGTCTGATTATCGCCTAGGGCCCACACTTTCTGGGGGGCCTCAAAAATTAGTATAAAGTCCACAATATTACTTTTTAAAAAAATACTGAAAGAAACAGTTAATCTCAAAAAAGGCATTTTTTATTTCAAATTTTGCGATGAACCAAACTCGTGTAAACATTAAATTAATCAAAGTCGAAAGTACTGCTGAATTTTAATGGGTGCAATTTTTACTCCGACGGCTTAAGCAAATGCACATTCGCAAAGTCTCTTATAAATGATTAGTGTCAACAAGAACTGAAAGCATGTAGATGGATGGAAGGCTACAATCTTTAAAATAATTCAGCTAATCAGTGACTTTTAGCAACAATCACTCATTTCAATTGTTTGTGTTCACCAAACTATTTTTA